>NC_069664.1:15658724-15961754 GCF_027244095.1 Hemicordylus capensis | reverse complement strand
GCCTCCCACAAGTAGTGAAAAACACTGCAGAATCACACAGTAAAAGGGAATCTGCCCCCACAAGCCATTTCACTGACCCAGAATCCACTGCTTCCACACACAATTATTACTCCTTACTTAGCATTGCAACAGCTGCCACAGCACCACCCTTACTTAGCAGGAAAAAGAGCCATGTGCTCAACTAGAGCAACTTCAGCCATATTTTGACTGAGTAAACCTTGCAATGCAGATTGCAGAGCAGTCCAGAACACTGAGTGAAGCACAAGTTAGCCTCAAGGCCAGAAATTGCAGCAGTCACCAAGAAATATTACACATACACACACAGAGAGAGAGAGAGAGAGCTGCCTCGGCACTGTCCATTCCTGCCACAACACTCTCTCACAAACAAAACAAACCACAACTCAAGGAAAGAAGGCACCCAAGTTCTGCCTTTGACAATCTGAGATCCAGCAAAACCAGGTCATTATAGCAGCAATAGCACAGCATATTGTACTCAGTGCTGAGAAAAGCAAACCTCAGAATCAAACCCTACCTTCCTCCTCTTCTCAAGTATCCTCTTCAAGAGAGGCATAACTCTCTCTACTTCCCAGTCCCTTTGAATACATTTTAAAGTTCCCCCAGCCATTGGGGGCACAGATACCCATGACAACACTTGATTTGTATGAAGCCAACCAAGAAGCAAGGAGATCAAAAGCCAATCAGAAAGAAGCCAGTGCCAGAAAACCAATCGGCAAGGGGAAGACAAGTCTCCAAAATGGTGCTTGAAATGACTGAAACGGGGCTGTTCTGCTTCAAGTTAAAAGAGCTTGAAACAGGCCATTTTGTATTGAAGCATTTTGCCATTGAGATGTTCTGCACATCCATACTCATGGGGTGATTGTGCTGATGAAATGGATGTGAAAGGACTACAAGTCCTCCCAAGCTCCATGGAGGAAGGATGGTGTCTATCTATCTATCTATCTATCTATCTATCTATCTATATGGAAAATACTGTACTATTTTTCTGGATATCTGAAATCAGACCGATTTGTAATTCTAGTCTTCAATCGCAATCTGTGATGATGATACCTGCATGCCAAGTTGACCAAATATGGCGAATGGTGCCTCATGCATTTATTTTGGGAACTGCAATTTGCTTGCTCTTGCTTTTCATAGTTCATTGCTGTATATTTGATCCCCCCCCCTTTTTTGTGTGTAACTTCAGTGCTTTTTGCCACAGACAGTATGTCCACACTCTGCATCCTGCTGACTTTAGTGATGCAGCTGTGAAATGAATGAGCTGTAGCGATTGTTTAACTAGAGGGGAAAATACAGTTTTGTGATTTGCTACATCAGTGTGTCCAACTTCTGAGTTTAATCTATGTGGCCTTCTCTGTAGTCGCTCCTATATGTGCTTCCTATAGACATTCATGGTTTAACATCTTAACCAGCCCTTAAAAGAGCCCCCTAGACATGCTTTTGAAAGTCTGGCTTTTAGTAATTGTTGAATGTTTTAAATTGTTTTAAATCAGGACTGCTCAATTTCAGCCCTCCATCTGTTTTTGAACTAAAGGTAAAGTGTGCTTTCAAGTCGATTTCGACTCCTGGCACCCACAGAGCCCTGTGGTTTTCTTTTGGTAGAATTCATGAGGGGTTTACCATTGCCTCCTCCCACACAGTATGAGATGATGGCCTTTCAGCATCTTCCTATATTGCTGCTGCCCAATATAGTACCAGCAGGGATTTGAACCGGCAACCTTCTGCTTGTTAGTCAAGCATGACTACAACTCCCATATTTTCCAGCCACAATGGTCAATAGCCAGGGATTATGGGAGTTGTAGGCCAACATCTGGAGGAGTGCTGAAGTTGAGCAGCCCTGTTTTAAATTGTTTTGTTATATTTGTGTGAACCGCCTAGAGCATTTGGACTCAGACAGCTAATTAATTAATTAAATTAAAATAAAATAAAAATCTGGTTTATATAGAAAGGCAACTGAGTCCCAGGATGAAGTGTGATGGGGATCTGTACCAAAAGCTTTCTCATGCTAGTAAAGCCAAACTTTAACATTGCCAAGAAATGCTGACTGCTGCAAAAATTAATAGCAGCAGCTGGGCATGCCAGAAGCTATGGGCATGCTATCAGGGGCTGAATAGGGAATACTGGCTGATATACTATGCAATGTTCCATGTGTCTTTTAATGATACGTGCATGGCATTAGCAAGAGAGTTGTCATACAAATGCACACCATTGTGCAAACCAAGTTGTACAATGGATGGCCATCGGAAATCATGGTCATCTACTGCACAATTGCATTTGCACAAGAATGTTATTGCAAAACTGCACTCATGGGGTATTTCTGTACACCAGGAGACTCGAAAGATGCATTAATGGTTGGTTCTTAATTCTAAAATTATGTCTATTCAGGACATTGTCACTGACATCTGAATAAACAAATGTTGCAAATAACAGGTCATTAGGATAAATGGTTTGGCCTCTGTGGTTAAACTGCTGGGGTTCAGACTTACCCCATTAGGTTCAAACATACCTCTCATATGGTTGACTTGCAAAACACCCACTATCTCAGCGAAATGGTTTCTTCTAGGACTTCATTTGCCTCAACATGTGGTGTTTGGGTTGACCTGTGGGTCAGCATGTAATCAGAGTTCACCATAATGGCAAATTATTAAGTTTTAAGCATTTTTGCCTCTTAGCAGTTAGCAGTGTTATCACATTCCTGTGTCACCCCTGGACACCGTAAAAAATCATTACCACCTGTTCTCAAGAGGAAGGAGCCTCTTCTTTACTTCCCTGTCTCAAGAATGCCAAGTCATTGCACTTTTTATCTTTCAAAATGAAAAGTCAAATGTGAAAAGTCATCTTGGCCTATAAATATGGGTTCTTTATTGTCCCTTTTCTACCAAGTCAAAGCAAATATCAAGCAAGAGAAGGTAAGTACTTCTGTGTGCTTGTGACCAAGTCCTGGGGTCCTCAGCTGATATGAGACCAGAATGTGAGGGAGAGTCATATGGGGATCTGTTAGAGAGGTATCTATGGGTCCCACTCTGGACCTGTAATGAGTGGGAAGCCAATGCTAGCTATTAGAAGATGACAAGGAAGCTCTGATAATGTGCTCACAGCTGTCGTGGGTAGGGTAGAAACTGGAGCTACCCTGCCCCTTATGTCGGATAAGGCAAGTTGAATGGCAGAGAAGGCTGGTAGAAAAGAGTCTGAAAAATGAGAGGGAGGAAGATCCCAGTTTCCAGCTGTAGTGTGAAATTGCGTGGAGCCTGAGGGGATGCTACTCGGGGCCTTGTGTCCCCTCCTACGCTCCGGGAGAAGAATCAAAGGAGGAAACTTCACTGCCAGTACTCCACTCACATCTTTCCATCTCCTCTGCCATTCTAGGAGAAGAACCAAAGGATGCAACCTCAGTGCCATGACCCCACTCCAGACATTCTGTTCCTCTGTCGTTTTGGGAGAAGAACAAAAGGAGGCAACCTCTCTGCCAGGATACAAGAAAGAGACTTCCATCCCCTCCAACACTTTAGGAGAAGAAACAAAGAAGGTAACCTCATTGCTAGGACCCTGACCAGGGCCTTCTGTCCACTCCAATACTCTGGGATAAGAACCAGAAGAGGAAATCTCACTGCCTTCCTCCATTGGAGAAGGGGGGTGAGGTTGACTGAGGGGAATAAGCTGAGGAACTCCAGCGGCTCTCCTTGGGAAGCAACAGGCAACAGAGATCACCTGTGAAGTAATGTGGTCAACCTGAAGGGCCCAAAGCAGAGGCAAGTATTTGAAGAATTGGAGAAGGATACAGACCCTTAGGGTGGTCCTCTCACCACTGTACTCCAATTAGGCTAAAGGGCCACCCCTGATGGTCTAGTCTGATCTGTTGCACCATGCTCTCAGGTAACACTCTGGGTCCCTTTGTTATAGAACTCCCACCATGGTGTGAGGAAATGCCCACAGTGCCTCTCTGCCATGGTTGCCAAGGCTGGCTAATATGCTCCCCTGGGCTCCCCCCCGGGGGTGGGGGAACAGGCGCAGAGAGGCAGTTCTATTGTGTTCCATTGTACCCATGCATGTCCTTCTCTTTTGCCTTACACAAGAGGCTTACACAAATATTGGTGCAATTGGCAGCTTCATAGTTTGGACAGGCAAGTGTCCAACTGGAATAAAAAACTGCCTAAAGGGAGATCACATCTTTTTTTTTGACTGAGCTTCGAAACCAGTTAATCAATGTTCTAGCATTCATCATTTGATCTGAACTTAAGCATCTGAGCAAGTCCCTCAGAGCTGCAATAAGTGCCCACAACTACAAATTCCCAACTCACCAATCTGCAAACTGGGTGCGGGGGGAGATGGATGTTGTAGTTTTTGCCCAAGAGCATTAGATCACAAATCTCACAGGAAGTCTGAGGTCTGCCATAGATTTGTTTGTGCAATGCGCCTCACTAGAATGCAGCTGTGTGTTGACTGTGTAAAATAATAGTGTTGATATGTGTGTTCAGACACACCCCACCGCCCGAGTAGTACTGCAAATAATTTAAAATTGTTAATGGGATTTTTTTGAATATAACATTTTTTTTAAAAAAATGGATAAACTGCAGTCCTAAAAAAAAATTTGGAGTTAAATAAAAATGTTAGTGTGTTTCTATGTTTTTTTAAAAAATATTTATTTGTTTATTTATTTGTTAATTTTATACCGCCCAAAACTTGCATCTCCAGGCGGTTTACAAGAAAAGACAGAAAAGTTAAAACATTAGTTAAAACAAATAATGGACAAGAACAAAAATTAAAAGATTGGTTAAAATAAATGACACCAAAAAGTTAAAACACTCCAACAATTTAAAATCTTATAGCAATATTTTAAAACAATATTAAAACAATATTTAATTAAACATCTAGGTGAATAGATGTGTCTTTAAAGATTTTTTAAAAAATTGTCAGCGATGGGGAGGCTCTTATTTCGGCAGGGAAGTCCTGTTCCCGAGTAGCCACCAGATGAGCCAGTGGCAACTGCAGACGGACCTCTCCTGATGATCTTAGTGGGCGGTGGGACTCATGATGAAGAAGACGTTCTCTTAAATACCCATGGCCCAAGCTGTTTAGGGCTTTATAGGTTATAACCAGCACCTTGTATTTTGCCCAGAAACTTAGCAGCAGCCAGTATAGCTCTTTCAATACAGGAGTAATATGGTCTCTCCAAGATGACCCACAGACCAACCTGGCTGCTGCATTCTGAAACAGCTGTAGTTTCCGGACTACATACAAAGGCAAATAGTTCTTTATCTGAGTTATTTAATACTGTTCCTTCTTAAAAAATTGGGCAAATGGCTGGGTACACGATTACCACATGGCCACCACAATGTCATTTTGTGGGGCACAAAGTTATTCCACTATTACAATGCTTTCTTTTTCATGAAGTCCGGTGATAGTTAAAAGACACACAGTGGTATACCAGCCACTGTCCTTGGGTGGTGCCTGCCTAACTCTAACTGGGACTAAATTCACCCTGAGACCTTGGGCGGTATAAAAAAGCATTAAATAAATAATAAATAAATATAAATAAATATCAGGCCCCCATTCGGGAACTCTCAACTGTTTAGGGTCGTCCTTAGATTTTGTCTTCCGTCTGCTTCCTTTTCAATGGATTAATGAAACATCGACTGAATATGGCTCAAAAATGTATGGTGCCTCTTTTCCATGTTTCTCCAGGTAACAAGTAATTTGCATCCTTTCCAGATTCAGCAGTGCAAATGTTTTGTCATTTAGGCTCATCACGTTGTTCCAGTGTAGAAACTGTCACGCTTAGATTTCCCAGCAGAAATAACACTAGAGTCTGGTGTGAACAAAGTGTTTGCACTAAGCAAATGTCTACTGGCTGCTCAGGTCCTGATGAAAGAGATACTGCTTTCAGCCTTCTCAGATGACTTGTTTCCCCTGCAGAGAGATCAGACCCTTGACAGTCCCTATGCTGAGCTTCTAGCTGCAGTCCAGGTCCAGCAGTGAGGATCCTAAAAACGTCCAACCCATTTCCCCAGTGTCCCAAGGTTGGCAGCCTAGCTAAGCGTTGGTCCATAAAGCAATGGAGGGAAGCGAAGTGAGGCTGATTTCAACAACCCAAATGTCAAGGCCAGAAGAAAAAAGATGCCAGCGTTAGCCTCATAAGAGCAGAAGCTTCTGCTCTTGACACACAATTATCAGAAAGAGAATGAAAATGAGATTGCATCATTTCAGCTCTTTGAAAATATTTATCACCTCCAGACTCGACAGCCGCGTTTGTTATTCCTACACCAGGCTGACATCTGGCAAAGAGGTTGGGATGAGCTGTGGAGAAAGCCTTCCGAGAGGTTGCCAGGAAGATGCGATAATTCATTTATTTGACATGGGACTGAACATATAATAAATGTCAAAAGCTAGATTAACAGCTGGAGAGGAATGAAGGAGATGAAGTCTCAGTTTAACCTCCAGGCTCTTTGTCACAATATGGTGGGGCTTTGTGACTTTGTTTTTCTGTTTTAACTTTTTTGCAACAGAAGCTAAGAATTAGTCTCATGGCAGCAAATGTAATTTAGCAGTTGCCTAAGGTGAACTGAGCAGTTCATGCATGAAGGAAAAGATAAGAAAGAGGCTTTTAACGTCTTCTGAGAAAAACTGGCCAAAACTCAATGAACCCCCACTAGAGACAGTGACCTGCATACTATGCAAGGTTCCGTCCACCTAGGAATGGAGCATTTGTGCAGTTATGCAAGAGCTCTCTTGCATAAGACCAGCAATTGCGTAAACTCATTCATTACTCTCTCTCTCTCTCTCACGCACATTGTGGTCTTGCACAAGAGCACTCTTGTGCAACTGTATAAACACTCTGTTCTTAGCTGGACAGAGTATGTCGGCTAGTAAAGCCTACTATATCCAACCACAGTAGACAAATGGCAAAGTTTATGCCACCATTCTGGATCAGTAAAGAAGGAATTTGTCTTTGGTGCCCAAAGACCCAACGTTCTTAGATGCCAAATGCATAGTTCAGTGGTGGCTGGTGCCCCTAGAATGTGGGGGTGCTAAAAGCTCCAGCCCCAGTTCCATGAAAGCTTCACCTTCTGGCCATTCTGACAAAAGTTATAAATATTGTTCCATATTGTCTGTGCTGCATCTCATGAATCTTACTGCAACCTACAAGAAACCAAAGGCCAAATTGTGCCTAAGTAGGAATATGAGTGAAATAATAATAATAATTAATAATAATATTTATAGTTTAGAACCCTCAAACCGGCTCATATTCAAGCCAGGGAGGGGATGTTTGGTGCCACAAAACTGAACGTGCCCAATTCGGTTCGAGTCTGGTTTGGTTTTGTGCACACCCCTATGCCTAAGTAGTTGACAAGGAGCTTTTTTTCCAAAAGAACAAGCTGAATGTTGTAGGTGTTTGAAGAAATGTGTTATAAATGATGGAATACCCTGGGACAGCTCTCTGGATCCAATCTGAGCCCTGCGAGTTTTGCAAGGAGTGTGAGGAGAGATGCTCCTTGCAAAGCGGGGCCATGAACGCAGTGACAGCTTACTCTTTCTGAGTCATCTTGGCTTCATGGGATTCATGGCAAATCCTTTTTTCAGGGGAGATGATTCCTCACCAGGAGAGGAGAGGGAGGAGTATCAAGCAGCATCCCTTTCTCCTCCTGAATGTCTGGCTAGTGCTCAAGTTTAACCCAGCAATCCGTTGGGCTGACCAACAGGAAGAAGATGGCAGCAGGAGGGTGGAGGAGAGGGACCCATCTTCACTTATTGTCCCAGGGCCCACTCCAATCTTGCTTCACCCCTGTTGCAAAGCTTGCAAGAATGAGGGAAGAGGAAGCTATTGGCAACCTTCTCACCTGCATGTCATCCACACCACTTTCAAGGCTTACAAGTGTTGGTTTTGAAAGGAAGGTTGGCCAGATAGGAGAGAGGGGAGACTGGGAAGCCTATGCAGCTGTGGCCGCTCGCTGAGAGTCTCTTTGTCCTGCCCCTTTGCCCAGGAACCTACTTAAGGCCCTGGCTTACCAGAGACATGAGCCTTTGGCTACTAGTCAAAGAGGAAGTGCCAAAGGGTTCTTAGTGTTCAGCACAAAGCCCGTGAACATTAGCAGCAATAGAACTCATCAGAATTGAACATCTGTCCTATTTGACTCTTCAGCAGAAGAAATATACATCTGTCCCACCAGATTCATTTGAAAACTGTATTTACTGAGTTGTGGGTGGTTCTGTTGTTCAGCTTTGAACTATATAAAGAAGCCTGCAACTGAAAGAGACGTTTGAAGCTGTTTGGTTTAACTCAGTTGGGCTTTCTTTGTGTGGTTCTACCTGGGGCTCTCAATATGGCATCAGTTCTTGTTAGCAGGGCAGACTGGAAAGGGGGCCTAATTTATCTGTCTATGTTGGCTATTGATTGATTCAAACAATAGTTTTTACTAGACAAGGTTATAGGAATTTGGTCTCCCTTCCCCTTACAAATGTTTTGCCTCCAGAAAGGAAAAGACAACACCCAAACGAATTAGGCAAAGGGGTGAATTTTTAGGAATTCTTTTGTGTTGTGGATTCTCGGTTGTGAAATAACCTATTCATAGGGAATCCCTATGAAGAAGTTGTTTCAAACTGAGAATCCACTCCAAGAAGCAAGGGAGATCACCAGGCAATCTTGAGATAGTGCAAAGGAACCAACCAGAGTGGCAGAGAAACTTGGAGGGCTGGCATTGTGGGGATAAAATGGTGACTCGAATTGCCGAATTGATTGGAGAACATTCTGACATAAAGATAATTTAAATCATGGACAACTCAGAGTTGTCAAAAAAAAATTGTCCAAAAAAAGGAGGCCTGTATATTCCAGAAGTCCCAAAAGAAAAGGACCAATAAACCAAACAAGAGCAAAAATATTAAGAATATAAGGAGCATCAAAGACCTGAACAGTTGTATACGAACTTGTATTTTCAGTAGTAATTCAATCTATTGGACAATAAATGAAAGATAACTAAAAGTTCATTGCAGCCAAGAAACGAGGGGAAGTGCTATTGAAAGCCCTATTGGTGTTGTTTGCTAGATCACAAAAGCAAATTGGTAGATATACAGGACCTTTGGCTATATCAAGCAATCAATTTTATTACAGCCATAGGCCATACAAAAAACGTTAAAAGCATTAAAACAAGATATTATACATAGTAAACATAATAAAACAGAATAAATCAGCAAGCTCCTATGAATTAGACCTTAAACAAGATCTTAATCTGATGGCTATATGTATTTAGGTAGCAAAAGGAATTGGAAGCATAGATAGGTTTTGAGGGCTCTCCTGAAGGCCAATAATGAATTCAGATTATGGATTTCTGCAGGGCGTGAATTCCACAGTTCAAGAGTTTGGCAGAGTGAGGACATGCTCAGATTGGGAATCTAGTATTTCTGAGTCACAAACTGGTCTTTACCAATTGGCCAGGGCCTTGGGGCATGCCCCCACAGTTGGAGCATAAGCAGCATTTGATATTTATTTTGGAACCAGTTCTTCATGGGGTATTTACCACTGTTCTCTGTGCACACAGAATCCCTATATCCCAGTGACAAATATGCTCATACTGTTGTCCTTTTTTTTTTTTTTAAGAGATGTGCAAACTGCCAAGATGATCAATTGCAAAGAGAATGAACTCATGAGTATAGATGGCTCTTGATTCTTTGAAAATACAGTCTTACCTGTAACATTGGCAAAGGGAAAGTTAAAGCCAAATTGCGGTCAATTCCAGTCTAACGTGTAAAGATATTGGTATAAGTAATCTTATTGTGCCGAATGAGTTGCAGACCCCTTAGCTTATAAACACCAATACAAGGAGGCCCTGGGGTGTGTAGAGTCCAACAACATAAAGCAAGAGTCACAGCTAGCAGTGCAAAATGCATCTGAAAGCCTTTTCTCTGAGGAAAAGGTTCTCTTGAATCCTTTTTCAATGCTACCCTTACAAGTTCAGGATGAAATAATAGATAGGATGACATTTCTGAGGGAAGTTGTATTGTATAGGTAGGAAGTGGCTCAGAGTTGGTGCCATTCCATGCCAAGTAACTGCTGGAGAGGAACGAGGGATGGGGAAAGGAAACTTGAGAAAGAATTGAACACAGGAAAGAATGGGGTAAAAGGGAGGTCTTCTCCTTCAAGGGAATTTAATTTTACTTCACAAGCATATGATCCAGTCACCTCTGAAGAGTGGTAGCAAAGGAGATTCTTGGAACCACCAGAATTAGGTGAATCAGTGCCCATTCCTAAGAGTAGATTTTAATCAAGCATGGCTCCCCCTAAGAGAAATGGGGCAGTCTTTGTTGATGAGGGAGGTGAAATTAATACGATTCCAAAGAATGACTGATGATTTTCAAATCTGAGTAAACAATCCCCCAATTTCACTAGTCTGTTTACTTCTCACTTAGCTTTTAGCACCTCAGAATTGTCATCTTCAAATAATGTTTGGTTGAAATCCTTCTCAACTGAAATCCTCCTCAACTTGGGCTTCCAAGTTGAGGGATGTTGCTGTGACAGACTTCATAAGGAATCTTGATGTAATTCTACTCCAGCAGACTTGGTGCATTGCAAAAATATACTTTAACTGTTATTTTGTTAATTGATTGATTTTTGACTTATTAAGTGCCGTCAAGTCAGTGACCACATTGATAGATTCTCTCCATTAAAATGTGTTAATATCTTAGTAAGAGGTCCCGGGTAGGGGTGTGCATGGACTACGGTCCATGCACCGATCTGAATTTGGACCAGTCCACAGTCCAGCAGACTGGTTTGGTCCAGTTCAGCCAAACCTCAGACTGGTCCAGTGGTTTAAGGTGGTGCTGGGGGTGGGGCGAGGACAGTGAGCTTTAACAGTAAAGATGGAGGTCCTTAACAGCCAGTCCATAGCTCCAAGCAGCTTCCTGCTGCAGCGGCACTCCCCTTGGCAGTCTGTGCAGGGCACTGGCATGAGACTGTCGCTCACCTGGCCTCCATGCATGTGCGGATGCCAGGTGAGTGATGGAGCCGTGCCAGTGCTACTGTTGGGCTGTCAGGGGGAACACCACTGCAGCAGGAAGCTGCTTACAGTATCAGTCTGGTTATCTTGATGTAATTTTCCTCCAGCAGTCTTGGTGCATTGCAGAAATATAGTTTAACAGTTATTATGTTAATGACTCAGTAAAATTTGTTAATATCTCAGGAAATGGTTTTGGGTAGGGGTGTGCATGGACCATGGTTTGTGCACCAGTCTGAATTTGGACCAGTCCACAGTCTGGCAGACTGGTTTGGCCCAGTTCGGCCAAACCTCAAGCTGGTCCAGTGGTTTGAGGCTACAGCAGGAAGCTGCTTCAAGCAGTGGTCCATCTGGTAAGGCCCTCCGTCTTTACTCTTAAAGGTGTCGCTGCGCACCCCCCCCCCCATGGCACATCAAACCACTGGACCATTTTGAGGTTCAGTGATGGGGCTCATGGTGAAGAATCTCCATATGGGAATCTTTTCAGTGAAATGTTTAAAGTTTCCAAGAAATTGACAACTAATTCTTTATCCCGGTTAAATATATCTGAATTTCCTAATTGGGTTCATATACTGAACTGGAAGTTATGTCCTCAATTTCCCAGTTGAAATCTGGGACCTCTCCAGGGCCTGATTCTGAAGGTGCAGAAATACAGTTTTAGATTGGAAATAGTGGCCATACATCATGCAACTGCATTTGCACAATGCTGGCATCTTCTGCAAGAGCACTCTTGCACATCTGCACAAATGTTCCATTGAAAGGCAGATGGAATATTGCACAATAATGAATGCACCAAGGAGAGACCTTAAAGACCAAGTTGAAGACAGAGCATCCTGGAGAGCATCTCTCTATGTGGTCGCTAAGAGTCGACACCCACTTGGCAGTACTTAATTAATCAATGTCCTCCAGAGTCTGGGATTTGACACAAAAGAGCAAGAGTCAATGTAGTGGTTCAAACAAGACACCTTCCAGTTCCTTGTGTGATCACATGGCAGACGAATGTGGGTGTGCATATCTTTCCTTCCTGTCATAAATCTGTCAGGCTAGCCAGACGGAGTGTAAAACAGGCAGAGGCAGAAGTAGAATAGCAAAGTCTTATAGGAAGAAATTCTCCAAACCAGGTTCAGTCTGAGTCAAATTCAATCAATCCAACAGAGTCCAAATCACAGTCCACAGGCAAGGTCAACACAGTCCAGGGTCCAAACACAGTCAAGGCAATACACAAACACAGTCGATTAGCTCACAGGAAATTGACGTTGCTATCAGCAGGGTAGCTGTGGTGCAGTTGTCTTAAATAGGTTGACCCCTGATGCTGTTTATCAAGAGATCCTGAGTCAGCAGCTGTTGTTCTATGCATGCGGTTCCTTAACTGTTGCTGTCTCTTGGACCGATGCCTCTCCACAACTGAGACCGGTTGTGCCTCCTCCACAAGAGCTGCCTCACCCTGCTCTAACTCATTTTCAACTCCCTGTGCGTCAGACCCACTCTCCTTTGCAACTTCTGGTCCTTCCCTTCTCTCCTTTTCTGTAACCTCCATCCCCCTCCTCTAGCTCTTCCTCGGCGTCTTCCATCATGCCCATGACACTTCCTCGGATGGACCATCCCACCATTGCCCGGTCACATTGGGGAGCAGTTACGGAATTTGTGTGTGCAGGGGGGATGGTAAAGAAAAAGTGTTCTCTGGTGTGATTAGGCCATTGTGAGGGGCCCCACCAGATAGGGAGAAGAAGTCCACTTTGTCTGGCTTCTACTTTTATATGGAAAATTAATTTCATAGCTCATAACCTCTAAGTATCATTCAGAAGTTAATAGCTGATCTGCTCTAATTTCAGCGTTAGATCTTGACATGCATAAGTGCTACAGCCCCTCTGGCTGCCTTTGACTTAGCAGTTCGAATGTCACAGAAGGGCTGGACTGCTGATGGTTGGATGGAGAGGCAGCTCAGTACTAGGGGCAACTTAGAATTCAAATTCAAAGTTCACTGAGCAACTACCATTAAAACCATCTATGGCTTGCCTACAGGCTGTTTGCGTTCTGTTTCAAATACACACCTTCTCCCCGCCCCAGTACAACTTGAGGTTTCAAATATGATATGGTTTTTATTGTCTCCATAGCTATTACATGTCACCTTAAGTGGTGCAGCGGGGAAATGCTTGACTAACAAGCAGAAGGTTGCTGGTTCGAATCCCCGCTGGTACTATATCGGGCAGCAGAGATATAGGAAGATGCTGAAAGGCATAATCTCATACTATGTGGGAGGAGGCAATTGTAAATCCCTCCTGTATTCTACCAAAAGAAAACCACAGGGCTCTGTGTGTGCCAGGAGTCGAAATTGACTTGACGGCACACTTTACCTTACCTTTACCTATTATTTTCATTATTTATTATTTATTTATTTTATTTATTTATCACATTTTTATACCACCCGAAACGTGACTTCTCTGGGTGGTTTACAAGACAATAAACTATTACACAGTTCAGCATATATATGCTTTTTATTACAAGCAGCACAATCCTAAACTTGTCTACCTAGAAGTACATTTCTCTGATTTTGATGGGACCAGAAATCTCCAGAAACACCATTCGGATTAGCACAGTAGCTCTTCTGCAACTGTCATTCTTTTCAGTGCATAGAAAAGCTTGCCAACTGGGCTGTGCCCAGTATATAGGAACAGGGATTATTTACAGAATTCCATGTATGCATCATTTGCATAATCAGTGTGGCCACGTCTGGATGTCATGAGAAACTTGAGGCAAACTCACCTCAGTTTAGCCCCTTGTGATGTCTGAATAGTCAGATCCACGTTTCCAGGACCCAACCGTGACATTGATTCCTATCCTCAGCCTCCAGATGATCTGTTGGTTTCAAGTAAGGTTCATGTACCAAACCGAGGATCCAGAGGCCTGAGTGTATCGTCTGGTTTGGGCAACTCACCCAAACCGGAGTTATGGGAGGAAGCTCCTCCTGCTGCTTAAATTTCATTGGCTGGTGAGGCTTTTCTCCCTGGGACCCAACCAGAAAGCCCACACAGCCATTTTCTGCCCCCTTCCAGCCAGCGCAACTCTGGCTCCTTTGGGAGTGTGTTGGGGGATGGAGAAGAGAACCATGGGTTCACTGAACCCGTGATTCATAACAGTGTCCAAATGGGCCCTGTGTGTATCCTGAGTGCGCATGAGGTGATCTTGGTAGTATGCCCTACCCTTGACATTAGTGTGTTCAGTAGACTCCAGGAAAAGATGGAGAGGTGTGGAATAGAGAGGAGAGAGAGAAAGGAGAGCTGGTCTTGTGGTAGCAAGCATGACTTGTTCCCTTAGCTAAGCAGGGTCCACCCTGGTTGCATATGAATGGATATCACACATGTGTAGGGCTGATTGTATGCAATGGGGGCTTTTTTTTTTTTTTTAAGAATATCATATTCATAGTCTCTCTGTGTAAGGGTTTGTTCTCACTGTCTACTAAATATACATGGGTTTAGCGGGACAGCATGATGATCCCACACCTGCATTCATTATACATTCAGTGGTTGTGTAAATAGAGCTGTGTAACTCTTCTGAGGAATTCAGAAGCAAGATTCCAGTGCTTCTAAATACTGGCTGAGATACTGCACAAGGTTACTTCAGTCCAGTAATTTTGCATGCATGCAGAAGTTGTGCAAATGATTACACAAGGGCAAGTCCATTATTTCCAATGGTCTTACTAATGATGTATAACATCATTTGTGCAATTTGCACAACCTGTGTGCAAACAAAGTTATTGGACTGATGTACCCTTGTGTGGTATGTCAACTCTTCTTTTGTTTGAGCCTAAGGTTGCCTGGAAATAGGGTTGTAGGGCTGAGGGGATACTGCCCTAGGTGTTTAAGGCTTCTTGCTTCCATGGTCGGCTATATTTCCCTCTTGGTGGCTGAAGTGAGTGAACAATCCACAAACTTGTTCAACTTTCCAGAGTTTTATTTTCCAGTTCATACTGCAGACATTGGGGCTAGCCTTAGGCAATGTTTCTAAACAAGTAGCAAATGCCAGGAAAATTAGTGCTGGCTTATTTTTTTCCCCTCTTCAAAACAAAGCAGTTGAAATTCAACATGCATTTTGCCTAGGCACTTTGACGGTGTGTGACCTTTGAGTGACATTTACTCTGTATGTGTGCATAGCACACTATTCCACACCTTAGTAATTACAAGGAAGCAAAAATAGCAAGTTGTGACAGAAAATTACTGGATTTCATATGGAGCTGTGTCTCTCCCAGTATTAGAAACTCTTTATTTGAAAGAAAGGTAGCCAAGCAATAGAACCAATACTTGGGCATCTAAAATAGAGTTTCATAAAAGTCTTACAATAATTACTCAAAATGCTTCAAAATGATACATGCAGGATGGAGGGCATGCATTACAGCTGTAGGAATGAGGTAACCTGACTCCTTCCATGGATGTTTTGGGAATGGTGGTAAAGCTTCTGCTTTGTATGTGGAAGATCTCAGGGGCAATTCCGGGCATCTCCAAATGGTGCTTGGAAAGACCTGAAGCTCTGTTGCCAGTTAGTGTAGCTCAGTATTGTCTAGCTAAGATAATAGATGTCTTGTGTTCTGGTCTTTCAAGAACAGGCAGACACTAGCATTTGATGCTGAGAACAATATTCAGCCCTCCATTTTGGATTCTGGTAAAAATGAAAGTGTGTTTAGGGTGCACTTTGCTGACCCCTGTGGTAGCCTGAGAGAATGCAATGCCTATACATTACAAAGATGGACCAGTGGTCTGACTCTGTATAAAGCAGCTATCTATCTGTCTAACGGGGAGATCATAGGAATTCAGCAATGCTACTACTAGTGTCCTCAAATCAGCTATGATTCGAGGACACTAGCAACTGGCTGTAGAGGGAACAGGAATATACCCTCTACATCCAGTTAGCAAAGTTTCTCCTACAAATGGGAAGAATCTCTCCATGGGTTCAGTGGTTGATTCTCTTGCCAAGGAGTGGGCTAGCCTCTCTGTGTGACAGTTCCTGCATCTGCTGCCACCATTTATTTCCAATAGTCCTCTCCTATAATATCTATTGCCCCTGATAGCAGAGGGGTTTCTAAAGGCATGGGTTTCTCCAATAGAGAAAGTCAAAATATTCTAAAAATAATGAGGACTTATTGTTTCACAAAGAAAAACAACTGACTTCCAGCTGATTCTACAACAGACATCTATAGAAGGTCTAGACATCTATAGAATGACTCCATTTCTAGACATCTATAGAACGATCCCTACTAAGCGAGTGGTGATTCTCTTTATTGAGCAGGGGGAGAGCAAGTGGCCCTATCCAACCCCAGCACAGCATCCCTCCAGTGGCTGTTGCTGGTGTCTATTGTATGTTTCTTTTTATATTGTGAGCCCTTTGGGGACAGGGATCTAGCATTATCTATTTATTTTTATTTATCTAGGTAAACCACTCTGGGAACTTTTGTTGAAAAGTGGTATATAAATATTTGAAGTAGTAGTAGAATATCATCCTGTTGTTGGAGATGCAGTTCCTGATGGCATCGACTCTTAGCACCAGCAACCCTATTGACCATTAGGGGTAGAGATAGCCTGTAAGGGCATTCCCCGGCTGACCATGCTTTCTCTACTCCGATTCCCCTTTGTTAGACTGTCAGGGTTCATTCTCTCACCTGAGAGAGAGACTTCTGTCTTCTCTCCTTCCCCCAATTCCTGTATGAAGCTAGCAACCAAGCACGTAGGTCTTATCTCTCTCCCTGATGGATTTCCTAAATAAACTAATTTATTTGGAAGTTTCACTCCATGTCGCCAGTCAAAACTAATTAGCAGTTCTCCCTTACCTGGGCACTTCTGCTATAGCTGGGACAGAGAAAGAAATCCCCCCTCGCCTGAGCTCTCTAACACTTGTCACTCTGGCAATAGTTGCCATGCTTAACTATTTACCATCATGCTTGTGACAGCAAGCGTGACTTCTCCCCTTAGCTAAGCAGGCTCTGCCCTGGTTGCATATGAATGGGAGACTAGAAGTGTGAGCACTGCAAGATCTTCCCCTCAGGAGATGGGGCCACTCTGGGAAGAGCAGAAGGTTCCAAATTCCCTCTCTGGCTTCCCCAAGATAGGGCTGAGAGAGAGTCCTGCCTGCAACCTTGGAGAAGCCGCTGCCCAATTGGGTAGATGATACTGAGCTAGGTGGACCAATGGTTTGGCTCAGTATATGGCAGCTTTCTATGTTCCACTAAACCCAAAGACATGGACATCTAGAGAGAGGGGGTAAGAGAGGCAATTGCTCTCCCCTGGATCGAACCATTCCCATTGAATTCAATGGGGCATACTCTCAGGGAGAGGGGTATTGGATTGCTGACTTTGCCCCCACCCCTGGAAAAAGTCTTTTGGACACCCATGCCCCAAACAACATCGAGAAATATAAACCATTTTTAACTAAACCTTTTGTTAATGGGAGTCAATTCTTCACACACACTGCACACTTCCCTTTATTCAGGTACTTCATTAATGAATGCTTGACCAGGATTGTTTATCGTTGACATTCTGAGACAGGAAGAACTGGAGGCTTCTGTTTGTTAGAGTACACTGAAAGATATTCTTGTTGATTAAGGTTTATGGAGGAACTGAATTTAGGAAATGGCATAATTTCCCTAAATGCTAGCCTGGAGGAGGTAATGGACTGGCTGATAATTACTCTGAAATATTTGGCCAATATTCTAAGTCATAAAACACTTATGCAAGGTCATTGTGCGGGAGCAAGGCAGATGCCCTAGCTAGTTGTGCTATGTCTAAATCTGCTCAGCTTCGGCCCTCCTGCAGATGTTGGCCTACAACTCCCACAATCCCTGGCTATTGGCCACTGTAACTGGGGATTATGGGAGTTGTAGTCCAAAAACAGCTGGGGGGCCTAAATTGAGCAGGCCTGGTTCTAGAGCATGTGTGTTGAGCTAGCAGTGTTTGTACTTCTGTTTGTACTTCTGCAACAAGGCATGAAACCTGAAGCATGTCTCATATGTTTTGCAGGGAACTTCTGTGCAAGAACACAGTTTCCAGAATCCCCATGATTTAGTATACTGTAGCTACATGAGCTCCTTGAACTAGCACAGTGTTAGGATATATTTTCATTGACATTTCAGAAAGCGGTCTTGGTCCACTTGACGCAGTCCAAAAGCAACGGTCAGGTAATATGTCTATGAGGACTGGTTTGTGATAATGAGGATCCTTACTTTGTGATGTGCTGTTGTTGCTTTCTGAAGTGTTGAGTTTCACAAATGCTAGAACTAATCCCTCCAGTGGCTGTTGCTGGTATATGCCTTATGTTTCTTTTTAGACTGTGAGCCCCTTGGGGACAGGGGACCATCTTATTTATGTATTCTTTTTCTATGTAAACCACTTTGTGAACTTTTTAAAAGAGTGGTATATAAATATTCAAAGTAGTATTAATCTTATCCTTAAGTCAATATTTCCTTTCCATATAAAATATTAACATAATACATTTTACTGAGTTTGACTACACATTCCTTAGCTTAACATTTCCAAAGTGTCTTTATTTTAAAAAACAAAAACAAAAACCACCCGTCATTAGAGATATGCACAAAACAACATTTTTATTCATTTTGAATTTGAATCAAATTCCAAAAGTCTATTTCAAATTTGAATCAGATTCGAATTCATTCTGAAAATTTGATTCACATTTGATTCAAATCTGAATCAATTCAACCCTTTTTGGCACCTTTTTTAACCAATCAGGGGGGCTACATTATTTTTTAAAGGTGCCAAACATTTCTTGAATTGAACTTCAAAAATTCATTTCAAATTCAAATCGAGTTGCCCCCTTGAGGGGTGATTCAATCTGAGTTCAAATCACTCAAAGCACCCAGGTTTGAGTCAAATCAATTTGAATTCAAATCGATTTTCACATCCCCTACTCATCATAGTTTAATATCAAAATATACAGGCAAAAGAGGGGGAGGGGTAACATATATAGAAAGTGAGCTTTCTATTAAAGTCAGTGGAACACATAATTTTCCTAATAAATATTTGCATCAGCATATAAAATCAAATACTGCAGTTGAGATTACACCTTTCCCTTCTCTCTCCATCCATTCTGTGTAAATATCTTTTTGAGCAATTCATTGGCATAGCCAGCAGAAGACTCTGGCACATGATCTTATTATGGAATTTTTTCTCTCTTATTGGTAAGTGATGAGAAATTAATTGGTCCAGATGTGTCCATCAGGGCTGTGGACAGATGTTCATTTTACACACCATTTAGGAATTCCCAACACAGTTGTCTGTGGGATGATAAATAAAATGCCTAAGTGATCGAAACAGGGCAAGATTCGAAAGAAATCATTGCCTTGCAATGTGAGTGAACACTTTATTTCCCTCATTTTCAGGACTTCTGCAATCCCAAGTATTTACTGACATTTGTATTCACAATTTTTTTTTAAAGGTTGGCCAGCACTGAGGGAACCATGAACATCTTCAGGGACCCACATCAAAAACTAATATGCACCACCCAGATTAGCTTGGATATTTGCTCATATAATGTGCCCATTCCACTGTAGATCGTTCCTGCTGGCAGAAATCTTTTTAAAAAGCTTAACTCTCCCTAGCCCACAGCCAGAATCAGTAGCATAATATGTCATCACCACATCATGGGGTAGGGGAGATGCCAAGAGGCATCATGGAGTAAGGGAGATGAAAATCATGCCACCATATCTTTATTTTTTGCAAACAGCTAAGTGAATGCTACAAGTACGACATAGGCAAATATTTACATAGCACTTTTCAACAAAAGTTCCCAAAGCTCTGTGTGTGTGTGCGTGCGTGTGTGTGTGTGTGTGTATGTTGGGCCTTCCCACTGACTGTGGGCGGGCCCAAGTACTCACCCATGCAGGGAGCCAAGAAGACAGAGGCAATCCAGCCCCTGGATACAGGAAAAGTCAGCTGGGACCCTCCACAGTTGCCAGGGAGAGCCAGGACACACAGGAACCCACAGACCGTGGATGGGCCAGCATGGCCCAACAGGTTGCCTCCTCGTGGCAAAGGGCCTCAGCAGCTGGCAAGACAGGCAACTGCTGAAGGAGGGAGGATGCAGGCAGCTACACTGGAGAGAGTGGAGTCCAGAGAGGGTGGTTGGGATTGCTGACTGAGGGCTTTATTTACGGCTTGGATGGCAAGCGATGAAGAGGTCTGGACAGGTGGGAGTGATTTGGACCTAGTGTCTCCCGGTGAGGAGCAGTCTTACCCCTCTCCCTGACAGCTCGTAGAGGAATCGGGTGATGATTAACCCCCACACCAGCACTTCTGAGGCCACTTCCACAGCCTATGAACAGGATCAGAGGAAAGGAGGCGGTTAGATACTGTGATCCCAAGCAAGTGTGTGACAATACACACACACACACACACACACACACATATAAATAAGATGGCTCCCTATCTCCAAAGAGCTCACAATCTAAAAAAGAAACAAGCTAGTCACCAGCAACAGCCACTGGAGGGAAGCTGTGCTGGGGCTGGATAGGGCTTCCCCCTACTCTCAATAAAGAGAATCACCACTTTGAAAAGGTACCTCTTTGCTCATTTAGCAGGGGTCTACAGAACTTGCTTTGAACAGCTGGAGGATGCATAGCCAGCAAGGACATGTTACCCCCCCCACCCCAAAAAAGTAATAATAGTTCTTGGAAAAGTAGGGGCTTTGATTGATTGATTGATTGATTGATTGATTGTTACATTCATATACTGCCTTTCATTAAAACAACCCCAAGGCAGTTTACAGCAGAATTTAAAGACAAGATTGTAAAAAAGACAATCAAAATATTAAGCTAAAAACAAAAAACAAATCTGATTAAAAATTTAAAACACAAGCATAAAGGAGCTGGCTTCTTCTAGCTTGAAGTTGTTGTTTTTAAGCACTGAATCAATGTCTCAGCCCTGTGATGGCATACAGTAGGAGTGTATAGCCTCAAAGGACATTAAAATTTAAGAGAGAGCACATTTTAAAGTTCACAGAATGGCAGAAGTAAGGGTGTTGCTCACTTCTAGAAAGATCAGAGCAACTGTGTGAGAGAACATGGATGGAGCCTGGGCAACCACATACTACACATTTGCAATAATTGTATAGCATTTTCCTCATGGCAAATATACTGGGCTTTTCTTTCCTGTTGGTAAAAGGCAATATCCAAGTCTGCATTATTAGGGCCTTAACCTTAACTCACAGAGGAGGCCCTAAGTATGACCAGTGGGGAAATCCTTCTCCATCTCCAGGAGCTTATACAAATGGGTGGTGTTATTGCGGCAGGAAGTGCCTAAAGTTTTCAGCACAGCACCAAAGTGCTACTTTTTAAGGACACATCTAATGTACAATAACTGCAAATCATCAGGAATAAAGTTGAATGACGCCATTGGTTGTACAAGCGGCACCTTCTGTTGCTATCCTGATGTCGCTGTAAATGGTTCCCTTGCATTAACTGCCACCCAACCTAAGTGTAATGGAGCTGCGTTCATACGCTATTTGGAAAAGCTCCAGTATTGTGACTTGAAATAGATGTATGGCATCAGGAGCTGGTTTCAATCAAGCTTCTAGTTGAGTACAGGAAACTGTCATAGATGAAGCTGTGGAACCATGAGAGGAAGGTATAGCCAAGCATCTTGCCATCATATCTGGACTGAGTTTCATTTGAATGTTTCTACCCACAGCAGCATATAGTTACCTATATTGCATTTTAATTGCTGTGAGCACATTTAAGATTCACCCCCTCCTTTTATTCCCTGAAAAGTGCTTTGTTTTTATTTCAGGCAAAAGCAGGGTGGGGGGAGAGGAGAATCCTCAAATGCCTCCAAAATAGACTTTATTGTCCATACTGTCTGCAACAACAACAAAAAGCTGCTGAATGATTTATTCCAACACATTTCAACTGCCTAGGATTCTTGCAAAAAAGCACCTCTCTCAGACAGTTCAATAAAAATATTCCTTTAAAATGATATTAATTGAAATGTGTTGGAATAAATCCTCAGTTCTGCAGTTGCTTTTTATTCCATTGTTGTGGCTATCTTGGCTGACACAGATCCCTTACATAGTCCTGTTTTTACTTGACTGATGATCCACCGTGCTTCAGCAAAGCCTAGTTGACCCGGATATGCCCCTAACCCCCACTCCGGATGGGGCCGTAACCAGCGTCGGTGCTTGGTGTGGCTCCCAAAAAGCAGCAGCATCCCTCCGACGGCTGCTGCTGGTGTCTATGTTTCTTTTTTAGATTGTGAGCCCTTTGTGGACAGGGAGCCATTTAATTAATTAATTAATTAATTTATATCTGTGTAAACTACTTTGGGAACTTTGGTTGAATCTCTTCTATCCATTCAGTCATCGTCTGACTCTTGGTCACTCTATGGATCAATGCACTCCATGCCGCCCTATCTTGAACAGCTTCCTTTAATTCCACCATGGTCATTCCAGTGTCATTTTTAATAATATCCAGCCACCAAGTACGAGGCCGTCCCCGTCTCCTTCTTCCACTGATCATTCCCAGCATGATTGTCTTTTCGAGTGAATCAGCTCACATGGCATGACCAAAATATGTCAGTCTTTGTTTAGTAAGCATAGCTTCTAGCGATATTATTGGTTTAACTCGATCTAGAACTTCCTTGTTTGTGATTTTCACTGTCTATGGGATGCGCAACAGTCGCTTCCAACACCACATCTCAAAAGCCTCCATCCTTCTCCTATCTGCCTTCTTCAAAGTCCAAGTTTCACAGCCATATGTAGCTATTGGAAATATTGCATTGACTGGTCTACATTTGATTGGGAGAATTGAATAGTGGGAGACTTTGGTTGAATAGAGGTCTATAAATATTTATCATCTTCATGTTAGTCATATCATTTATTTACTAGCTGATCCAGCTCAGAGCATCTGCACCCCTTGTCCCCCACTTTTTTGCTTGCCTGCCCCCACCACATTCTTCCCCGCTGCCTGTCTTCTTATCCCCCTGCTCACAGCTGCCGCCTTATTCTTCTTCCCTGCCCCCATCTTCTTTCCTGCCATTTGCGGTTGCTCCACTTGCCCACCTGCCGGGGCCGCTTGCCTGTCTGCCAGCTGCCTGTCTTCTCCCCGCCCCCCCAGCAGCTGGCCATTCGCTGCCACTTCTCCTCGCCCCCCCCAACAATAGACCATTTGCCGCCGCTTCTCCCTGCCCCCCCAGCGGCAGGCTATTCGCCGGGCCACTGCTTCTCCCCCCCTCCGCAGTCCCCATCGCTAATCAGCAACTCTCTCACGAGAGCTACCACGCATGGGATTAGTGACGGGTACGCCTACACAAATTAAATATATAGATTTTATGTACAGTGCTTTGAGAACTTTGGCTGAAGAGTGGTATATAAATCTTCATCATAGTAGTTGTAGTAGTAGTAGTCCTTCTCCTCTATTATGCTTGTCCAACATGGCACTTAATGCTTCAGAGCTGTATCGCTAAAATTATCTCTGTCAGTCCACACGTCATGCCTGGAGAAGGTTTTACAGCCGCACAAAAGCATGTAATGCCCTAGTGTTTAAAAAAGACCTATCACTCTGTCAGGAAACCTTTATTGTCTCTGTGTATGTTCACTTGCAGAGCAATGATGGCTGCCAAAGCAAGAAAGTGAAAGAGATAGATGGGACAGTGGGTGCTAAAGGATGCCACAACTGGGATCCATTTATATTCTGACATTATTTAGGACCTCTGGAAGACTGCTCAAGTATTTACATGCAACATTTCCCAATGCAAATTTACAATGGTGGAACAACATTTGGGGCCATAAAGAGAATCTGTGATGGTCATGTTTCTACCACAAACTCTCAGGCTTCCTTGGGGATAACAGTGACAGTTTAACCAGTCTAAAATGGGTTTGCGTTTGCAATGTAAATGTGGCTGAAGGCTCTTAACAAAGTCTGGAAAAGGTTATACACTTGTGTCTTGAGATTCTTAACTGTGCCATTGCCTGTATCTAAAGCATTGCAAGGAAGAACATGGGAAAAGGGAAGGCACATGCTTAATTTTGGAATCCCAAAGCTTGATTAGGACCCATTTTAAAAAGCCATGACAAAAGCAAGGGTTGGAGTTAATCAAAACTCTTCAACAGAGAGGAGGCCAAGTAAAAAACTAAACCAAAGAAAGGTGAGGAGGACAAAGAAAATCATATTGACTGACATACTGCATGGCAAGCATGAATTGTCCCCTTTGACCGTGCTAAGCAGGGTCCGTTCTGGTTTGAATTTGAGTAGGAGACTACATGTGAACAATACAAGATATTCCTCTTAGGGGGTGGGGCTGCTCTGGGAAGAGCAGCCGCATACTTGCAGGCAGTAGGTTCCAAGATCCTTCCCTGGCATCTCCAGATAGGGCTGAGAGAGACTGCTGCCTGTAACATGAGAGAAGCTATGGCCAGCCTGTGTAGACAATATTGAGCTAGATGGACCAATCATCTGACTCGGCATATGGCAGCTTCCAATGTTCCTGTGTAAGTCACCCATCCAAGAGGAATATATGCTCTCTGCTTCCAAGCAGTTTCTGAAGGTATAGGCTACTCCATGCTGCCGAAGCTGTGTGTTATCACTGCTTCACCTGCATGGGCATGGTGTTCCACTCCTTTGGAGTGTTCTGCAAATGCTTGGCACAGTATTTCTTCCATTGGGTGTAATGGATTACTCCCAATGCTTCAGGAAGGGCAGTATCTAAATTGAATAAATAAATAAATACTACACCTCGCATGATCTGATCACCCAATGCTCCAATGGAGCAGAACAGCTTGCCTATGCAAGCAAGTGTAGGAATGTGCTTTGAAGCCACACAGCAGTGAGGACGGGGCAATCTCTGGCTGAATTCAGACGTGAAATGATACCAGAGGTTCTTTCACCTCCGGTTTCCTTAGCCGCACATCCGAATTCAGGAAACCAGAGTTAAAGTAAAAAAGGGACCTATGTTTGCCGTCCCCAAACTGGAATTTGGGGACGAACCAACCCTGGTTTTGCTGCAGCAGCGTTACATCCAAACACTGGCACTGCAGTTTTGGCCCCATGGAACCAGATTTGAGGGAGGAAGCTCCAGCCCGATTGGCTGTGTGGGCTGTCCTTCTGTCGCTGACTGCAGAAAGGCAGGTCTCCTGAATGTCCAAATGCGGGCGGGAGAACGGGGTGGGGAGGGTGTATGGAACCGCGGGTCCATTGGACCTGCAGTTCTGCGTTATGTCTGGAGGTGGCCTCTCTGTCAGTGTCATGCTGTACAGAATGTCTGCTGGCATGAACATGGTCTCTCCCTTGCCTTTAAGCTTTCCAGACCCTTTTCATGCCAATATTCAAATGGGTACATCTCATACAAGGCTACATGGAGGTGCTGGTGCTCTACCTCCCTCCCTCCCTATCCTGCAGTCTTTAATACACATTAAGCACAGAGAATTATTTACCAAGTTTATGGGGGATAACACAATGATTTATCAACACCAAAGGGGAAAAACAGTCCAATTTCTCAACAGAGAGTGGAAGGGAAAAATCCTTTGAGCATAAACAGATTGCACTATTTATACATGGAAATATTTTCTGCATCTATAAACTTATGACGTCCAAGTATTTTAATTAATTGCAGCAGTTGCTATGGAAACCTTCATAATTCAATTACATACCTACAAGGCAATGCAGTGTATTTATGACTTTGTGAAAACAGGTAGCTGTTGAGCTGAACTGGAGTCAAGTATGACACCCCAGAATGAAAGCTTTTTGGCAGTCATCATTAGCAGCCACATGAGAGAGTGACTTTTCTGCAGCCTGCATAGTACGATGATGCCATATGGGAGCAGTGATGCAGCAACTCCAGTAAAGTGGGTACAATTAACAGGGACAAAGTAAATGTATAGAGCATCCCAAATATAGAAAATGCTCTCAGTATTATGGACTCGGTGGGTGATAAAAGATTCCATCACAGGAAATTTAGAGACACACACACACCAGCTGATGAGAGCTAACAATCAGAAGAGGGAGAAATGTGGGTTTTGGGAAATATGTTCCCTGATTAAACTGACCAACTTCTGAAATCCATTCAATTTCCTTCACAGTTGGTGAAGTCAACATGCTATCAGGCTCTGTTCTCAGATGGTAAAAGGTGAACGGCATCCGGTTGTAACAAGGTAAAACAGAAGTGGCCAAGAAATCAGGCACTATTCCTGTAATAGGAAGAACGGAGCCCCGTCATGTTTCTTGTGCTGATGGACAAAGTTCTTCTAAGAGCCATTCTGGCTTGCAAGAACCTAAAGAACCCAAACAAGAGCTCAGGGATGAGGTAGTAGAATGTTACTACTATGGAATGCAGCAGAATGAGGTAGAAGAATATGATAAAACTGGCTGCACCACATCAGATGACAAAGACACCCAGTTCTAATGGACCCCCCCTCCGTCTGTCTCCCCATCCCTGTTTGGATGACAGTGAGAGCTGCCTCTCTGCAGTCAGCAGAGTCAGCAGGACTGCAGAGAGGCAGGGGAGCTGTCTGTGCGGGATTCCTTCTTGACAGAAGGACAACCCACATAGCCAATCAGGCAGGAGTGAGCGGGGAGCTTCCTCCCTCAACAGCCAGATGTGGAGAAAGTTTATTGACCTTACATCAACCTTTGATTCCATTGACAGATTCAGACTGTAGGAAAAGTGTGAGAGGAGTGATACTGGAGTCTTAGGATGAAGGACGGTATCTATAAATAAATAAATAAATACGCACATAAATACTAATAGATGGCTTCTATTGATTGAATTGAACTTCACTCTCACAGCTAGGGTGAGATTGGGTTACCAAGGGTCCTTCGTAGTTTGTGATGATGTCATCCACCCTGATTCAAGATGGTGGATGCATGAAGTGCAAGAGTGCTAACCTGCGAACCCATTTGAAGCAAATTTGGTACAGGAGCAGGGACAGGTGTAGGGACACATTGGGATGGCTCAAGGACATAGTTTGTAATGATGTAATCCAGCCTGATTCAAGATGGTGGACATGTGAACATTTTGAGGTGCAAGTGGGAACCAATTTGGACCAAATTTAGTGCAGTTGTAGGGACTCCTTAAACACATAGTTTGTGATGATG
Source organism: Hemicordylus capensis (assembly GCF_027244095.1). Classification (NCBI taxonomy): domain Eukaryota; kingdom Metazoa; phylum Chordata; class Lepidosauria; order Squamata; family Cordylidae; genus Hemicordylus; species Hemicordylus capensis. The sequence continues at coordinate 15,934,673 of NC_069664.1, read as the reverse complement.
CCATCCGCCCCCATTCAAGATAGCGGATACATTAATGTTTGATGTGCAAGTGAGCTAACATGTGAACTGCATAACTGATCTGGACCACATTTAGTCCAGTTGTAGGGATAGTGAAGGGAAAGTAGGCAGATTAGTTCTTACTAGAACAACTTGTTATATTAAAGATAATGTTCAGGCCATGACATTGCAGAATATTTTATCCCCTTCACTTAATGAGCGCAAAAGTCCTGATCTTGACATTCTATCTATCTATCTATCTATCTATCTATCTATCTATCTATCTATCTATCTATCTATCTATCTATTATATGCCAGTGATATGGCACTAAGTTGAGATCAAGCCTAGAAGAATGCTGGTCAGATTGACTGATTACTGTGAAAAGGAAAAGTTGCTCATTAATTATGATAAATGTGGTGGTCTTTGGTAGCAGTAGAATTAAGCACAGATGAATAATCAATGCTCAGCAAATAGAGCAATGCTCCCCTTCAATATTTGGATGTCTCCTTCCAGAAGACCCTGTCTTGGAAGGCACACCTTAATGCAGCTTTAATAACTGCTCAACATACAGTGGGGCTCGACATGTTCTAAAATGTTTTTCCTCTGGTGGGTCAGTTAATAGCCCCTGCACTCAAAGTATTCTGGGGCAAAGTAGTTACACAACCTTTGTATGGAACAGGGGTTTGGGAGTAGAATGAGAAAGTGGTTGCCAAACTGGAAGTCGTTCAGAACAACTTCCTGAGGGAGATTCAGGTCTTACTCAGGGAACCCCTTCCATGAGCCTGAGATGGAAGCAGGGCTGATACTCTTTAAATATTTTAAGAAATTTGACAGCCTTCCGGAAGACCATCTAGTGAAATCTTGTTATTGGTACTACTGTTATTGGGAGGGGAATCAGTGAAAAAATATGCTGTCTCATATCCTGCAAATGTATTCTTTGCCCTCATTAGAGGAACATAAGTCCTGGTCTAAGAGGGGTCAGGTGGGTGGCCATGGTTAAACCCATGGAGGTTTCTGTCCTCCCTGTGCTCAATTTAGGACACCTGCATTAGATATATATGATGAGCTGGGTTTAGACCACTGTGAGACAGGTTAGTTTTACCCTACTGATGAGTAGTATCCTGCTCAAATTGAGCACTTGAGTTACTGTTTGTTCTTTGCTTAATCCCAAACACCTTCACTCAAGATCAAGCAAAGTGAAGGTGTTTGGGATTAAGCAAAGAACAAACAGTAACTCAAGTGTTCAGTTTGAGCAGGATACTATTAATTTCTTGCCCAGATCCCAAATATAACATCTTAATTTCTTGCCTTGATCCCAACACCTCCTGCTTATTCTACACAGGGCTCGGGGGGAACCCATGATTGGCTCCTTGAGTGAGATGCTGCTTTGGTCCAATGCTCAAAGTTCTCCCTATAGTATCCCCACTCTAAGAAAAACAGATTCATTTTGCAGTCCTTACTTAATCTTACCAGTGCATCACTAAGAAAGGCATTTACTTGCCTACATTTTCAAACCATGCCTTCAGCATACCTCGAGGGCAGATTTCGCAAAGTCCCCATGGAACAGCGCCTCTTCCCCTGCAAACAAGGGCAAGTGGAGGGCACTAAACATAATGTCCTACACTGCTCCTTTTATGAAGTAATAAGAGCATAAACCACTGGGTCAGATTATTGATAAATTCACAGGTTCTGAAATGGATTCTTTAAAATAATTATCAAGTAGCCATGTTTACCTTGTCTTTTACACCTAGAAAGAAAATGGTATCTCCTAAACCTTCTAGACATCTGGCCAAGTTGTAGTTTTAGGATTAGCTCTATTATTTAGTAATTAGAGTTGTATCTACAGTTAGGCATTTGTTATACTTTTATTTGCATCTTATTAACCACCTGGGTTTCTTTTTTTATGTATGATGTATTGTGTTTTATGCCTATGTTACAATAGGTTGCGTTATGATCTGTGGTTACAACAATAAACTTAAAGCGAACTCCATGTCTTTACTTTCCTACATGTCTATAATAGCCTTCCATGGAGAAGAATTGCTCTTGTCTCCCCCCTAGTGTGCTGTAATAAAGTTAAAGAAAAGTTGTGCTGTTGAGTCAGTGTCGACTCCTGGCGACCACAGAGCCATGTGGTTTTCTCTGGTAGGATACAGGAGGGGGTTTACCATTGCCATCTCCCGTGCAGTATGAGATGATGCCTTTCAGCACCTTCCTATATTGCTGCTGCCCAATATAGGTGTTTCCCATTGTCTGGGAAACATACCAGCGGGCATTTGAACCAGCAACCTCTTGCTCCCAAGGCAAGTTACTTCCCCGCTGCAGCATTAGGTGGCTCAGTGTGCTGTAATGGGAGAACAATATTTTTTAAAAAATGCGGACCTGCAAGCTGAAGTGATACAGTCCAGAAAACATTGCTATGTCTTCATTCTCCTGAATACTGGGGATTGGACAAATTCATGGAGGACAGCTATATCAATGGCTGAAATACAGAGCAAAGATGCATGGGTGCACGGAGAAAGCAGAACTACACCAAGACAAGATGGTTAGTGTGAGTGGCCCAGTTTGTGCCTCTGCTGCTTTGCCTCCAACAGTTCAGAACAACATATGTGCAGATTAATTAATTTTCAATCTCACAACTATCCTGTGAGATGGGTTTTGCTGAGAGATAGTAATTGGCTCGAGGTTATCCAATAGTCTCAGTGCTGAGCCTGAATTTGATCCAGGTATCCCCAGTCCAAGTCCTATTGCATTCTGTTCTGTGCATGACACTCACATGGAGTGAATATGTGTATATGGAGGAGCGCTGGTCATATGGTATGAACTGCCCCTTAAGCAGGGTCTTCCCTGGTTGCATTTGAATGGGAGAATACATGTGTGAGTACCAGGGTGGCCAGAACCTCAGGGGTATACTCGTGAGTCAAATGGGCCATAACCCAAAATTTGGCTTTAAAAAAGCAAAATCTGGCAACAGAGGTGAGCACTATAAAATATTCCCCTTAGGGTATAGGGCCACTTTGAAAAAAGCATCTGCTCTTCCTGTGTTCCTAAGTGGCCTTTTTAAATGCCTTGCTTGTCTTCAAGAAACCCTCTGTGCCACCAGAAATTTATCCCCGAGAGCATAGCCCTCAGAGACATATATTTAGATGGGAGAGGTGATTCTCATGATCGGTGAGACTTGCCGGGACTGGGTTAGTGGGGAGAGCGGGCTTAGCCCACTCTCCCCACAGACGATCAGGCAGGAAGCCCTGGGCGGCCACCCACACATCTGCTGGCTCTGTCACGGAGCTGGTGGGGGCTGCAGAGATCGGGGACTGCGCGGTCCCCGAAAGTTCCAGGATGCCCCATGCAAGTGCATGGGTCATTGTTTTAGCCTCCTGGCGGGGGTCTCCTCATGTGTTGCCGTGGCACAGAGCCACGCCATGGCAATACACAATCAAATAGATGGCGTTAGTGGAGCGCTTGCTCCACTAACCTCGTCCAAGGGAAGGGTTCCGTAAGTGGGTTACCCACTTTGAGGACACCGGGCTCACCTGCAAGCCCGGTAGTTCTTACGCTCACCAGAAAGTGGGCTAGTCTCTCTTAGCCTGCTTTTTGGCAATCATGAGAATTGCTTCAGAGTTTGAAAAATGGCCACTTCCCTGCTGCACTTCCCTAGGAGACCTTCTGTGCCATCCAAAGATATGTCCCCAAGGGCTGAACAACCCTTAGTGACATATTTTCAGGTGGCACAGAGGGCACGGGCATCCAAACATGCTGTTTCCCTGCTGCACCAGTGTAGTTAGTTGGAAAGTTCTGTTCGGCTGCACTCTCTCTGTAGTGGTGCATCCTTGCTCTGTATGTTAGTTCATGTCTGTTAGCCATGATGGAACCTCCATGCTCAGTAACAACTCAACAACCAGTTGCTGAAGGGCAACAGCAGGAGAAAACTCTTGCCTTCTGATCTTCTTGGAGGCATATAGTGGGCCTTGTGGATAGCAGGATGCTGGACTAAGTACCCTTGACCTTGAGTAATGCAAGGCAGTTTGAGCTTATGCTTGGCTGCAGTTTTAACTAGGGAGATAAAAGAGAGAGAGAGAGAGAGAGAGAGAGAGTACATACCATCACAGTGGTATTATCAGCACGTATATACTCACAGCAAACTCACGTCATGGAGTATCTATCAGTTTGGAAATGAAATATATAATAATCATTGTAAATCTATATCTGAAAGAGCAGAAAGTGTTATGATAATTGTGGTTGCAAAACTGAACCACCTGTAGGTGAGAGGGAGGTACCAACAGAATTGGGGTAACCTGCAGATACAATAGATACATTGACTAGGAAAAAAACCCTTAGGGGACAAAAAACAACAACAACAATCCAAAGGTATTCTAATGTAACTCAATGAAGGGGAATGTTCATGAACTCAGAAGGCACTTAACAGACAGCCAGGTGGGTGGAGCTAACGGAACTCAGTGGCATGGGGAAGGAGTGCTTGAACAAAAAGAGAGGAAATTTTCTCAGCTTGAAGCTACTCCCTCAAGACACTTACAACCCCTTCTGCTTAGGGGGGAAAGTGACTAAAATGTCCCCCATGGTACAGGCTTAAGTAACACTGGCACACCAGGGATATACTCCAGTGTTTTGTTGTGGGTCCATGCTTGTACATACTAACAGTGATCTCAGGAGGTCAAGTGCTCACTTACCTGCTCTAGTGTTGACCGCGACTTCAGTGGCAGGGAAGTCTTTCTAGGGTTAAGAATGTTTGTCTTTCGGCTTCGGAATGAAGGTTGATAGCATTACAAGTTGCTGATCCAAACCAGGAAATGACAAACTTTGTTGAGATCGGTAGCAAAGATGTTAAAAAGCATTTGAAAAAAAAAAGCAGTATGTTTCTAGAAGGAAATAAAGTTTTTATTTTCTACCCCATCAGTTAATTTCTAAGATTTCCTGTTCTTGACATGGCAATATTATTGTATTATCCGAAGGTTCTAAGTACTCTGCTTAAACTCTCTGGAGCTCAAGTGCTCTTTTGGAGCAGACCCTACAGCAAATACATATGCTGTAAGTTTCATTGTGTGACCTTGAAGGATGGGAAAGAGAACGAAAAAAATTCAATGTCGCCTGCTAATGACGCTTCTAAGAGATACAGAATAAGTCATTTCATCAAAGAGAGGAGAAAAGGGCATACAGATCTTTTGGAGTATGTAAAGAGTGGGGAATGAACTAATATACATATATCTATGACTGAGGGGTGGGACCCCAAAGACATGTGGCAAGTAATGAATGGGGAAAGAAAGAAAGAAATGTCAGAGCAAATGGTGTTTTTGAAATGAGCCGCGAGAAAATGATGTAAGATGATAGAAGCCAGAATCGAATGGAAGCCTTTTTAAAAGAGAGAGAGAGAGAGAGATGTCACCAAAGTCGTAATTACCTGTTCCAAATGCATATTTGTCTAGCTCATAGTGCTTGGATGTATTGCAAATTGGGCATAATTTCCACCACAAGCTCTTCCCTGACTCAGAATGTAAAATGAGTGTCTGCACACGTAAGTAGGCTGACCAGGATGTTTTGTAGGTGTGTGCATAAATATGCTTCAAAATTAGTCCATTACTCTCAATGAAATTCTCACTGGAACTGAACATTTCCTCTTGAAACGGTAACTCAGGTTGATGAGCTATTATAGGCATTTGCACAGATGTTCTTTAATGTTCACCCCTTACTCTTAACAAAATCACCACTGATTGCACTTAATTACTTGACCATAGTTAGACAGCTTATTGTTTGATCTTTGCTATTTGCTTCAATTAGTTCTTTGCAAATGTTTTATGTAGTTGCTGTTCCCCATTCAAACAGGGCTGATCTGAGCAGCCTGCCCCCCTCCCCCCAGTTTTCACCTTCCAATTAATATACATGCACACATAAGAACATAGGAAGCTGCCTTCTACTGAGTCAGACCATTGCTCCATCTAGCTCAGTATTGTCTACACCAGGGATTCTCAACGTTGGGTCCCCAGATTTTATTGGACTTCAACTCTCATAATCCCCAACCCCAGTGGCCTTTGGTTGGGGATTATGGGAGTTGAAGTCCAATAACATCTGGAGACCCAACATTGAGAATCCTTGGTCTACACAGACTGGCAGTGGCTTCTCCAAGGTTGAAGGCAGGAGTCTCTCTCACGGAGAGAACTTGGTATCTTCTGCATGCAGGTGCTCATCCCAGAGCAGCCCAATCCCCTAAGTGGAATGTCTTACAGTGCTCACATGTAGTCTTGTGACTATAGGCCATCTCCAGCCTCAGAGAGAAGATACTTCTAAATGCCAGTTGTGGGGGAGCAGCAGCAGGAGAGAGAGCGTGCCCTCACCTCTTCCTGTGGGTTTCTCAGAGGCATCTGGTGGGCAACTGTGTGAAACAGGATGCTAGTCTAGATGGGCCTGATCCAGCAGGGCTGTTCTTATGTAGTGTCTCATTCAAATGCAAAGAAGAGCAGACTCAAAGAGGACAATTAATCCTTGCTACCACAGGACCAGCATTCCTTTCCCAGGATCCCCAACGATCTCGGTAGGATAATTAAATTATCCTAATGTTTTGGGGGGAGGAGCTTAACTACTCGTGGTGTCAAGTGTCTCTTATTCTTTTTTTAAAGAAGTGTTTTTGCTGTAGCTCTTTGCCATTAAGAATGTGCACGGAACTGATTTGCCTCATTTGGTTCAAATTCAAACTGGAATGGGTATGTTCAGTTTTTCCACCCCTGAGCAAGTGCTCGACTCGGTTTAAATTAGAACCACTTTGGGACTGGTTCAGGGGTGTTAGCTGGGGTAATTTTTGTTAAAAGGTCATACTCACTGCTGCCGCCGGGTTAGGTGGCCCCAGAGATGCTGCTGTGGCTGCGAGGGGATCTCTGGAAGCTTCCACTTCCCCTGCTGGCCTCCCTTCAGTCTCCCATTTCGGGGTCCTTTTGAGATTGAATGGCAAACATTTTTTAGGCCAGTGTGCAGGCACAACGGCCTCAATAATGGCCACCACAAACTCTCAAATGGCTGAAATGGCACCAAAATTGCCCCAGAACAGGCCAAACAGGCCCTTCGGAGATGGGAGAGGCCAGTGGTGGGGAGAGGAACCTACTGGAGAACCCAGCCCCCCAGCCACAGCAGCACCCCTGGGGCTGCCAAACCCGGCAGTGTTAATGAGTATAACTTGCTTTAAAAATATGCCTGCAAACACCCCCGAACCAACCATGAACTGGCCCAGGGGATTCAACTCAACCTCAAGCCGAACTGAGCCCGATCTGGCTCGAGGGCAAGGCATATACCTCCTTGGATATGGCAAAAACAGCAGCAGTGTTAGTAGTCTTGGGGCACTTCCTCGATTTGGCTGCCATTTTGTTTTCCCCAGAATTCCCAAGGAATGACATATCACAATATAGCATTATTCCAAGGGGACTTCCAGGGAAGAAAAATTGTGATCCCACATGCCAGGTCTCTTTGGTTTTGCTTTTGGCCCCTGAGAAGCTCCCTTAGAATATTGGACAGTTGTTTAGTGCAACATACTGCCCAGGGAAAGCATAGTGCAGCCAAAGAGGTCAGCCTGTTTGACCAGTTAAGGGTAGGGATGCGATTTGAATGCTGAATCGCAGCATATCCCTTTAACACAGAGGGATTGTGTCCCCTTTAACAAGGAAGTCAGCAGGGTGCTGACCACGCAAATTGCCTGTTCTCTTCCATGTTAAATGGGATGTGTTAAAGGGGTGTGCTGCGATTCGGTGTCCAAATTGCATTTCATGCACATCCCTAGTTGAGGGTATTGCATGCATTTTACTAGACCAAACTTCTCATTATTCTTCAATGCTTCTGAAGTAGTCTGAGGCTGTCAGAGGCCCATCCTTAATTAAAAGCATCATCGTTTTGTTGTTGTTATGCTCTTGTAATCTTTAGACAACACCAGTAATTAGACATGATTTTACCTCAGCAGCATTTGTGAAAGGAGAACCTGACTGGGAATTAGTCTGTGCTTTGCTACCATAGATGAAGTCTCCAAGGACCTGGATTATCAGGGTTAGTTTAGCATTGAATTCTGTTACAGCACATTATACATGACTGTGGGTCTCTGAGGACTTCCTCAGAGCTGCTGAGGAATTCCAAAGCTGTCCTACAGGAAGACATATTGAGAGAAAACCATTCTGTTTTCTTCATCATATTAAGGCTTAAATAATGGAAAATGACAGAGCTAATCTGCTGCAAGGATCAGCTCGGTTGTTTCCTCAAGTTTAGGAGCATTGCCACTTTACAGCCTTTTGATTGGCTGGGAGGAAAGAGGCCTTTGGTATAGCATGCTTACTGGCCTGTTTGCCATTAACTGATTCTTTTCCAGCCTACTTTCCTTAAGGAAAATAAGATTACGAGATTACCTAGCGCTTGCTCTCTCTCTCTCTCTCTCTTAACTTTTCAGTGCCTGTACCAGTTTGTGCAGTTGCAGGGAGACATGCGGACACCTCAACAGCATCATTTGTGATGATGTCATCCACCCCAGTTCAAGATGGCAGATGCATGAACGTTTGAGGTGGAAGTGACCTAACTTGTGAAGATGGTAATTATCAAATATGATTATAGTGAAAGAACGTAAGCTTATGAAATTAACCAGCTTTCTGTGTCTGTCTCTCTGTGTGTGTGTTTGTGTGCTGTCTATTAACTTTGCAATGCCTGGACTGATTTGAACCAAATTGGGTACAGTTGCAGGAAGATATAGGGACACTTCAACAGCATAGTTTGTGATGATGTCATCCAATTCAAGATGGCTGGCATGTGAATGTTTTATGTGCAAGTGAGCTAACTTGTGAACCACTTAACTGATTTGAACCAAATATAGTACGAATGCCTCAGTGGCATAGTTTGTGATGATGTCATCTACCCCTTCAAGATGGTGGGTGTGTGAACATTTGAGGTGCAAGTGGGCTAACTTGTGAAGATGGTAATTATTAAGATCATAGTGAAAGGAGAGAAGGCAGATTAGTTCTTACTATAACTTCTTGTTTATCTCTCTTCACAGTGATGAGACAAAACTGAATAAATGGGCAAAGCATTGCCAGGTATGATTTGACCTTATTAAGTATAAACTGTTCATCTATAATGTATTTAACTCAAGTTCTTCTTGCTGTAATGAATTAACTGTTCTCTAGTGGCTGGCCACTGAGAATGTGTTCAGGAAAATCATTCCAATACAAATCACATCAGTAATAACTTCTGCATACCGTTTTGCAGTTTTTTAAAAAATGCTTGAACTGTGAGCCCTTCTCCCAGACTTTCCTCAGAAGATCTAGAAGGGATATAAACATCCCACAACTGCTATTTTTTAAATTCAGTGTATGCCATATATTCTAATGCCATTGATTATTCTTTTTTTTAATTAAAAAAGAGAAAGATATAAAATTGGAGGATGGTTTCTTCTTAGGCTTTGATTCTTATATATCTTAATAGTACCACTACAATGACTACTTAATGGCTGTTCATGACAGATGAGATTTCATTAACATTTTACTTACTTTTACAAAGTTGACCAGAACCAACTGACTCAGTAGTAGTCAATAACTGTTGAGGGCAACAGGTACAGTGGCCATGATGAGATCCAATCATTCATTTCACTGTTTGAAGAGACAGGGGAAGATGGTTGAATAGATCAAGGACACTGGCTGGAAACAAAACTTTCATTTCCTGCTCTCCAGATTTCCTTGGGCAACCCAGCTTTTTAAAGAACATTTAACAGTGGGCTGGTTTGGACATCAAACAGAACCTTTCTCTGCCTGACATCTCTGAGTCTTGAGTGCACATCTCCAATCCTTGGTGTCAGGATCTGCCCTAGTTTGCTCTCCAGGGAGTCCTTGAAGGAGGAGGATCCCTGCATGGCCCCTGAAGAGCTGAGGAGCAAGCAGCAGCCGGGGCTGACAAATAATCCAAAAAATGGCGTTAAGGGAGCACTCGCTCTCTTAACCTGTTTAAGAGGGTGCCTCCAGAGGTGGGTTTGCTGCCAAGGCACTACCAGGATTGGGCCCAATCCCAGCAGTTCTCACACGCAGACAAAACTGGGCTTGACTTCGCTAGCCCAGTTTTGCCTGTGTGTGAAAACAGGCTCAGCATTTTGTAATTTGCCTTGGCAGTTTGGTGCACAGTTGAGCTAACTTGTGACCTGCCTAACTGATTTGAACCAGATTTGCTACAAGTGTAGGGACACATAGGGATGGCTCGAGGGTGCAGTTTGTAATGATGTCATCCACCCTGATTCAAGATGGCAGACACATGAACATTTGAGGTGCAAGTAGGGGAGGAGAGCTGTTCTTGTGGTAACAAGCATGACTTGTCCCCATAGCTAAGCAGGGTCTGCCTTGGTTGCATATGAAAGGGAGACTAGAAGTTTCCCACTCCAATTCAAGGATGTCATCCTTGGATGTCATCCACTCCAATTCAAGATGGTGGATGCATGAATGTTTGAGGCACAAGTGGGTAGGGTTGCGCATTTTGTATTTGTTTCTGTTTTGATTTGTTCCAAATCCGAATCAACCCCATTTTGCATTTGGTCCAAAATTAAGCCTTCTGAATCACCCCAGTTTTGTTTTGTATCCGAATTAATCCGAATCCGAATTAATTCAGATTTTACAAATGGTTCACATGGTCAAAAGAGTGGGTGGGGGTTATATTTCCCAATGAGTGGAAGCTACCACAAAAATTTCAAAGGAACTGGGCAAACTGCTGATTTTTGGTGAATTTTTGAAGTTTGCACGTCTTTCAGATTTCCCCCGTAGGGTATGATGGAGATTTCAGGGAAAGTATAGCTTCACACCGGGTGGGGAGGGGTGGCCCTGAGTGGAGTGTGGTTGGTGGTAGTGCCCAGTTGGTTCAAGGAAGCTACCACAAATTTTTCAGAGGAATTTGGCAAAGGGCTGATTTTTAAAGAATTAATGAAGTTACACGTCTTTCAGATTTTTCTCATAGGGTATAATGGAAGTGTCTGTAGCCCCATAACACCACCTGAGGTGCACTGGGGTGGCCCAGAGCAAGTGGCGGTGTAGTGCACATAGGGTGCCAACCACCCACATGGGTTGCCAACCCATGAAGTACAGGGTTTTGTTGTTCTAGAGGTGTTCTGAGAGTAGATTCTCTAGTAGCATATGAGAGTGGATTCATGGTTTTTCATTAAAAATCTCATTTGCTACCAGAGAATCTAAACTCAGCACCTCAGAAACAACAAAGCCCAGTACCCCGATGGATTAGCAATCCAGGGGTGTGGTTGGCACCCTCTGCGCACTACACCACCACTCACTTCGGGCCATCCCAGTGCCCCCCAGGTGGAGTTATGGGGCTGCTGAAACCTCCATTATTCCCTATGGGGGAAAAATCTTAAAGACTCATAAACCTCAAAAATTCCTAAGAAATCAGCCCTTTGCCCTATTTGGAATCTGGGTGCACCACCCTTGGGGCACTGTCACCCAACCCATTGTTTTGCCCCTGAAGCCCCATATAAACAAGTTGAAATAGTAAAGAGAATGATGAACAACAATGACACTTAATTTTTTGGCACAATTATTTCAGAATTTTGCAGCATGTGGGACCCTGTCCCCGTGGCACTAGCATAGCTGCATAACCCATTTGTGGATTCAAGCAATCTTTCAATAAAAACACTCCCTCCCCATGGAACAGTGACCACAGGTCATTTGAGATAGCAAGATAGACCAATGAACTGCCTTGGTACTATGGAACAGCTTCAAATGTTCATTTAACTGAAGTAGAGTGAGGCATAGCCCAAACAAATCAGCCTACTGTTCAGAATTGTTGGGATGTATCATCACTGCATTTAAGAAAGTGCAAAACTATGGATCAGAAAGAGTGAAGCTCTTTCTGATCTAGAAAACTATGGATCAGAAAGAGAGAAGCAACGAAGATTCCTGGGGATGTCAATAGATTGACAGGGATATTCCCCGCCTACCCACCCCTCCTTTTGTCTCCTGTAGTCCCATGTGGATGACCTGTCCCTGCAATGGCAAAAGTTGTGAGCCACTGGCTTAGACATCATGTCCCACCAAATTACATTGTGGCCTAAATAACATTAGACTGCTCAACTTGTGCAACAAAACTTAGACACCACTATAACTCATAAAAATCAGAAGAAAAACAAAATAGCTCTTCAAAAGACCCCTGAACAAGTCAAGAGATTCTTTCTAAACCTTTGGAAAGAAAAACCTGTGTAATTTCAGAACTTTCCTAACCAGCTTCTTGAAAAGCTTCTCCACACAATTTATGCCATGGCTTTTAGCAAGAGCTTTGGAATTGCATTGAGCTCCCAAAGATATTTGGGTATTTCTGTCTCAAAATGCTATCTTCCAAATCCCTTTGCAAGGTGAGTTTGCATTTCAATCACACTGAATACAACACATACTTAACTAAACCATTCATGCTCAATAGCTTTTTGCATATCTTATCTTCTGCTAATCACTCAGTGCCTCAGCTGGAGTGGAGAGAGTCAGAGAAGTAAATTTGAATTGCAATGCTTTTCCGAAGAACAAAGCATTCTGTCCGAAACACAGTCATTTTGATTTGGAAACAAAAATCTTTGTTTTTTAATTCTTGATTTTGTTTTGGTTACAAAACCTCCAAAATTGCCATTTTCGGGCACAAAACGTTTTGTACCTGAATTGAAATGCACAAGCCTACAAGTGGGCTAACTTGTGAACTGTCTAACTGATTTGGAGCAAATCTAGTCCAGTTGTAGGGAGGGATAGTGAAAGGAAAGTAGGCAGATTGGTTTTTACTAGAACAATTTCTTTTTTTATTTGTTTTGTAAACACATAACATTTTGTAATTTGCCTTGGCAATCCTCCCTCTGAAGAGGCACTGCTAATGCTAAAAACTAGCAGAGGATTTTAAAGGGCCCAATAATCCAAGGACATCTCCATAACATTTTGTAATTTCCCTTGGCAATCCTCCCCATGAACAGGCACTGCTAATGCTAAAAACTAGCAGAGGGTTTTAAAGGGCCCAATAATCCAAGGACATCTCCAGCCATACATGTTCATTCATCATTGGCGTGATCAGGAATTTCTGAAAATGTGGCATCTAATGCCCATATCCTGCATTGTAAGCACAATGATGCATAGGATCAGAAGGAAAACCTACTGTCAGCATAATTTTTAAAAAACAAACAAACAAGCAAAACCCTTAACCATTTATATCCCATTTCTACTCAGAAACCTGTGATATTAGCTGAGGTATCATTTGAATGTGACCAATCGTGTTTATCCCGGGATTAAAAAGAGATCTCAAGCTATTTTCTGCTCCTGGAGAATTGTCAATATTTTCTGGATGAATGCATTCTAAATGGTCTGCTTTATTCATTACATCCCTTGTACGATGCACTGTTTTAATAAGGCTTTGATTAAATCTGACATCTAAAAGTAGCTTTGAGTCTGGTTACTTGATTCAACCAAATTAAATATGGATTATATGCTATGTAATTAGACTGAACCAACAGCATCATACACTACAATACCATGTGAAGTCCATGAACTCTTAAGTGACCAGAACTAGAATTTAGAATGGCAGTTTCCCAAATATTGCAGATGCAATTGTCTGGCAGGGAGTTCACAGTGGGGGAGGCAGGGTGACACCATTGTGGATGTTATGCTTGCTAACTTTACTTTCCTTGTAATTGTTCATAGCATTACTTTCTCATCATTATATGATGTTACTACTATGGAAATAGGGATTGCTTCCACGCTAGAGCCCTTGGGTGCTGCATTTTGGGAACAAAGTGAAGTGCTTGGAAAAGAACATCAATGCATTTAATAGAATGGATAGACTAATTCTCTGAAACATTCTTCTTTTCCAAGTCTATCGGAAAGTCTCTAGTTATCTTAGAGAGCACCTTCTTCTACATGATCCCCACCACACATTAAGGTCATCTGAGGAGGTCCGTCTCCAGTTACCACTGGTTCATCTGGTGGCGACTCAGAGGCAGACCTTCTGTGTGCATTCCACAATAGAAATCCGTAACCTGAATTCATTGCTGGCCTTCAGGAGAGCCCTTAATATCTATCTGTTTGGCCTGGACTTCCAGGGTTTTTAAATTGTTGTAAATTAAACCCTAACCTACCTCACAGGGTTGTTGTGAGGACAAACATGACAATGCACCCCGCTCTGGGCTCCTTGGAGGAAGAGCAGGCTATAAACGTGAAAAATAATTTTAAAAATAATTAAATTGTTCTTAACTGCTGTAAATGTTCAGCCTGGTTCTCCAAGGTTTTAAACTGTTTATGAGGCTATTCTCACGAAAGGCTAAAATTGGGCTAGGGGAGCCTAGCCCAATTTTAGCAGACCATGAGAATCACCGGGTTTGCAGGTGAGCCCGGTTGCCTCAAAGCGGGTCACCAGCTTCAGAAGCCTTCCCCTTAGCCCAAGTTAGCAGAGCGAGTGCTCCGCTAACCCGTTTTTTTTTGTCTTGTGTTGCCATGGTGCGGCTCTGTGGCCTGGCAACACACAAGCAGACCCCCGCTGAGAGGATGCAAGCAGCCTCCTGGGCTCGGGAGTCGCTCCAGGGTGCCCCGCGCACTCGCATGGGGGTCAGGAAGAAAGCAAGAGAGGAAGGGATCCAACTCATAAAACAGCAATAAGCAGAGGCAGATGTTCCATGCTAGAAATTCTGACCTTGCCTTTGACACCACCACTTACCTGCAGTCCCGGAATGCCCAGGTAGTAAGGGAGCCGGGAAATGTGGAAGGGCAGCACTGGTGAGGGATGTGGGGATTTGCACACCACCCCAAACTTTCCTCTCTGGGCATTTTTGCTCGAGTCTCCCTGGTCCTAGTCCAACACTCTAACCACTACACCACATTTTGCCTTTAATGACTACATGACAGGCAAGTTTAAAGGGTGACACTCTTCCCAGAATAAATATACAGTAATGGGCAAATATTCACCCAATATCCTAATATTCACATTTCCCCTGCCTTAAAAAAAGTTACTATTCTTCAGTTTCCCCCATTATAGCTCTTTCATTGCAATATATTTTGTAATAACATAACTGGATTTCCCCCTCCCCTCACTCTTTCACTTTGTAACCAAGGATGCTTGTGATTGTTTTTTAAAACCGTTTTTTTTCCTATGAAAAAGCCTATTCTTGTCTTAAGTAGCAAGGCCTCTACAGTGTAGGGAATCATCTCTTTAGATAGCATTGTTGACTACCCCATGTGCAGAGGGCAGCTTGGAAGCGAAAACAATGTTGTGATATCATAATGTTGGTCTGAAATCTGCCGAGAATTAATATGGCAATTTGGGTATTGGACAAATAGAGAGATTGGCAGCTGTCAATCTTTTTGGAAACTGTACCTAGAGATTAATGCAAAAGGGAATGTCTCCTTGATGAACTATCTATAAGCATTTGAGATGCCATCATACAATTGCAAATGGGCTAGTAATGAAAGCATGGTTGCTTCATTGGTATTCAGTTCTATCGCTTGCTATTCTTTGCAATCTCAAATTGGCTGTCTCATCTATCAAAGGTTCCCTTCCTACATGCTCTCTATTTGGATGAGCAAGGAAACGAGCAAAAACAAAAAATCATTTCTTTGAGGGTGCTGTTCTCCTGATTAGGAGAGTGTCCTAATTCCCTTCCTGCCCACCTTTCAGTATATCATCTAGAGTTTGTGCGGTACCATAATGCTTCATGCATTATGGTAATCATGTCTCTAATAAAGTCCCTCACTTGATAAGGTGGAATTGCTTTTAACTGAGCTTTTTTTTCTGGGACATCAGGAGGTTTGAAGATTCCTCCACTCCCCATCCCACCAAACATTAGCCTCCCACAACCTAGGGATGTGCAAATCAATTAGAGTTTGAATTGATTCTGGGTGATTTGAGTGATACGAATTAGAATCATCATCACTTGAAAGGGCAAATTGATTTGAATTCTAATAGAATTTTTGAAATTGGATTAGAATTTGATTTGAGAGACATTTGGCACCTTTTAAAACGCATTCAGGTCCCCTGATTGGTTTAAAAAGGCACCCAAACAGGGTTGAATCGATTTGAATTTGATTCTAATTCAAATCAGATTTTCAGACCAGATTCAAATTTGATTTGAATTTGAAATAAACATTCAGAATTCGGTTTGAATTTGAAACAAAGTGGAAAATTCATTTTGTGCACATCATTACCACAACCCTGAGTTGTCTTCAACAACTGGGACAGCATGGAATTTCCTTAAGGTTGCGAGTTGACAAGGTTGACGGGTCCAAAGTCAGAGAACTTCCACCTTCCTTAAAATTGCATAGTGTGGCAGGAAAAAAAGCAGCTGCAGTTGCTCCTGTCTGTTACCTCCACAAGCTCATATGGGCCCAGTGCTGGCCAGCTAGCTGCACACATACCAGCCGCTGCTACACTGCTTGTTTGTTTTTATACATGTTAATATGCCACCATAATTCAAAACAATATCTAACATACACAGGGGCATATCATGACCCCCTGGGGGCCAGGGGACAAAACCTGGGTCGAGGTCCCCCATCACACACATGAAATGCGCTTGTGCCAAGCCACGCTCACCCCAAGTGCTCGACGCATGCCATGCCCCCTGCATCTGATGTCAAATGCAAGGATTGGGGCAGCCAACATCTCTCCACCAATACCCCTGCCCTGCCACCGCTACTCCTGCCCCACCGCCACTACTTATCTTGGCCTCCAGCTCCAGTGGGGGGCAGGACAGGACAGGGGTGGCAGCAGCGGGGTGGTCTCCTTGGGGGCCCCTTGACCCCTTGGGCCCAAGGACATTTGTCCCTGCTTGTCCAATGGAAGCTACGCCCCTGAACATACAGAGTATGGATGCACCAGTGTAGTGAGAAAGCAGCCTAACAGGACTTCTCAGCTAATTATACTGGTGCAGTGGGGAAATGACAATTTTTGACACCCTCCCCTTCCCCAGGATGTCCTCTGTGCTACCCAGAAATGTGCTGCTAAAGGCTGTGCATCCCTCAGTACAAAATATAAAATAGGTGTAAATTTTAACTATTTTTTTGTTACACCTGAAGTGCCTTTTCAAAGGCTGTCAGAGATGGCGAGGCTCTTATTCCAACAGGGCACATGTTTCATAGCCCCAGGGCAGCTATAAATACAAGCTGGTCAGGATGCCTCTAAAGTACCAGTTGTAGAGGAGTAACAGCAGCAGATAAGGCATGCCCTCAACTCCTGCCTGTAGGCTTCCAGCAGCATCTGGTGGGCCACTGTGTGAAACAGGATGCTGGACTAGATGGGCCTTGGGCCTGATCCAGCAGGGCTGTTCTTATGTTATCCAGCTTTGGACCTAGCAAACCTGCTGGCCGAGTATCCCATTTTTAAATGACTGGCTGGCAAAATGGCTGGATGATATCTTGTCAACTGAAGCAACCATTGGTTGGGAGATGGTGTCCTGATAGACTAGGAATCCCTCTATAATTCAATGAGATGCCTATAAGTGATCAGTGTAGGTCATGCTGTTCCAGCTGAGGGGAGTTTATGTGTGTGCATTTTTGAGAGAGAAAGGGAAGAAGTGGGGGAGAGCACCTCCCATTCTAATCCCAAAACCACGTGATCCAGACACTTTTCTCCAATTTCCTGCATGTAATTGCTCGAAAGGATGTGGACCAGGATGGCTGTTAAAAACAAACAAACCTGGACTGAAATGTTCCACAACTTGTCGCCATTGCCATGGACAGGCATGCCTTAATACACACCCACCAGATTTGTCAGCAGGTGAAGATTATATTGCCCAATATGACATAACCACACATCTTCAGTGAAGAAGTAGCAAAGTCCAACATTGTCTTGACCTTCAACATTCTGATTTAGATGAAGGTGATGTCCCTGAGCAAAGTTATGAATTGGATACTCCCAATACAAACCAAGCTGTGAAGAAAATAATATTTTTTTCCCCTCTAAGTTGAAGCTTGTGGGTTAGGCCTAATGGGAATACCACACTCTTAAAAAAAAAAATGTGTTGCCACTATACCTCTTAGGTGGTATGGAAATGAGTATGTAGGAGGCATATTTCTTGAACTTCATGCATTCTGTCTTTGAATCGCTTAGCAAAAAAAGGGAGAAACCCCTTCTTGTGACTGACAATAAATGTCATGTCCCTTAATTATATTTAAGTTTAGTTTTCCAGGAAAGATTTATGTAAGTGAGTTGCAGATTAAAAAATAAAAATAAAATATACACATACAGGGATGATGCAGTCACTATGAAGTAGCGGTCTATGAAAACCTTCATTTTACGGCAAAACTGATGGTTGAATTCTACACTGAATTCCACACTTTTATAGAGAATTTGATGCTCTACCATTCTTGTATTTAACACTTTCACATTGGAGCAAACGTTTGTGAGATATATGTGCAGATATACTATTTTTGGCGGCTATGTTTCCAAGATGGTGGCCAAAGCTCAAATCGTAATGATCTGGACTTTTAGTATATTAGCAGTGTTCTCGACAGCTGTATTGATTTTTAAAACGTGGCATTATTTTTTCCTATTTTCTAAAAATTGACCAAAAATGACTGGACTATCATTGGTTTCATATTGTTTTATAGTGTAAAGTTTTTATTGACTTTGTTAGTAGCGTGCTAGAGGGGCAGGATATAAATATAGATTTTAAAATATATATGGAATGTTTGATTATGGCCACATATGGATGGACAATTGGCTATCTGAGCAGTCTTTTTAATGAGATCCCTGCTATAACTGAAAGGTAATTTTCATATGAAAAAATGAAACCAATGAATGGAGCATGCTTAACCAATAAATGTAGCACCAAGTCCACCTACTGTATACTGACTCTTCATTGATGGATTGGTGAGAGGTGGGACATGTTGCTTCCTGCTAAAGAAACTGGAACAAACTACTTCTTTAAACAAAGGAGACCCGGGGAAATTATTCATGAGAAAGGGCTGGGCAGAGAGGAGGATTGCAGACAGTAATTGTTCATCCCTCTGCAGTGTGGAGAGCTGGCCTTGTGCTAGCAAGCATGGCTTGTCCTCTTTGCTTAGCAGGGTCTGCCCTGATTGAATTTGAATGGGAGACTTCATGTGTGAGCACTGTAAGAAATTCCCCTTAGGGGATGGTGCCACTCCAGGAAGATCACTTGCATGTTTGCATGCAGAAGGTTCTAAGTTCCCTCCCTGGAATCTCCAGATAGGGTTGGGAGAGTCTCCTGACTGCAACCTTGGAGAAGCTGCTATCAGTCTGTGAAAACAATACTGAGCTAGATGAACCAATGGTCTGACTCGGTATTAAGATAGCTTCCTGTGTTCCTATGCCTGTCTCTCCCTCCCCAATTTTGAGTCATTTTGGCATGATTATTTTATGTTGTGGGACTTCATCCTTGTTTGCGTGATCACCAGCAATGTCAAAGTAATTCTTAGCCTCCAGCTTTCATCAAATTTTCAGAACCACTATTATTTTTAACCCATTGCCACAGGAAAATCTTTTGGCAGGTGATGTTGCAAATGGAGCTGAGAGAGGTCAGGCATTCTTTCCCACCAGGCAACCTTTATTTGGTTGAAGGAATGAATCAAATAATACCAAGGAGAAGTCACAAGCATCTTGGGATGTGGAAGAGCATAACACATGAGTTATACTCTTCCCTGCATTGCTGTAAAAATGTTAAGGGCTTGATGAGAGAAAGATATGGGACTAAATTGAGAAGAGCTCCTTTCTTTCTTTAGAGAGACCAGGGATAATGGATAATTTGGAACAAGCTTTTACTTCAGATATGTTCAAGTTAAGCTTACTTCCATTTAATGTTGATTAGGGTTGGTCTACTTGTCTTCGTGCTGCTGTGCCGGTTCAGATGCAATGCTGTACTGACACAGGAACATAGGAAGCTGCCTTATACCAAATCAGACCAGTGGTCCATCTAGCTCAGTATTGTCTACACAGACTAGCAATGGCTTCTCTGAGGCTACAGGCAGGAGTCTCTCCCAGTCCAATCTGGAGATGCTAGGGAGGGAATCTCCTTTATACAGGCATGCAGATGCTCTTCCAAGAATGGCCCCATCCCCTAAGGGGAATGTCTTATAGTGCTCAATCATGTAGTCTCTCACTCAAATGCAAACCATGGTGAACCCTGCATAGCAAAGGGGACAATTCATGCTTTCTATCACAAGACCAGCTCCCCTCCCAGTTGACATAGTGACACAAGTATCAGTTATGGCGCTTGGCTCTGAGATCAAGGTCCAGACATGCACAATTAACTTGGAGTCATGCTGAGAGCGCACCCACCAGGACATCATCAGAGGATGCCTCAATATGCTTTTAGTGCATCCCTTTTATCATATGAAGGGATTGCTCATCTGAATTACCCCTTACATGGTCTCACAATACCAAATAGTTCTTGGAAGCATTGTGGGGAGCGGAGTTGATTCAGATCACCCCCTCACATGATTAAGAGATGCCCCAGGAGCACACCAGGATGGTGATCATCTGAACTGGCCCAGTACTGAAGGCAGACTCAGCATTTTGGAGAGGTGTGAAATGAATAGAGAAGTTGGGCAGGGAGCTGAAGCACCTTCGGGTGCCAGGTTTGCTTTCTGGAAACTGATGTCAACATTTGCTAAACTGTAGGAGTGTTCTGCTATTCTCAACTCCATCTAATGCTTGAGATGTATATTTGTGAATAACTGAAATATTACAAAGGCACCATGAGCCTACATAAAGTCTCAGTGATCCAAATGAGCAAAATGTCACCTTCCAAGTGGTGGTTCTCTTATATTTAGCAAGGAGACAGCAACTGTCCCTCTTCAGTCCAACCAAGGGTGGTCCTTTCATTAGGCAAGGTAAGCCAGGGAACGCAAGTGGTGGATTCTTGGGGCTTCACAAGGGTGAGTGATGCCCTCTGCTGCTACCATCAGAGCAACTCATAAGGACCAACCTGACCTTTTCCAGCTTTGCTACTCTCTTCACACTCTTTACAAAGCTTGCAAGAAGCATGAGGGAGAAGAAGAGGCTGAAGGAAACCTGCCCTCTTCCCCACCCCAAAGCTTACAAGGCTTAATTTTGAAAGGGGCTGGCTCCTCAGGAGCGAATCTGTAATTGGGTGAACACATTTTAAGAATATGGGCCACTCTAGGCCCCCTGAAAAGATGGACCACTGAGGGCTGTTCACCTGGAGCCCTCTGCTCACCTACTCCATAGCAGCTCCACTAAGTTCACAGTCCCTGCACACAGCCCAGCTTGTTTTCCTTTGCTGGCCACAGCACAGTATAATGACATGGCAGAATCAGCCCTGCCTCAGGGCCTGTGTCAAAGTACTCTGAAGGAGAGGAAGAAGCCACACCAGAGCCCTGCCCTCCAGAAACCCCATAACAGAGAACCCCAGTGGAAACTCCACTATGCACAGCTCCAGAGGAGGACATGGTACTCTCAGAGCCCTTGGACTTCAGAGACCCCACACCACTGGATCTCTCTACTCCAGTTGAGGAGGAGGCAGAGGTGCTACTAGGTAATTTTGGGGTCTGGACCTAAAAGCCTTTGGAGGCCCACCACCCCAGGCAAATTAAGCATCATCATGCTCCGCTGGGCAATCACACCATCCAGGATAGATTAAAGAGGATTTGGGGGGCCCAGGGGCTATGGAGGCCCTGGACTTTAGCCCCAAAGTCCAGGGGTAAGAGTGCTTCTGGCAGGAGGTGCCATTGGACCTGCCTCCTCCCACAAACTGTATACCATCCCCTGAGGCTCCAGCCTTTCTCAGGGGACAATCTTCAGAGCCTCTTGGACCATCAGTTTCACCCCCGGCCCCCCAGGAGAGGAAATGTCACTATACTAGAGAGAAGTCTAACACAGACGAAGACGCACACACCTGGCAGTTCATGGTTTGTCTTCAGGCTTACTCAGGAGAAAGGGCAAGTTGGCTCTGAAGACTCCTCAAGAGTAAAACAGGCCTATGTAAGGCTGGAGTGGTGTGGTTCTTCCTGAGCTATATCAATTGCCATTTCAGTGCTGCACCTTGCTGGTTCAACTGCTCTCTTTGAGAGACTCTTCCAGCTCTGTCTGTATTCCTGCTACTTTGTTCTTGAATCCTTGACTGTTTGTGGGCCCACCTGCCATGTTTCTGGTCTTCCTCCTGCTGCCCTTTACCTTGCTGCTCTACTTACTGGGCCCATTCACATGACCAGGAGGGAGGGGTGGAGAGGAAGGCTGCATAACCTTCCCTTTACTGCAGATGATTACCAAGACATTGTTGGGTGAATGGATCACTCACAGAGATGGTCCATGGCTTGCCCAGGCAGCAAGGAGATGCAGGGGTTGGAGTGTGTCATCTTGCCCCCCAGAAATCCCACAATGCACTGGGTGAGTGCACAATGCATTGTGGGGGGATCCTCCTGGCAACAGCTGGGAGCCCGCTTCTGTGCCAGTGCCAGCTGGGAGCAGTCGGCGCTTGCACACAAGCAGTTAGCCCGAGTTAAGAGTGTGTTCATGCCCTTAACCTCAGCTAACTGGCAGGCTCCATAGGCTCCATAGGTGGGTTTGTCACCGCAGTGCCATCGGGATCTGTGTGGATAATGGTGGTTCTCATGAGCAACCAATTGGGTCAGTACCTTGACCCTTTGGGGGAGTGAGCTGTGCTTCATCCAGCCTCACCTGAGGGTGGTGTGGGCTGTAGAATAGGACATGACATCATGTAACATAACGTCAAAGCTTAGCTAGCCAGGCCATGTTTGGAGACTGTGGACTTAGGGGGGCTGTTGTGTAGTTGGCAATTGAGTAGTAGGGGTAGACTGAAGGGTGGGGCTGTGGTGGCAACTCAGGCCTGACAAAAAATGTGAACATGGACCACCACCCATGTTGCTATGCTTCTGTGTCTCCAAGCAGGGTGTGAGGCAATACATAAATAAATAAATAAAATTCTTGTGTCCTGCCTCAGGTACTGTAATACCTTGGATCACCCTGAATCTAGCATAGAATGTTTTCTAGTGGTTCTTGCTGGTGGACCATAACCCATCACTGAAGCAGGTGAAGATGACATTGACCAGAGTGATATATCTCCACAACTTCAAGCACTACTTCAAGCACAGAAGTAATTTCCAACATTGCCAGTGACCTCCAACATTTCAGATTAGATGAAGAAGATGAAAACTTTGAACAGTCCTTCATCGAAGTTATGCATCTGATACTCCCAGTCAAAGCCAAGCTATGAAGAAAATAAGATTTTTCTAAACTACAACTTGTAGAGTACGCCTAATGGGGATAGAATATTTGTTTTTAAAAGTGCAAATATTCTACCTCTTGGGTGCGATAGGAATGAATATATAGGAGGTACACTTTACTACCTGCATACAATCTCTCATATGTGTGTTCTTGTGACTGACAGTAAAATTTATGTTTTATTTTCAGTTCTGGAGGAAAGGTTGACATAAGTTAGTTATAGACAAAAACCAGGGATGGCAGAGTTGCCGTGAAATACTGTCCCACAAAAAACTTGATTCTACAGCAGAACTGTTGGTTGAATTCTATGTTGAATTCCACATTTTTATACAGATTTTGATACTCTAACATCTTCATATTAAACATTTTCCCATTGGAGAAAGGGTTTGTGAGACATGTGAAAAACTATTTGGGGGCACCATTTTTCTAAGAGTGCAGCCAGTGCTCAATTCGAAATGTTCAGAACATTTAGTACTGTATATATAGCACTGTCCCTGGCATCTCTACCAATTTTCAAAATGTCTGGATCCCCTTCCCTGCTAGTTATCCTAAAATGACTGGGCTATTATGTTTCTGTCCAGAAAAATTTCCATCCCTCATTCATGTAGTATGGTAACTTGACCTCACCAGAGGAAAAGGCTTATTTAAAATGGGGAGAGAATGTAGGATATAGGAAAATGGGGGCGGGGTGTACTTACTTACCCTCCTAACATTATTTTACTTCTCCCGCAATATGTGACATTTTTAATTATAAAAGCACACTGTGTAAATCATAGACAATAGCAAACTGTTTTCTGTGTAAATGCCGAACTACTTTAAATATTCACAGCACAGGTTTGATACTCAAGAGAATTAATCAAACTGTCAGGCCTCAGACCGGGCATTGCTGAAAATACATGCTCGTGTGGCATTGTTACTTAGCAACCATAACTGAAGAGGTTAAATAGAAACTACTGTCACTTCCTCATTTGGGGGAGGCAAACCGCCCCCCCCCCCAAAAAACCACTCCAAACCCTCCCCTCCTACATTTCATGCATGTGTTGCATGAAATGCTGACATACTTGGTGCATTCACATGTAACGGGAAAACAGAGGTCCCTGTTTGAACCAGGAATTAGAGGTGTGTGTTGTTGTTTTTTTAAAAAGGACCTGCAATTTCCCTCCCCTAACTCAATTTGTTGCCTCCGGTTTGTAGTGAGTTGCGCTGCCGATAACACGCCCTCCAGTGTCTGTTGCTGGCATCTGCCTTATGTTTCTTTTCTTTTTTACATGTAAGCCTCTTGGGGACAGGGGGCCATCTTATTTATGTGTATATTTTTCTATGTAAACCACTTTGTGAACTTTGGTTGAAGAGTGCTATATAAATATTCATAGTAGTAAAAATCCCATATATGAATTTTATAATAGGATAAACCATGCATAGCTTCTGACAGGACAGTACCTCAGTGGAAAAGTCTTTTGCACAAGAAAGGTCCTAGGTTCAATCCTGGGCAGCTTTAGAGTAGATTGGAGGAATAAGTGTTACCAGAGTGCTGCAGAGCGTCCACAAAAGGGCCACCTTATATGCCATTAATTATTATTATTAATAATAATTTTAATATTATTAATCATTACTTTATTAATTTATTAGATTTCTATACCGCCCTTCCAAAACGGGCTCAGGGCGGTTTACACAGAAAAATAAAATAAATAAGGTGGATCCCTGTCCCCAAATGGCTCACAATCTAAAAAGAAACATAAGACAGACACCAACAACAGTCACTGGAAGTACTGCACTGGGGGTAGATAGGGCCAGTTACTCTCCCCCTGCTAAATCAAGAGAATCACCGCTTTAAAAGGTGCCTTTTTGCCAAGTTAGCAGAAGCATTGATTTTTTATTATTGTGCTTGCAAAAGGTATGTAGAACAGTTTGAAATTTGTAGGATTTTGACTTCAAACACTCATTTTATGGAATAATAATATTTTGAAGAATATTCGGAAACTGCAGCTAGTGCAAAATGCGGCAGCTAGGGTTTTATCTGGAGCTGCCTGCTAGGATCATATTACAACCATTCTGAAAGAGCTGCACTGGCTACCAATTTGTTTCCAGGTCTAATTCAAGGTGATGGTTTTGACCTTTGAAGCCCTTAACAATCTGGTCCCTGGGTATCTGAAGGACTGCCTGCTCCCAAGGGTTTCAGACAACTTGATAAAAATGTGATGAATTTTTAAATAAAGATACTATTTTTATATTTACATTATCTGTACTTTTGCATTTTAATTGTGCATTGTTTTAATTATATTGAAAACCACTTTGAGATTATAATACTGAAAAGCGGTATATAAATCAATAAAATCAATCAATCAATAATTGCCATATAAGGTAACTTTAAATCTGAATCTGAGAAAGAGAATCCTTCTCTTGGACATGATATTTTGGCATTCTTGATCAGGTTATTGAGTGTTAATTTGAGAACAAAAACAATTAAAATACGATGATTGTATTCAGAATTTATTCTAGGCAGGAAAAAAACAAACATTTGAACCTCTCCCCCAGCAGAATCCAGTGTAAGAAATAGTGCATTCAGCTTATTTTCTGTGGCAGGATTGTTCCTGCAGAATTTGTCATCTGGAGGTAATTGGGAAGTATTATATTCAGCATTGCTTCTAAAATATCTATTTTAATCTTTCAGTGAGCATAGTCCAGTATAAAAAGTAGTGCATTCAGCCAATTTCAGTGGCAGTATCATGTATGCAAAATTTGGTATCTGTCATCCAAATCAGGAAGTATGACTTTGTTTTTCACAAACTCTTGAAAATATATAACAGACTAAGTAGGCCCTCGTTGAACAGGCAAAGTCATTTTGTATATTTTACACTAAGAAAGTTCAAGAAATGAAATCCTATGCTGGCCTTGGGCCAAAATAAACAAATACATACATACAGAAAAGAAATCCAGGAGCCTTCTAATATCATGGGGGAAACTGCAATATTGGTGTGTTTGACCTGATTATATTCAGATTTTCTTCTAAAAAAATAAAATTTCTCCCAGCATATTCTGGTGTAGGATGTAGTGCATCCAGCTAATTTTAGTGGCAAGATTGTTCAGGAAAGATTTGGTATCTATAGGAAGTATAAGTTTATTTCACACCAATCAACCAACAAATGCTTCAAAATATTGAATATCCACAGTATTGGGCTTTGGGATTCAATAAATTCATCAAAACTCCAAAATCCATCAGGCTAAGATATTCCTTGATGGAGAGGCAGCCATAACTTCATGTGATATTTTTAATTGCTTCCGCTCAGCTTTTGTTTCTGGATATCCTACCACAAGGCATGTTGAGATATTTAAATCCTGGCACATGGAGAAACAAATAATGTTAGTGATTAATGCACTTTTCAGCTGAGGATTCAGGTTCTTGCAAATAACAGGCCACCTGGGAAGGGAAGGAGCTGCTACCTTCTCCCCTTAGCGATAGTGAAACAGCTTAATTCAGAGCACTGTGGATTAGCAGAAAATGGCCTATTTAATTTTTATTGTAACTTTGGTTATAAAACTTTAAATCGCATACAAATTTATACTTTAAAATTTTTTTCATGGTTACCCATAAAAAATAATCTTCAGATGTTAGCAAAATGTATAAGTGGACTGAAATGTGCAAGCTGAGTGCAATGTACCTTTAAGCTTTACTTTCAATATAGGAGTACATTAAAGCAAATAAAAATACTATCCCTTATGAACTGCTAGTTGATAGTAGGTGACACTATGCAAGGGATAAGAGGAAAATTTATTCAGCAAGTCTCATGGCTGAATAGGAATTTGAACTCGGGTCTCCCCAGTCCTAGTCCAGCACTTTAACCACTACACCACGCTGCAGGCAAGGGCAGCTGCAGGCAAGGGCAGGGACACTCCTGCTCTTGTCCAGTGACTTGCAGGGGACAGGAAGGAGCACAAAAATCCCCATTCAGCCATGATGCTTGCTGGGTGACTCTGGGCCAGTCACTTCACTCTCAGCCTGACCTACTTCACAGGGTTGTTTTGAGGAGGAACTTGAGTATGTAGTACACTGTTCTGGGCTCCTTGAAGAAAGAGTGGGATATTGTATATTATTAATTCTTCTAGACGGGCCATGCACCCTGCAGGGCGGCTGGAAAGCAGTTTGACAGTTGGATCGGGGGCGCTGTGAAGCAGCAGGGAGCTCAGATGCTGGAAGCAGCTTCGGGAGCTGGACAGTTGGCTCTGAGGGCTGCAGGCGGCAGACGGTTGGCTGAGCTGCGCCGTGAAGCGGCAGGGAGCTCAGAGGCTGTCAGGCAAGCAGGCGACAGTCCCTGGCAGTGGCAGGGGGAAGCAAGGACTGCGAGACAGAGATAGAAAGACGGAGGACAGAGAGCACGAGCACGAGACTTGCGGGGGGGACCTGTGGGGGGGGGGAGTGGGGGTAGCAAGAGCAAGCGAGAGCATTGCGGGAGTGGTGAGAGACTTGCGGGGGGAGAGCGGGGTGGCGAGAGCGAGCAAGAGCGTTGCGGGACTGGCAAGAGACTTGCAGGGGGTGAGCGTGAGCAAGAGCATTGCGGGGGCAGCGAGAGCGAGCAAGAGCATTGTGGGGGTGCAATGCCACGGGCTCAGTGCAAGACCACACAGATGCTCTGTGCAGGGTCAGCTAGTAAAATGTAAAATGAATGAATAGTATGACATGTGTCTGTGCAACTATTCCCCTTAGGGGATAGGGCTGCTATAGGAAGAAGGATTTGAGCTCCCTGCCTGGCATCTCCAGGTCGGGCTGAGCGGGAATCCTGCCTGAGAGCCTCGGGAAGCCACTGCCAGTCTGTGTCGACAGTACTAAGACAGTACTAAGCTGGATGGACTAATGGTCTGACTCAGTGGAAGGCAGCTTCCTATGTTCATATATTCCCTTGGGCTCATTTGCAAGGTGCCTGCCACTTTAAGGAAGCTCAGTGCTGTTTGCTGGACAGGCTTTCCCCAAGCAAACTTCTGCTTGCTTTGTAGTCCACTCTGTTATCCAGTCTTTATGGTGTCCCCGGGGAGGGAGCCTCAAGCAGGGTCCCACAGCGTTCTGTGGCTCCACATGGGCACTGGGAGGGGTTAGGCAACCTCCCCTGCTTGCTGAACCTGGTTTTAGAGGAGGGGCTGGGAACTGGGTGACCCTCTTTTGACAGAGCACTGTTTGAGAGCTTGCCGAGGTTCCACACGGTAGTGCTAACCCCGCTTTTGGACCTCAAGCCCTGTTTTTGCTGGTTGTGAGAATAGCTTCGGTATAAGGCAGCTTCCTATGTTTCTATACGAAGGACTACCAGCACAGAAAGCAAGGAACTTAGGTTCTAGGAATGCTTGAATTTGAATGTTTGAATCAAGGCATGCAATCCAGTGCTCTAGACAAGATCACAAAGGCACTTGCTTTACTTCCGAATATGATTTTTCTTCAGAAAAACGGCACAAAAAGTGATCATTGTTTAGGCCAGAGCTTGCTTCTAGAAATACAGCATAACGTCAGTGTCAGCAATTTAAACAAAGCTCATTATCTAAATGGATCCATAATTAATAAATATGTGAAAGGATGTCAGCTTTAATGATCGCCTACTTCCACAAGCTTTATTTTATTTGCTAATTATCCATGGCCTTCCCTTTTCACTGGCCCCCACTCTCTGCTAAAGAGCCAGCTTATAGATGATATGACAGTCTGAAATGAAACCTGAAGTGATGGCATGCATACGTGAATGCATTGCCTGTTCAGCAGCTGTGTATTTTCATCAATACATTCCCTGATGGAACATTAGCACTGATTCTTTACATTCGCCCCTCCACCCAAGGTTTCCCCCCAGGAAGGAATGGCCTGAACATCAGTCCAGCAGTAATGGGGAAACCTCAGAAGGTTCTGTGTCCTCAATGATCCACCTAAACCATTGGATAAAACAACTGAATAAGAGATGTTCTGCAAAGTTCTAGTAGGCTCCAAACTCATGTTCATCCTGGGAAAGTAGCACGTCCATTTCTGGAATATAGGAAGCACTGCATAGCCAACTTCTTTGTTTTGATAAACACATCTTCTGGTCAGAGGTTTTTAGCCTACTTTCCTTAAGGAAAGCAAGCTTATAAAATCACCCAGCTTTGTGTGTCCCTCCCTATCAACTTTGCAGTGCCTGGACCAATTTGAACCAGTTGCAGTGACACTTCAACAGCATGGTTTGTGATGATGTCATCCACTCTGATTCAAAATGGTGCATGTTTGAATGTTTGAGCTGGAAGTGGGCTAACCTGTGAACCGCCTAACTGATTTGGGCCAAATCTGGTACAATTGTAGGGACACCACATCAGTGTGGTTTGTGATGATGTCATCTATCCTCTTTCAAGAGATTTCAGATGTGTGAATGTTTGAGGCACAAGTGTGCTAAATTGTGAAGATGGTAATGATCAATTAAGATTATGTTGAAAGGAGGCAAATTACCATATTAAGAACATAAGAAAAGCCCTGCTGGATCAGACCCAATGTCCATTTAGTTCAGAATCCTGCATCACACAGTGGCCCACTAGATGCCTCTGACTGGGAAGGCCACAGGCAAGAGGTGAGGGCATACCCTCTCTCCTGCTGTTGCTCCCCTGCAATTGGTATTTAGAGACATCTTGCCTCTGAGGATAGATGTGGTCTATAATCACCAGACTAGTAGCCATTGATAGACCTGTCCTCCATGAATTTATCAAGACACCTCTTAAAGCCATCCAGCGTTAAGAAGAATATTTACATGCTTCTCTTCAAACAAATTTCTCAAAGTGGTTTACATAGAAAAATAGTACAAATAACAATGGGAAACTGAGCTTTGCAAAGTTACTGCTGCTGGCTTCTTAGCAGACTGCCACTTAAACTTGCATTCTCCAGATGAGATCAGATCAGATCCAGATGTTCAAAAAGAAGTCATTTGTCTTTGTCGGGATGCCACCTAACTTGGTTGTCTGCATGGCCCTGCAGAGTCCAGCAAAGAGTGTGGCATCCCTCCTTTGGGGCTTCTGTCTTCACCGTGAAGGGTACAGGGGTGAGATTGTTCCAGGCTGGTTGCGTCCCAGTGGGGTTAAGCAGGTGAGGCAGGGAGAGCTGCCAGGATCAGCTCCAGGGGAACAGCCATTTGGGTGTGGCAGGAAGTGAGACCAGGGAGAGGTGAAGCTTGGAGTAGGCTTTAAACCCTGACAGCTCTGTCCTGGGGCATTTAAAGCCAAGGCAGCCAATGATAAGGGCTGTTCTTGAGCATGAGAGTTGGCAGTTCCCCTGGAGAGGGAACCGACTGGATGAAGCAAGCCAGGGGGAAGGCCGTGGTCATGAAGTAACCCCCTCCCCTGGCCTACTCTGAGGCTGATCTGTCTGTTTCCATCCTGTAATTCTGGTTTTAAGAGAGACCAGGAACACACCTCCTTCCCCTTGGAGCCTTACAGTCTTTCTTCTCCCTCTTCATACAAATGACCAAAGCCATTTAACTCTGCCCGACACTGAGAAATGTAGCATAATGCTAAAAATCTGTGCTTTTCTTCGTCCAGTGCCCAGAGGGATAGGTTTTAAACATTGCATCTTTGTATGGCAGACGCTCCTGCTGCCCTTCTGACTGTTGTGAAAGGAACATGGAAAGGAGGCAGGTTAGCAGCATTTTCGCAATATGAGGCAATAAATCACAGAAAAGCTAATTATCATCATTGCATAGAAAGAAGTTAATGGGCCTGTGTTCGACCTGTGAAGACCAAACTTGAGAGAGAACTCTGATGCTTAAGCTCTCAACAATCAAATCTGTTCTGCTTACAAGGCAAAAAGAGAGATGCCCTTTGCAACCCAACTATCAGCAATTCCCAGGCAACCTGGCATTTTAAAAAATCAAATGATGTTCATCCTTTTCCAGGTATTATTTTTCTTCCCCGGGCTTTGATTCATCACTGCCATCACAGTAAAAGGAGGGAAGAAAGCAGGAGTGTAGATATAATTGAGCGGATGGATTCAAAGAAGCCAGGGCCCCCAGCTCCTGAGGGCCGCCGAGCTCTACCCCTCCCTATTTTCTTCATTATCTCCCTTACTCCAATGAGCCCCCAGGGAGAGGGGAAAACATGGGCCCCCTCTCCCCTTGCTACACCCCTGGAAGAAAGGAAGGCAGAGATCCAATGGTAGAAACAAGGATCAGCCTTTAAGGCAAGCAAACTTGCAGCAGGCAAGCAGACTGGAAATGCACCCAAGTCCTTCCCAGAAATTTGACCCTGAAATTGGTCTGAGAAAAGAGGGTAAGCATTATTAAAAGGTATGGGGATCACTGGGAGATTTTTCTTGGGCTTACTCCTCACATCTTGGCCCATGAGGCAAGCATACGTTCAGCAGGTAGGCAAACTGGGAGTGTGCCCAAGTTCTGCTCAAAATGGGGAGAGATTCTGTCCTTTGCAGAAATTTGACCCTTTCCCAAAATTGGTGTGAGAGGGGAAAAGTGGCAAAATAGAAGATAAAAATCCAGGTCGCCAGGAGATTTTTCTTGGGGTTACCCCTCACAAACCTATCTCGTCCAGCAACTTGGTTTCTACATTGGCCTGTCAGATATCTATGAACTCCTCAAACATGGCTTACCAATGGTCTTCCCTTGCTGTAGCTATCCAGCAAACAGTATTCAATGCCTCTGAACTTGTAACTTTTATATTACCTATAAAGCCCTTAATGGCTTGGGCCCAGGATATTAAGAGAATGCCTTCTTCGTTATGAACTCTGCCACCTATTAAGGTCTTCAGGGGAGGTTCATCTGAGGGTGCCACCGGCTCGTCTGCTGGTGACTCAAAGGAGACCCTTCTCTGTAGTTGCCCCAGAGCTGAGGAATGCACTTCCTGATGAGATTAGAGCTACTCCACCCCTGATGGCTTTTTGGAAACAACTGAAGACATCTCTTCAGCCAAGCGTTTTAGCTTTTCGGTAGTTTTTATGGGTATTTAAATTTGAAAATTTTATATGTTTTAATTGTTAAAATGTCTTGGTTTGTTT
The DNA here is from genome assembly GCF_027244095.1 of Hemicordylus capensis. NCBI lineage: Eukaryota > Metazoa > Chordata > Lepidosauria > Squamata > Cordylidae > Hemicordylus > Hemicordylus capensis. Next base: position 15,902,496 of record NC_069664.1, on the reverse strand, counting down.
TATTGCCTCGGATAGCCCGATTTTTGTTGATCATGAGAATTGCCCCCTAGTCCTCCATGTGTGAGCACTGTAAGATATTCCCTTTAGGGGATGGAGCTGCTCTGGAAAGAGCAGAAGGCTCTGAGTTCCCTCCCCGGCAGCAGCTCCAAGACAGGGCTGAGAGAGAGATTCCTGCCTGCAACCTTGGAGAAGCCGCTGCCAGTCTATGAAGGCAATACTGAGCTAGATGGACCAATGGTCTGACTCAGTATATGGCAGCTTCCTCTGTTCCTATGAAGAGCATTTACACAGGCAAGTTTTAGAGCTTGTCTAAACTTTGAGATTAAGATACTTCTTAAACATGTAGCAGGCCATCTGCAACTCCATGTCCTGGATGCATTGCACAATAATTCTTCTGGCTTTATTTTATTTATTTATTTATTTATTTGATAGCCTTGCCCTTCCCTGCCCACCCTATTTTATTCTTAATTTTAACACAGGACGGGCCATTTTTTAATTTGCATCAGATTACCTCCCCCAGCGTCCGACGTGCCCACCAAGTTAGATTTGGTTGGCCATGCCTAAACAGGAATGATGAGAGAAGCTACCAGTAAGTGGCTGAGTTCTCCTTTTCTGCCTCGTAGTACACCTGCTCTAGTAGGGCTGCACATTTGTCATCTTGAAAAATATTGGCTTACATATTGTGCAGCATCCTGCTGCTTCTGCAGCACTCAGCAGTCCATCCAAGCTCTTACTGATGGCAGGGAATCTCTGTCCAACTGACCAATGGGAGTAGGGTGCTGCGGTGATGATGCACAGCAGTGCTTTTATGGGGCGCCCCCCCTCCTTTGATGTGTGACTTGCTGCACAGTATGTAAGCCATTATCAATAATCTTCTGTCAAAGTGACTGGCTTTGTTTCATAGGGGGAATCCAATGAATGTGTGAAAGTGATCTGGAAGAACCTCCAGTGCCGGCTGAAAAAGAGCCACTTAGCCCCTGCATCCTTGCTGAATCCCTGCTCTGAGCTTTCAACATTCATTTCCCCCTGTGTAAAAATGAAGTGAAGCCAGTTCCTGTGGGGAGCAAGAAAGGAGAACCAAAGGCTCTCTGATATGTTTTTTCGGCCAAGTGGGCCATGCTGCCTAGAAAGGCGAAATCCAATGCAACTGGCCAATTTCAGTATTGTAATTCTGCGGCAATACCAGGTATTTTTATTTTTCAGAGCGTCCATTAGAAGCACCTGTCACCTTGGCAACGAGGCACATTTACAAATTGTCAGGCAAAAAAAGGTGGGGGGGGAAAAAAACCCCATGATGTGTAGGGCTAATGGAAACAGCTGTTGTTGCAAACAGAAACATGCAATTGCCAGACAAGAGGAGGAGTTGTGCCAGGAAGGGAATGGGGGGGGGGATATAGTTATACACTTCCTCTCTTCCCAAGTGGGTAGACGTTTCAGAGCCAGCTCTACAGGGAGTCCAGCACAATTCCTTGTAGGTTTACTTGGAATGAAGTTCCATTGCTGGCGATGAAACTTATTCCAAGTTAGAAGAGCTGGTCTTGTGATAGCATGCCAGTTCTAGAGTTTCAGCTTCTACAACATCCCAGCTGTCAAGGCTTGGGATTGGGACGTGGTTTGGAACTGGATCCTCCAGTCCAAATGTTCCTATCCTCAGGGTACCCCATGCTACCGTTTCAGGCTGCGGTCATGACAGCCAGGGTAGAACGAAACCAGGTGTTTTGGTTCTGTAACCCTAAAGTGCACTGCAAAGGGAGAAATCCCCTTTCCCCCTTTTTCCCCTGGCAAATGACCCACAAGCAATGCATAGAGACACACACTGAGCCCTTTCTTATGATCCATGAGAAAGGGCTTGAAGGGGCAGGGGAAGAAGCATCAAAAAGCTTACCTCCCCTACCGATGGTCCACTCTGTTGGTTTGGGTGTGGAGATCGCATGCCCAGATATGCAGCTGCCTTCTCTGGCAGCACAGAGGGTCGGGGTGCTGGGAGGCATAATCCCATCCTCCAGATGATCTGCAAGTGTGTGGTGCATTATGGGGATTCCCCTGTTGCTGGCCAGGAGCCCCACAGTCTCCAAGTCCTGGCTGCAAGCAACTGCAGCTGGCAGACGATCAGAAAAATGTGCTCACTCTCTTAACCCTGTTTATAGAGGGTGGCTGGCTTGGCAGATTTGCTGCTGAGGCACCTCCTGGATCAGGCATGATCCAATTGGTTCTCACCCACGATCAAGACCAGGCTTGGCTTGGCTAGCCCGGTTTTGCCTGAGCGTGAACATAGGAACATAGGAAGCTGCCATATACTGAGTCAGACTATAGGTCCATCTCACTCAGTATTGTCTACACAGACTAGCAGCGGCTTCTCCAAGGTTGCAGGCAGGGATCTCTCTCAGCCCTATCTTGGAGATGCCAGGGAAGGAACTTGGAGCCTAGATGCTCTTCCCAGAGCGGCTCCATCCCCTAAGGGGAATATCTTACAGCGCTCACACTTCTAGTCTCCCTTTCGTATGCAACCAGGGCAGATCCTGCTTCGCTTAAGGGGACAAGTCATGCTTGCTACCACGAGACCAGCTCTCTTCCCATGGGGACAGAGTGAGAACAGCCTCACTCTGTCCCCATTTCTCCCTGAGAAGTTGGCAGAACAAGAAGTCAACTTCTACTCTGAACTGGTAAAGAAATACAAGCAGACGAATCCTGAATACTCCTAAAGTGCTACAATTTAAAGCTCTTTAAAACTCAGTGTGAGCATCAACCCCCAAAAGGTTCAAATAATGGCTGCTGTAATGCACTGGAAATAATTAAAAGAAGAATAATTGGTTAGAATTAAAAAGGCTTTCTCATCTAAGAGTGATGGAAATAATGACCAAATTAAATTAGTTTTATACAGTTTCCAACGAGGAGTTGGGGGCGGGGGTAGAAGGAGAGATGATTTATAGGTTGAAATTACCTTGGTTAATTGCAAGGTTTCATCCTGCTTTGATTTAGTCAAGACATCAGAGATAAGGACTGATCTTTGGGAAATGGTCCGAACCTCTTGAGGTTGTTGTATTCTATTTTATTTTTTAAAAACTTCCTTTCATTTCTGCTTTGATTTTTTTTCTTGAGCAAAACTTCACAATGATGTTGCTTAGCTAGTGTTTAGTTGGCTTCTCAAAATTTTGACTTGAAAGGCAGCAATCATAGGCACAATGCTGCTTTGGGTTCAACTGGGGTGGGTGGGAATTAAAGTCGGAACACATTCCTTTGGCACGTATATCAAAATAGTTGATTTCTTCATTCCCTCCCCCCCCCCCAATATCTTTGCAAGCCTTTTCTCTCCAGGTTGGTAATTAAAAAAGCACTGATAAAAATGAGGTTGAAAGAGTCTGCATGTTTTAGAGTTCATCAAAAGATAATTCTCACAAAAGAGGGGCATTTCAATTTATCGGTATGTGAGGAAAATGAGAAAGAAGAAAATTAGCTTCTAAGCCCCTCTTTCCCCACATTTAGGCTGTATATATGAATTAAATGTAGTTCTATAAACGGGGGCAGGGAATAGATACATTATCAAATAGGTAGCCATTTAACTTTTCTTAAAAGAGATAGAGGAGATTCTCACGATCAGCAAAAAGCGGGCTAAGGGAGGCTAGCCCATTTCTTTGCTGATCATGTGCTGTCACAGATGCTGCGCAGCTCCCGGCAGCAAACTCTCCTAATTCCCCCTCCCCTTAGACGAGGTTAGCGGAGCGAGGGCTCCACTAACCCCATCTATTTGATCATGTGTTGCTGTGGCGCGGCTCCGTGCTGTGGCAACACATGAGGAGACCCCAGCCGGGAGGCTGAAACAAGCCTCCCAAACCTGGGGGTCTCCAGTTCTCTCTTGCACGGGGCATCCTGGAACTTCCAGGGGCCATGTGGCCCCTGATCCCAGCAGCCCCCACCAGCTCCATGACAGAGCCGGCAGTCATGTGGGCGGCCGCCCCGGCCGCCCAGGGTTGCTTCCCTGCTCATCTGTGGGGAGAGCAGGCTAAGCCCACTCTCCCCACAAACCCCCTAGAGCCAAGTCTCACTGATTGTGAGACTCACCTCATAGTTTTTCAGTCTTTTCTCTGTGTGACTTTTAAAGGGTGTGTGTGTGTGTGTGTGTGTTTGTGTGTCCTTGAAGTTGTGTGTTCTTGAAGTTGAAGTTCAGATGTACTTATAAACATAAAATCCTTATAAAAGTGGTATATAACCATGAAAAAAATATGGTAACTAGCCCTAACATGCTCCATGGTTCCCCAGCAGTCCTTCAGTGCCCAACAACAACAACAACAACAACAAAATCAGCCAGTTTATATATATTTTTTTCCTTTGGCAAAACGAACCACACAATGGCTCTAGTCCTTAAAATGGCAGCTAGAAATGACCTCTGATGTCATTTCCAGCCGCCTCGGCCTGCAGATATGCAGGTTTAACCTCCTTTTCTGTACTTTTAACCACATATGCCGAGGTCAAGTGTCCAGTACCCAACCGCAGATAACATCATAAATCCATACATAAATCCACAGATGCAGGATCTGAGAATATCAAGGTTCTCCTGTATATACAGAAAGGGCTGATGATTAGAAGGGAGTGCAAAGCCTTAAGTTGATCCTTTATTGGGTGTGAGGAGAGGCACCCAAGGAGGGAACCTGTTGACATGGTTACATTAGGTATCTGCTTCTTGATCCAAGCTTTTTCCAAGAATGCTTTGGGTCAGTTACAGGACTAACTTGTTCTGTAGTTACTAGTTAAGTCAGAACAGGTCTAAAACAATTAGGAGATCAGGCAAGCAGGCTTGGGTTGTTTTTTTTTTTTACAGGGAGGCTATTCTCACAATCATCGGAAAGCAGGCTTAGGAAGCTTAGCCTGCTTTTGGTTGATTGTGGCAACCACCTGGTTCGCGGGAGCCTAATACACCCTCCCCTTAAGTGAGGTTAACAGAGCGAGTGCTCCGTTAACCTCATTTTGTTGCTTGTGTGTTGCTGTGGCTTGCAGCAACACACAAGTAGACTCCTAACCAGGAGCCTCCTGGGCTTGGGGGTCCGTCACTCCAGGATGCCCCACATTCTCACATGGAGCATCCCGGAACTTCCAGGGGGTGGCCAGCCTCCGATCTCCGCCACCCCTGCCGGCTCTGTGATGGCTGCTCAGGGCTCTGGGCAGGATCATCTGCGGGGAGAGCGGACTAAGCCTGCTCTCCCCGCAGACCCGGCAGAAGCACCTCTCACAGATCATAAGAAGAGCTTCTCTGTGTGGACTGAAGGAATCTCTTTCTTTAATTCTGGATGTGTTGAATTTATGCTGGTCATTGAGTGTAACAGTCATTAATTTTCTGGATTTTACAGGCTTGGATCCTTAAATAGCTAGCCAACTGTTGAAAAATGACAAATTCCATAGCTAGGCAAGCTATGGAATCTTCCATTTTCCAACACAATCCCTAGCCTTTTCTTGCTGCAAGCCTAGTCTAGGCTCAGAGGCTGAAGAACTCATTTGTTAGAAACACATATTGAGGCTCTTCTCACAATCACGGAGAAGAGCCTCTATGGGGTTTGCGAGGAGAGCGGGCTAAGCCTGCTCTCCTCACAGATGACCAGCCAGTCTGCTCTGGGTGGCCGCAACAGCCGCCCACACAACTGCCGGTTCCATGATGGAGCCGGTTGGGCTGGGAGGATCAGAGGCCGTGTGGCCCCCAGAAGCTCCAGTGTGCCCTGTGCGAGCATGCAGGGCATACTGGAGAGACCCCCGGAGCCGGGAGGCAGCTTTTTGCCTCCCCTTCGGGGGTCTACTCATGAGTAGCCGTGGTGCGGAGCTGCGCTGCTGCTACTAATGATTTTTAAAAACAGGTTTGCGGAGCGCTTGCTCCACAAACCCAGTTTAAGGGGAGGGGTTGTTTGGTGGGTTAACCGCCGGGAGGCAACCAGGCTCGCTTGAGAGCCCGGTGGCTCCCACAATCAGCCAAAATTGGGCTAGGCTCCCCTAGCTCCATTTCGGCTGATCATGGGAATAGCCTCATTGATCTCTTCCTAATTATTATTGCAAATATATATATATTGCTTTTCACCGAAAAGTTATCATCGTGATTTACAAACTGAAAGAAAACAGAAGATGATTTCCCCATCACAGTCTAAAAACCCAACAACAAACCACAGAGACACTAGCAAAGCTCCTGGAGAGATGTTATGTTGTGTTGAATAGGGTCATTACATGACCGACTACACAGTGGAAGTGACATTATGTGCAGATAACCTTAAACCCATTGGAGGTTAAGAGCTGCTTTAACCTCTGGGCTCTACAGCATTTTATTATCATGAAGTGCTTCTTGTTGAGGTCCTGTCACCTTCCTTCTAATCAACAATGATGTACCAAATGGTTGTTCTTCTGAGCATTATTTGCACTTCTGCTGTCCCCTTCAGTTGCAGTCTATGCTTTGATGGTCTACCATCATGACAAGTACCTGTTCTTGAGCACGACAATGTGAAAACTCAGCACCAGCTTGGCTGAGAAAGCATGTTAATGTATCATATGGGTGGATGTCTTCACCTGTCAAAGTTAGGCAAGGATGCTTACACAGGCTCACACTATCCTGTGTTAATTCTGAGAGAAACCTGAGCAAAACAGAATGTTCAGGAGAGGCTTCGCATTATGTTTGGAGGACTTCTGATGCAAGGGCACCTTGAAGGAATACATAGCAGCTGCTGATCAGCAGCAGAGATCTGATTCTGGTCTTTGAAGCTGGTAGAGAAGTAGGTGTAGCTATATTTTGTACCCCTTTGCTTTCGTTGATATCGTTTCCCAATTTATAGTCAGGTTAATTCTGTTTTGGCCTCCAGTAGATAGCACTACCAAATCTCTTCCACCACCTCCCTAAAACTGACGTGAATGTGGATTGATCTAAACATGGGCACCTAAGAAGCTGCCATATACCAAGTCAGACCAATGGTCTGACTAGCAAAAGCAATCCAGGGGTTCAGGGAGGAATCTTTCCCAGACCTACAGGTGGAGATGCCAGGGACTGGTTGGGACCTTCTGCATGCAAAACAGATGCTTTACCACTGAGCTATGGACCCATCCCCAATCGATCAGGAGAGGACTGCTGGTCTTGTGGTAGCAAGCATGACTTGTCCCCTTAGCTAAGCAAGGTCTGCCCTGGTTGCAGATGAATGGGAGACTAGGAGGCAACCTCAGGAAATCAGGCTAAAGAAGCCTAGTCCACTTTCCTGTGGTTGTGTGCTGCAACAGGAGTCACATGGCTCCCGGCAACAAACCATAGAAAGTACCCCCACCCTTAAATGAGGTTAGCTGAGCGAGTGCTCCGCTAACCCTGTTTCTCCAATTGTGAGTCGCCACAGCGTGGCTCGACGCTGTGATGACTCAGGAGTAGACCCCCAACCAGGAAGATATGACAAGCCTCCCAGCATGGAGGGTTGCTTATGTGGAACTATTTTCCTGGGTTGCTTATGTGGAACATACATAGCATATGATTGCCAAGAAATTTAGGACCAACAAAAGAAAGCACTTTTTCACACAACGCATAATCAACTTGTAGAATTCTCTGCCACAGGATGTGGTGATTGTCAACAACCTGGATGGCTTTAAGAGGGGTTCGGATAACTTCATGGAGGAGAGGTTTATCAATGGCTAATAGTCTGAGGGCTATAGGCCACCTCCAGCCTCAGAAGCAAGATGCCTCTAAATACCAGTTGCAGGGGAGCAACAATAGGAGAGAGGGCAAGCCCTCAGCTCTTGCCTGTGGGCTTCCTAGAAGCTTCTGGTGGGCCACTGTGTGAACCAGGATACTGGACTACATAGGCCTTGAGCATGACCCAGCTCAAGGGCTGTTTTTATGACTGTCTTTTTATCCCACTCTTTGGGGAAACTGATATCAACCACCCTGCTCAGTATATTTCCATGTCTGGCCCCTTTTTGATTCCACTCCCCCCCCATCCCATTTTTCTATTGTGTTCCATGGGAAGTGCCTTTGGGGAATCAGTAACTCACTAGGAACCCATTTTTCAGTACTTTTATTCTCGGTGCTAGAATGTTGCAAGAGAAAAGTGCAAAGTAATACGCTATTTGCATAGGAAGTTGTTCAATTTCTTGCACAATCTTGAAACTGCTATAGAAATTACTGGTCATAGCATAAGCATTTGTGGAACAGCACTAGCAGCTATCTTCCTTCAGCTTATGCATGAAGCTTTTTTGGATCCATCTATTTATTTATTTAATGTACTTGTAAACCACCTACTGCCAAAGTCTCTAGGTAGTTGACAGCAATAAAACCAAGAAATTCTAACAACTAAAACATTTTTTTAAAAAAATCAAATTAAAATACCCATTAAAACTACCAAACAGCTAAAAAGCTTGGCTGAAGAGATGTATCTTTAGTTGTTTCCTAAAAGCCAACAGGGATGGAGCAGTTCTAATCTCAGCAGGAAGTGCATTCCACATGAATTGGCATTGCAATGAATTGGCATTTTATACTGCCCGCATCAAAGACAAGTGCAATGATATTCAGATTCAAAATACTGAATTATTATTATTACCACCATTGCACCTTTTACTACAATTACACTACATTTCTACTACACCTTTCAATTCTGAGGTTGCTTACAACATCAAAATACAGCTATAATAAAATTACAGTCAAACAGCTCAACAACAACATTAAAAGCAGCAGTAAAACCAAAGGATACCATTAGAAGGATTAGAAAGACATTAAAGGCCCAGGAAAATATAACTATTTTCACCTGGCTTTGGAAAGCTTTACATTGGAGTGTAAAGGAATCAGTGAAGTCATTCATACAATCAAAAACTGTGTTCTATCTCAGTTTGGGAACTGTGTGCTCCCCCAGTTTGTGGTTGTGTGGAAGCAAGGTAGCAGGAAAACCTGGGCAGAAGTGGTTGTGTGGAAGCAAGGTAGGAGGAAAAGCTACCCAGGTTTCTCAGTGTCGGAGAAACTAAAGAAGAAAAGCCTTTACCTCAGCATATTCCAAAGAGTTGCACACTTCAGGATAAATGAAAGAACAGGAAGAGAGTCCAGCAGGAAATCCTGGCCACACACTCCTCAGGCAAAGAGGCATAAAAGAAGAAGACAACGAGGAGATTCTCACCATCGGCCAGAAAGCAGGTTATGGGAGCCTAGCCCACTTTTGCAAGTGTGAGAACCACCGGGTAACCCGCTTAGGTAGCCCTCCCCTTAGATGAGGTTAGCGGGGTGAGTGCTCTGCTAACCCCATCTATTTGATCATGTAAATGCGCGGCTCCACACCATGGCAACACTGAGGAGAACCCCACCTGAAGGCTGAAACAAGCCTCCCGGCCCTGGGGGTCCTGACTCCCACAGTTCTTAATGCCAGATCGTAGCCCACAAATGCTGTACAGGCTAGTAAATCATCCTCTAAGACATATTGCTTCTGATAACTCATTACCACCTGTTGTTGTTTTTTAATTATTACTCCCCTCCTTGCAAATGAGTGTGAGGGAAGGTGGTGTAACATAAAGTAGAATCATTTTGCTGCTAAGAAGAGTCAGTCTACCTTGTGGACTCTGGAGAGTCAACATGCAACTTTCTTTGATTCTTGCTAACTGAGCAAAGAGGCACCTTTTAAAACTGGTGATTCTCTTGATTTAGCAGGGGGAGAGCAACTGGCCCTATCCAGCCCCAGCACCTCATCCCTCCGGTGGCTGTTGCTGGTGTCTAGCTTATGTTTATTTTTAAGATTGTAAGCCCTTCGGGGACAGGGTCAGCCATTTTATTTATTTATTTATTTATTTATAAATAAACTGCTTTGGGAACTTTGGTTGAAAAGTGGTATATAAATATTTGTCACATTCGTAACTATATTGAGATCTCAGGGGTCATGAGATACGTCACACTGCAATGTATTTCACATTATTCCTGCCCCTGCTGCCTGAAAAGGGATGCTGGAGTTCAAATTTCATTCCAGTGTCTCAACTTCCCATAAAGATATTATAATATATTTTGCATGTCTTCCCCTGTTTAGAGTCACCTTAAGTGGCGCAGTGGGGAAATGCTTGACTAACAAGCAGAAGGTTGCCCATTCGAATCCCCGCTGGTACTATATTGGGCAGCAGCTATATAGGAAGATGCTGAAAGGCATCATCTCACACTGAAGGGGGGGAGGCAATGGTAAGCCCCTCCTGTATTCTACCAAAGAAAACCAAATGGCTCTGTGGACACCAGCAGTTGAAATCAACTTGACAGCACTCTTTACTTTACCCCTGTTTAGGAAAAAAAAAGCATCGTGTTTGGCTCGATCTGGTATTCGGAGTATAGAATTGTGCCTCCAGTTTCATTCAGATATCACAATCACATTAGACAGCAACAAACCAACTAGGGCCAGGGAACACATTAAGGACTTCCAGTGCTTTCAATACATCCATCCAACTAAAATGGTCCAATTCAAAATAGCAGCTCATAGTGGGATGCAAAGATGGGCAAGACTGAAATGTGTTTTTAATTTCCCCACATCTGTTTGAGTCATGTCATCATGACCTATTATACATTGTGGAATGGTAATGTATTACTGCTTTTAGAAATACCACGTGCATAATTTTCTAATGCACGATAGGCCCTGCCCTAAGGTGTGCTTATCTGTGACCGAAAAACTAATAATTATGACAATGACCAGTGCTGGAATGGAAATTGGATAAGATCGACAATCTGAATTTATTTAAAAACAAACAAACAAACATTTCTAGGGACTATCATTACACATAATGGGTATTTTTCATTTTAACTTGCTGCATTGATTAAATCTGCAACCATATTTTAAAGAGCGGGGTCCAGGGGGACCAAGCAAACTAGCATGCAAGTGACCATAGTTAAGTGAATGTTGCAAGACTGCCATAAAACCACCACCACCAACAACAACAACAACATTTATATACCGCTTTTCAACAAAGGTTTCCAAAGCGGTTTACATAGAGAAATAATAAATAAATAAGATGGATCCCTGTCCCCAAAGGGTTCACAATCTAAAAAGCAACATCAGATAGACACCAGCAGCAGTCACTGGAGGTAATGTGCTGGGGGTGGGTAGGGCCAGTTACTCTTACCCCTGCTCAATAAAGAGAATCACCACGTTTAAAAGGTGCCCCTTTTCCAGTTAGAAGGGGTCAAAGAGGCTTTTCCCTAAATATTTGTAGCCTCTAGGAGATGTTAATTCCATACATGTTCACATCATTTTGAAACAGATCTAGAGACCTGCAGACAGTGACTGACATGCTGCACACTATGTCAGCATAGTAGTGTTGCATTTGTGCAGTTTGTGTAAGTTGTGCAAGTTGCAAAGGTGCAAAAGTTGTGCAACTTTCCATTGGCAATAGTGGACTTGGATAATGCAATTTAGGCATTATTTACGGGATCAGGGGGAGAAACGATTCCTTTAGAGGGCAGATATTCTGTCTTGTAAGCCATTACTTGTGGTACACATCTTTGAATGGATCCTTGATCCCGACCCGAGCCCAACTTTCATTCCGATTAAAGTCTTCCTAGTAGCAGGACTGCAGTTGTGCACAGGCTTGCGAAAGCAATGGCACTCTCTGTGCATTCTAATTTGCAACACATTTGGCACCTCAGCTGCATGCAGTTTAATCGGCAGTGTCTGCAGCTGGATCTCTGAAAAGACCTGGCCATGATGCTAAGCAGATCAGCAATGCGTTCCTCCTTGCTAATGCCATGTGCAAAACAGAGAGCAAATTAGATGCCTCTGTTACTAAACATTTCAGCTCAATCAGCTCAGCTCAGGGCAAATTCACCTGCCTGTAATTCACAGCCATGAATACCATATATGAATTGGGGAGACTTTATTTATTGGGTAACTGTGATGGAGCCAACCTGGTGTATATTACAGAGATTGGGGTAGGGGAAGTTGGAGGGCCAGTTTGGTCCCAGCTTATCCCTCCGGGGTACTCTGTTGGGGACAGAGCAAGTGAGAAGATGTGGGCATGGGGGTAGATTGGCTGTGGTCTATAGGAATAGACCACAGAATCTATTCCCTGCCAAAGCATCTTTCAAATTTGTGTACGTAAATTTGAGAATCAGGGATAGACTGTTGGTGGCCTGATCACCCTGCTGCCCAACAGATTCCTTAACTAAGCTGATAGACTTGGTCACGAGTTGGCATTAGAGTCTACTAGACTTATGGTGGTCATGGACTTCAACATTCACATTGGGACCAATTTGTCCAGGGCTGCTCAGGAGTTCATAGCAGCCATGACAACTATTGGCCCATCCCAAGTGGTCTACAGACTGACACATGTTGCTGGTCACACAGTCAATTTGGTCTTTCACTAAGATCAGGCTGGTGTTCCATGAGTGGGGTCTCCTGTGATTTCCCCATTGTCATGGGTCGACCACCATCTGGTTAAGGGTAGACTTAGAGACAGAGGCCACCTCTGCGGGAGTGATGGCCTGATTTGGTCCACCCGAGAAGGTTATTGGAGCCAACAGGATTCCAACAAGTCTTGGAAGGATTTAGAGTTGGTTCTGTGAGTGAATCTGTTGGTGCCCTGATGGAGAGCTGTGGAGACCTGATGGCGAACTCACTAGGACAGTAGACATAGAAGCTATTCACACAATGGGACAATTTCGTCCCACCATGGGAACCACCGGGCTCGGCTGTGAGCCCAGTTCCTGAGCGGGTAACCTGCTCAAGTAGCCCGCCCCTTAAACCAGGTTTGCGGAGTGAGTGCTCCACAAACCCGGTTTTTGGGATCATGAGTAGCCATGGTGCGGCTCCGTGCCACGGCTACTCACGAGTAGACCCACGGCAGGAGGCTGTTTCTCCAGTATGCCCTGCACGCTTGCGCGGGGCATACTGGAGCTTCTGGGGGCTGCACAGCGCCCCAAACTCCCCAGCCCCTGCCGGCTCCGTCATGCAGGTCTGCCCAGTTGTCTGCGGGCTTAGCCAATCGGGCTTATCCTGCTCTCCCCACAAACCCGGACAAAGCGGGTCTCACTGATCGTGAGACCCGCCTCACTATCGATCTGACTTGCTTCAAAATTGGCCCCATGGTACACAGAAGAATTAAGAGAGCTGAAGCAGCAAGGTAGATGACTGGATTGCAAGTGGAGAAAGGCTCAACTCAGATCTGACATATTACAACATAGAGCACACTTGACCTATGCTCTGGAAATGTGAGTAGTAAAGATGCATTTACTTTGTTCTTTTCTACCCACATTGCATCCACAAGCTCATGTCTTGCAGAGCTGTCCAGGTTTGTGAGAGGGCTAATACATGGGGCATGTATTCCCTCCCTGAATCAGTATTTGGAACCATCAGTTATTCATTGTGCCATGATCCCAGTGAACCCTACTTTCCCAAAGCTGCTCTAAGCCCTGGAAGTGGAAACTTTCATTGGTGCCTGTTGAAACTTCTCATCCAGGGCTTAGAACAGTTTGAGAAGGCATTTTAGTAAGGATCCTGGTGCAAGGGGAAATGTTAAATGCCCACTTTCCCTATACTATGGCTCTGCTCCTGCTCAGGGCCCTCACAGCTGCTATTTTAATGTAGAAAATAAGCAAGCACAAATGACACATTTAGCATTATGTGTGCTTTGACTCCAGGTCCTTTTTTTTAAAAAAGGCCATCCCCTATGGTTCATTCCATTGCACCACCCCCAGATTCGATATGGATGCAACAGGCTCAAAACGTATGTGACAAATGATCATGTGTTTAAGAACAACTTCAAGGTGTTCAAAACTCAGTGTGAGGCTGATACCTTCTGGAATCCTCTAGCCTCTGGAAGAAGACTAAAACAAACCCCTGCCTTAGAACTCTAGCCACAGGTACCTGTGTGGTGTAGTGTGCTTGCCCCAGCTTATTTCCTCAAGCACAAGGTAAGGGGCTTTGTTCATTGACTGCTGGGTTCTGGGGGCATGTCTTCCTCAGCCACTGCCTGCATGCGTTCCCCAGCCCGGCAGTCTTCATTGGGAAGTGACCCCTCCCACCTTTCCCTGTGCATAGTATGGGTTCTGCTGGTCACCTGTTTTGGGGCAGGGTAGGAATATTTTAGGCTCTGACCTGATTGGCCTTTGGTCATGGTCTTTTTTCACCTATTTTGCACTATGCTCCTAGTTAGTTAGTTTCCTGTTTTGTAGTCGCAACAGCAAGGGCAGTGTGGAATTCTGTAATAGTGTCAGGTATGGTGAGCACTAGGGATGTTCGAACCAGTTTGACATTGAGCCAGTCCAGCTTGAAGGCTTGCCCCCCTCCCCCTGCCAACCTCCCCTCGTTTTGGCCAGAATAGCCCCCCAAATGGGCCCGGAATGGCCCAGGAGAGATGGGGGGAAGGCTTGAGTGGAGGGGGCGATTGCCAGAGACCTCTCTCACAGCCACCAGCAGCACTCCCAGAGCACCTCAGAGACGGCATGTCCGCCATTTTTTAGCAAGTCCCTGGCACCTTCGAACCTAATTCAAGGTACCAAAGCTGGACTTGCCCGGTTCAGTCCAAGCCCAGTTCAGACTTGATCCAAACTGGGGAAAGCAGTTTTGTGCACATCCCTAGTGAGCACCTTAGGTACGTGTTTAGTGAAAGGAGGAGCCCAGGGCAGTCTCTAGACGCTTCATGGCTCAGGTAGCTCTGGCCTGGGCTTACTCTGAACTGCTTTAGCTTATGCAATCAGAAAGGGCCATATGGCTTCAGAGGGGCGATGCCTTGTGCAGTTGCCTGACATTAGGTTGACTATGAAGGGCAGCCCCAGCCACAGGGTATCAGGCCTGCTTTGAGCCAAGGTGTGTTGCCCATGGCATTATAGGCTCACATCACGTGTGAGCTCTAGGAACACAGGAAGCTACCATCTACCGAGTCAGACCATTGGTCCATTTAGCTCAGTATTGTCTACACAGACTGGCTGTGGCTTCTCCAAGGTTGCAGGCAGGAGTCTCTCTCAGCCCTATCTTGGAGATGCCAGGGAGGGAACCTGGAACCTAGATGCTCTTCCCAGAGCAGCTCCATCCCCTGAGGGGGATATTTTACAGTGCTCACATGTTGTTTCCCATTCAAATGCAACCAAGGGGGACCCTGCTTAGCTAAGGGGACAAGTCATGCTTCCTACCGCAAGACCAGCTCTCCTCCCATTGGTTCATTTATCTCAGTATGGTCTACACCACAGGGGTGTAGTGAGACCCCTGGGGGGCCAGGGGACAAAATCTGTGGAGGAGCCTCCCCCATCACACCATGATATGCACATGCCCCAGTGCCCTAAGCCACACTGCCTGTGTCTGATGTCAGATGCAATGGGCGGGGCAACCAACATCTCCCCGCCACTGCTCCTACCTCCTCCTCAGAGCCCCCACTGCTTCTGCTGCTGCCAATGCCCCTGCCCTGCTGCTGCTACCCTTGTCACACCACCACTTCTTACCTTGGCCTCCCCTCCAGGAAGTGGGAGGTGAGCCGAGCGGGGCAGGCCACCCCCTGTGGTGGCAGGCCTCTCCGGCCAACCTACTTCTCCATTTGTTCTGCCTGTGACATCACAGGCATGTGACATCCATAGTCAAACAGCACAGGTGCGCAGTACGAATGGAGAGGCCCACCACTGTTGCTGCCAAGGGGGTTGGCCTGCTGCACTCGGCTCACCCCCCACCTCCCTGGAGGCCAAGATAAGAAGCAGTGGGGTGGGGCGGCAGTAGGGCATGGCAGCGGCAGCAGGACAACCTGCTTGGGACAACCTTTAGAGGTCCCCTGACTCTCTGGAGTTAGGAACATTTGTCCCTGCTTGTCCAATGGACTCTATGCCCATGCTACACAGACTGGCAGCGGCTTCTCCAAGGTTGCAGGCAGGAGTCTCTCTTAGCCTATCTTGGAGATGCTGCCAGGGAGGGGACTTGGAACCTTCTGCATGCAAGTATGTAGGTGCTCTTCCCAAAGCAGCTCCATCCCTTAAGGGGAATATCTTACAGTGCTCACATGCAGTCTCCCATTCATATGCAACCAGGGCAGACCCTGCTTAGCAAAGGTGACAAGTCATGCTTGCTACCACAAGACCAGTTCTCCTAGTTACCACACTGTGGGGAGTGGAGCGCCTATTGCCTTCTGCTTTCCTTTAAAAAAAAAAAAGTCATGGCCCATTTTTACCATAATACTCGTGTTTTCATTGGTCTGGGGGCAATGTTATTTTTAAACCATGCTTGCATTATTATTTGTGATCTTGCATGTGACTCTGTCCATTTATCAAGGAACACTATCTGCTTAATTTCTGGCTTATAATTTTCTTGATGTCATCTGATTAAATAAGACCTTTAATGACATTTTCAGTATTTTTTTAAAAAAATGATTTAAGGTAAGAGCCCATTTGATATACAGGATGCCACAGACATAACTTACTATATCTAATTATGCAGTTTGCAAATGTGACAGCTCTGATGTTGCTGCTGTGCAAGTCTCTGTGGTTAAATTAAAATCATAATGACAGTAATTACATCAATTAGCCTTTTTTTCCTAGTTTATTGCCAGCAAAGTTTTTGCATATTTACATGAGTAACATCTATTTTGGTTTCTCCTGAAAAAGTCTACTGTAACTAAACAGCTGATTTATCATAGGTCTTTAGTTATGCTCTAAGAGAGAAGACAGATGCAAAAAAAAAAAAAAAAAATTAAATAGGGATTAACATTCCTACAGTTGTTTTCATAAATTATTGAAATGTACTGCCTGAAATCTGTAACAGTAGAAATTTAACCAGGCATGTGGTGAGATGTTTGAAGAAAGCCACAGGCATTTCTGTACACAAGATCTTTCACCTGTCACAGTGTTCTAGACTAGTGCAGTGATGGTCAATTGCTTCAAGCTCCATTAGTCAACTGAGCCATCAAGCATCTAGGGCAGGGCTGCTCAACTCCATCTTACTGCAGATGTTGGCCTATAACTCTCAAAATCCCTGGCTATTGGTCACTGTGGCTGGGGATTATGGGAGTTGTAGTCCAAAAACAGCGGGGGGGGGCGCTAAGTTGAGCAGGCTGGATCTAGGGCCTGGCCAAGGATACCTCCTCACCCTGAATGTGTGCCTTAGGGTGCTCAGCAATGCACTCTATTCAATTCCCCAATCCCACACTGTACCTGCAGTTGTGACTTTATGGAGAATAGTGTGAAGTAAGCAAAGAAGACTCCCCATCACCAGAGGTGCATCTATGTAATTTTGGAGCCTGGACCTAAAGGCCTTTGCAGCCTGCCCCCGCTGCCACTGCAAGTTAAGCATCATTTTTTAACAGGTAGGTTCTTAAGTGCACCAACCACACCACCCAGTACAGACTAAAGAAGATTTGCAGGCCCCTAGGGGGTGTGGAGACCCTGAAATTCGGCACCAAAGTCCAGGTCTCTGCCCATCACCTGCCATTCCAATGGAGGTCTGAAAAATCCTACCTGGCCCTCAAAAGGGTGAGTGGCTGAAACCCACATTTTGCTTCAGTGTGGGGTGGGTGGGAGTGGTAAGGGTCACAAATGATGACTGAGAATCCAGGTGAGTAGAAGCCAAAGTGGCTCACAAACTCCACTCACATGGGACCCACAGCCAGATTGCTTTCCCTCAATGTCTTACACTTCATTAAAATGCTGGGATGGGGCAAAGAAGCTGGACCCAGGGGTGGGTGGGTGGGAAAGGTACACATACTGGCTGAGAATCTGAGTGAGTGGGAGCTGAAAGTTTTGTAACCTCCACTTATGCTGCATTAAGAAGCCAGGATGAGGCAATGCAGCTGCAACCAGGACATGCCTGACCAGCTGTGTATTGATTGCCTTTATGCAAATAGATGGTGAGGTCACATTTGGAATTCTGGTAACCCATCCCAAAAAGATATTGGAATGTTGGAAGAGGAACAGAAACAAGATCAAAGGGTGGAGCATCTTATTTTTGTGGGGGAAACTAAAGCACTTGGTGTTTTTAGTCTAGGGGGAAAAGATGGGGATGTGAACAAACATTTTGAGAAACAAGTTTGTTTGTTTGATTGATTGATTTCTATACCACCCTTCCAAAAATGGCTCAGGGAAATGTGTATTATTACACAGATAAATAATAAATAAATAAGATGGATCCCTGTCCCCAAAGGGCTCACAATCTAAAAAGAAACATAAGATAGATACAGCAACAGTCACTGGAGGTACTGTGCTGGGGGTGGATAGGGCCAGTTACTCTCCCCCTGCTAAATAAAGAGAATCATCACATTAAAAGGTGCCTCTTTGCCAAGTTAGCAGGGGTATTAAATATTTTCAAATGCATTTTCAAGTAGAAAATGCATTTCCCTACTTCCTCTCTTAATGTGTAATGTGTTTTTATTGCATGTTTTAATCCTCTGATGTGAGCCGCACAGAGAACAATTTGTTATGGGGTGGCTAGAAAATAAATTTGTTTGTTTAAGTACAAGAATGTGTGCTTACCCATGAAACTGACTGGCAGAAGATCTGGCACAGACAAAAGCAAGTACTTCTTCACTCAAAAAAACAAACAACTTTTGGAATTCACTGTCACAATATGTGGCTTAGGTAGTTTTAAAGGGAGACTAGAAACATTCATAGAGGAACTGTTAGCCAGGATAGTTTATTTGTTTGTTTGTTTGCTTGCTTGCTTATTCGATTTCTATACTACCCTTCTAAAAATAGCTCAGGGCGGTGTACACAGAGAAATAACAAATAAATAAGTTGGCTCCCTGTCCCCAAAGGGCTCACAATCTAAAAAGAAGCATAAGATAGACACCAACAGCAGTCACTGGAGGTACTGTGCTGGGGGTGGATAGAGCCAGTTACTCTCCCCCTGCTGAATAAAAGAGAATCACCACGTTAAAAGGTGCCTCCTTACCAGGTTAGCAGGGGTTTGCTTGTTATGTTCTTAGGCAGCCTGTTACATTCTTAGGCAGTGTTCAGGGAATACCAGGTGCATGGAAGCAGCATCAGGAGAAGGCATGTTCTGGTTGTAGGCTTCCCAAAGGCATATGATTAGGAACACAGGAAACTGCCTTATACCGAGTCAGACCATTTGTCCAACTAGCTCAGTATTATCTACACACACTGGCAGTGGCTTCTCCAAGGTTGCAGGTAAGAGTCTCTCTCAGTGCTATCTTGGAGACCCTGCCAGGGAGGGAACTTGGAACCTTCTGCATGCAGGCATGCAGACGCTCTTCCCAGGGCAGCCTTATGACCTGAGAGGAATATCTTACAGTGCTCACATGTACTCTCCCATTCAAATGCAAACCAGGACAGAGCCTGTTTAGCAAAGGGGACCATTCATGCTTGCTACCACAAGACCAGCTCTCCTCCCACAAGGCCTTCCTCTTGTAAATATAATAATAGCTATGTTGCTATTGTAACTATTGTAATAGTTACTTAATAGTTACTTACTTGTAATAGTTAACTACTACAGTAATGTAATGATTCTTACATACATTTTCTACCTGCAAATTTCTAGAATATTTATATGGAAATTTGGTAACTTTCCAAAACAGTCAAAACCAAAGCTTGAATGTGAATGCCCAGAAGAACCACTACATCAATCAACAATTAGGTAAACAGCACTGAAACACTGTATCTTTATCATCAAAAGCAAGATTATCAATAAGGTGCAGGGCTCAGACAATTTAGCTCAGATTCATTCCTGTCAATTTAAATTTGTCAACTTGAAAATGGAGCTGGGACTACTTTTTTCCCTGAACACTCATTGAAAAAGCTAATCAGCAAAAGAAATGTTGAATCAAAAGTTTAGATGTTTAAGTTTATTAAAAGAGAAAAAAACAGAAGACTGCTAACTGGGCAAAGAGGCACCTTTTACCGTGGTAATTCTCTTTATTTAGCAGGGGGAGAGTAACTGGCCCTATGCACCCCCAGCACAGTACTTCCAGTGACTGTTGCTGGTGTGTGTCTTATATTTCTTTTTAGAATGTGAGCCCTTTGGGGACAGGGAGCCATCTTATTTGTTTGTTATTTCTCTTTGTAAACCGCCCTGAGCCATTTTTGGAAGGGCGGTATAGAAATCGAATTATTATTATTATTATTATTATTATTATTATTATTATTATTAGTTATTTGTCATCTTCTTTCACACACACACACACACACACACACACACACACACACACACACATACACACACACACATTGTCCCATGGAAGTCTTTTTGCATCATATTTGTGTATCTATATATTTAATTCTAAATGTAGCCATTGCTAATCCCATGTGTGGCAGCTCTCACAAGAGCAGCTGCCTGGGGGAGAGTGACGGGGATGGGAGACAATGGTGGTGGTGGCGGGCCAGCCTGGCTCAGCTTCTGGTTGGCCAGAGGAGGCGGTGGTGGGCCGGCTTGGCCCCAGCTCAGCTGCCAGTCAGCTGGAGGAGGCAGCGGAGGATCGGCCTGGCCTGTCCACCTGCCGGGAGGAGGAGACAGGAGGCGTTGGCGGGCCAGTCCTAGCCCGGCCGACAGGAGGAGGAGACAGGAGGAGGCAGTGGTGGTGGGTCAGCCCGGCCCAGCCGCCTGCCAGGAGGAGAAGGCGGGAGGAGGTGGCGGGCTGGCCAGGCCTGGCCACCAGGAGGAGGTGGCGGGCCAGCTTTCCAGCTGTCCTGCAAGCCAGAAAGCATGAGTTGTGTGGGGGGGAGAGGGAGCAGGCCGGCCTACCAGAAAATGGGGGGGGAGAAGCGGGCAGCGGGAGGGAGTGGCCAGTCAGCCGGCCAGGCATGATGGCGTGGGGGGGGCAGTGGTGGTGGGTGGGCCGGCCGGAGGTGCAGATGCTCTGTGCCCAGCCAGCTAATGTATTTAATTTTGCCTGTAAACCTTTACCCAATGACATCTTGATCTGGAAGAAACTGAGCATTAAAAACATAATGCCATCTGTAGGTACAATTTAGCATTAGACAATCTGTTCTGATTTGTTTCCCCCTAGTTCATAATTAAAATGAAATGATATTGTCATCAATCACCACAGATTCATGTTTCGGTACAGATTGTATCAAATATGGCCCTAGTTGTCACTTACTAATGAGAATTTAGAATGAATTTCATTGCTTTAGTCAGACTGAGAACTCATTCTCGTGACATGTGCTACCTGGGGAGGAGATAGTTAACTCAGGCAACTTGTGTCGTCTGGGCCTCTGGGAGGCCTCCTGACCCAGCTGGTGCTGACTTGGACAGCCCAGATGAGAAGGAGAGCTGGTCTTGTGATAGCACACATGACTTGTCTCCTTAGCTAAGCAGGGTCTGCCCTGGTTGCATATGAATGGGAGACTATAAGTATGAGCACTGAAAGATATTCTCCTCAGGGGATAGAGCTGCTCTGGCAAGAGCAGAAGGTTCCAAGTTCCCTCTCTGGCTTCTCCAAGATCGGGCTGAGAGTGGCAACTGCATTGGCTGCCAATAGGTTTCCGGGTGAAATACAGAGTGATGGTTATTACCTATAATGACTTGGGTCCAAGGTATTTAAGAGAATAAAGGAAGCCCACAACCTATTAGGATCATCAGGGAGGTCTGGTTGTGGTAGTGATGTAGCTGTAAATTCAGAAGTGCAGGTGCTTTCCATGAGAGCCCCCATGGCCATGCCTCCCGCCAAGAGCTAGAGAAGCCATGAAATACCAGTGCTCCTTCCCTGCCTGTCCCCGCTCCACTACACCCCTGGCTTGTGGTTGCCGCCACCACGGTTGGTGGTGACTCAAAACCCAGCTTTTCTAGGGTTGCCCCAGGACTTTGGAACATGCTCCCTAACAAGATCAGAGCCTCCCATTCTCCAGATGTTTTTAAAGAAAGATCTGAAAACATACCTGTTTAATCAGGCTTTTAATTTATCCTTTTAAAGTTTTAAGTTTTCGGGGTTTCGATCATATTCTAAATTGTTTTAATTGTGTCAATGCTTTAATTGCTGTGTTTTTGATTGTGAAATCTCCAGAGATTTGGTATAGAAATGTGCTATATTTCTGAAGCACATTGCTGATGGGGTGGTATGGACATGTGCTAAATAAATAATGGTGACCTATAATTATCAATCTTTTGAAAAAATAATTGATTCCTAATATCATCACTCACTGATGTGCATCTGAACTCACCCCTCAAAAACACAAGAAGCTTATGGTCACAATTTGCCCTTACTAACAAGGCTTTCTAACATCGAGGGTGATTAGATCTGATGTTCTCCAGGCTTTCCTCACAGCTTTGTTTCTTTTGGCACCTGGCTTCCTCCAGCAATGGCCATGTTTTCCTTTCACGATTTTGGCAGGCGATGCTTTTCTCCCAGGGGGAAAATTGCTTGCACCCTTGGAGCTCACACAAATCTTCCATTTGGCCAAAGTAGCCACTTACTTGGAAAAGAGCACATGTCCTGGGAGTATACATTAGGATAAAATTGAGGAGGAAGCAGAGGCTTTATTATAGTCTTTCCACTGAGTCGGGCTAAACCAACAGGTGGTGGCAGGGTGGTGATTATGGCCTGGGGAACACGGAGAGCTTAATCTTGCTCCACACTTAGTAGCCAGACTGTTGTCTGTGTAAGCTTTGTGCCATGCAGTTCCGAAAACCCTGCTTCGACTGACAGGCCCCTCACTGTTTGGCCCATCGACCACTCACAACCTGACAGAGACACACAGCCTACCAAGCTTCAAGATCGCCTATGCTTAGCTTGAGGCACCTGGCAGCTCCAACAGCAAGTGTCTTCATAAAGTCCTGCTTCCAAACAGAGCTGTAGCTTCTGCCAACGGTGAGCTGTGATTACTCCGTACGGGCTCAGTCCTCCAAGTAAACAGCAATTTTGCTAGGACTTGCTACCAACCCAGATTCCAAAACCAGTATTTAAACCCCATGATGCTATTGCAATTTGAATTCTCTCCAGCACAAAACTGCATCTCGATCCCAGTCAGAACCAAAGATGGCAGTCTACATTAACCTTCAATCATATGAGTGATGTTTAACTGAAATACCTTCAGTAACACTTAAGCCCTTTGTAAATGTTCAAAGACCTTTAATACATGTCTGGAGTATTAAAGGAGGAGCAAAATGTTAGGGGGGAAAGAGCTGATTAAATGGACGAGTCTAAATGTGCACAATTTGTATGCACATAAGGTGTTTGCACACAGAACACTGAATATATGACTGTCAGAGCCTGGACCTGCATTCCATGTCCAAATATTGAATATCTACACAGGGCTACACGACTGAAAATTGTATAGGTGTAAAACTCCTAATCCAGAATGCTACGACCATCACCACACTTTTAGATTATTATACTTTTGTTTGTGAAAAACTGCTTAGTTCATCTGAGTGGCTTCAAGCAGTGGCTGACATCCAGAGTAGGAGGACGTTACTTGTGGAAGGTCATTGCTTGTGGGAGGACGTTACTTGTGGGAGAACGTTGCACGAGCTCATTGTGCTAAGTCCAGGCTAGTGTTGCAGGAGCTGGCCCACAAGTGGTGGCGGCGGTTGCAGTGGTAGCAGTGGCAGCAGCGGTGGGTGGGTGGGCAATCAGTGAGAGGAAGAGGAGCAGGAGGAGGCACTAAGAGAAGGAGGGAGGCAAGTGGAGAATGCTAGCTGACACTTGTCAGTACTGGTTCTTGAAACACCTCCACCCAATAGAAAAGCTGCTGCTAAAGTATTATCGATGACACTAAGCTAGATGGATCAAGAGTCTGACTCAGTATAAGACAGCTTCACATGCTCATAAAGCCCCTTTCATATATTCCATGAACATGTAGAAGGGGCAATCAGGGTCATATCCATTGTCTTTGCTTCTAGCCTCCACACATCTGAACAGAGACTTTTGCAGAGTCCCCAGTGGCAAGGAGAGAACTTTTTATGTACAACTTTTACACACATAGGCTGTATTCATGCCATGGTGGGGGAGTTGCTTGAAGCAGGGACAGTATTCTCCAGGTTGACCCCAATGTAGTCTGTGCTTGCACTGAATGACCATATGAACAGGACCCTGTTCTTTACTCTTCTGTACTCGCAAGGAATTGTGGAATCCAAACCACCTTGAACATCTCTATTTTATGGAATCAAAAACGCCTGCAAAAGCAAATAACACTCAGAGAGGGAATAATGTACTTATTTTTAAAAAATCTTTTATCTATTTTCTCAGTTTTGACTTCAGTGTCTGAGAGCGGTTGCTTGATGCTTTTTATGTTCAAAGGCTGAAAGTTTGGCTTTCAGGTGGTGCTCTGACTTCTCCCTTTGAAGCTAGTGGAAAAATCCTATTTAATCTACCCTACCAGGAGAAAGACCACCTGGATGATTGAAGGGGGAGAAATGTTTTATTATTAACAGTGTAAGATGAAGCTAGACACAAGACTCTCTTGGAAGACAGAAGGCTGAGTTAGAAGAAAACTGGGGATGATTCAATTTGCTAAAATGAATAAAGAAAATTAATAGGAAAATGTGACAATACCAACTTCAAGCTCGTTGCTAGAACTTGTATGTATGTAGGAAAACTACATACTAGAGTTGCTAGAACTTGTATATATGTAGAATGTATGTAGAAAAAGCTTGATTTTAAATGGCTTATTTCAGGAGATGGCATGGAGAACTAGAAATGAATTCTGACCATTTAATTTCCAAGATATTTGTTCTCAAAGACCTCTCCTGTGACTTTTGTCTCCTTTATGGAAAATGGATCGGGCCATTGGGAAGCAGAGAAAGATCTGATGGAAATTTTCTAAAAATTCTCCTTGGATGAATCCAGAAATACAGAAAAAAATCAGTTTTTTTCTTATTAAAGGATCTTGAAACCCCTAAAATTCAGAGTGACTTTCCACTTTGGAAAAAATTTATCTACATTCCAAGAGTCTCCTTTTCCATTATTCTTTAGATGTTGCCCAGAATCTACCTTGACTTCTGAAGTGGGAGTTGTGTGTTTAGATGGCAAGAATCATGCATATGGATTTTCCCCCAGTACCAGCCACAGAGATTATTTGCTCTGTGGAGAGTCCCTTACAATTTGAATTGATCTAGAGTGCAATGTGATGATTTCAAGGCCAAGGTGTTGATCTTGAAAACAAAAGAGGTGAGTTCAGTTTCCACCTGTACCATTGGATGGGTTTAGACAGGATTTTAACTACCATTAATATGATGGTGGCATCAACCATAAAAATTAAGACTCACATCTCTTTGCAAAAATTATTGACAATCTAAAAATAAAAAGCCCTTCTTTTCCACCATTTTCCAACACTCCTTGATCACCAGCTTATCACCAGTGTTATTTCAATTTCTTGTATTTTTGGGACTGAAACTGCCTTGGGGGCCCTTGAATATGATCTACACCAGCCCTTGAATATGATCTACACCATATGGTAGCCCTCAGAGATTATTGCACCTCTATTGAGGGAATGTGCCCCTTTGGGTTTGTCTCAGCTTCTCAGTGGTTTTCAGGACCATCAGCTGTGGTATCTGTCAGGATCACCAGGATGGGGATGAACTTGGAAGCACTTGTATGGTGTGCTGAGTTTAAGTCTTCTTGGTAGTTAGCTGCTAAAAAGTGGTTTGGAGGGACTCCTACTCAGTGGTTCAGACTTTGACTTATTGTTTCTCACAACTGAGGTCGGACAAGCCCTGGGGGCCCTAGGCGTTTTTCTTCCAAAGCTTGGAAGGCATTGAGCTTGCCTGTGACTCCCTTTGTTTTTACACAGGACAGTAGTGTCCAGGAGCCACCTAATGGTGCAGTGGGGAAATGACTTGACTAGCAAGCCAGAGGTTGCCGGTTCAAATCCCCACTGGTATGTTTCTCAGGCAATTAGAAACACCTATATCGGGCAGCAGCAATATAGGAAGATGCTGAAAGGCATCATCTCATACTGCGTGGGAGATGGCAATGGTAAACCCCTCCTGTATTCTACCAAAGACAACCACAGGGCTCTGTGGTTGCCAGGAGTTGACACCGACTCAATGGCAAACTTTGCTTTTGTGTCCTGGACTTGGAACAAAAATAATTGCTAATAGGCTACTTATTTTTTTCACTAGATAGGCCATTTTCCAGTCTGTCAGTCGCATTAGTTTTCTTTTACCTCTCCCCCTCTCTCCCCTCTTTCTCTTACCTGTCTGTGACTGGTACAAAGTTTCCAGGGCTTCGGTACAAAATACCAAAAAGAAAAAGAAAGAAGTATACATTTCTTTCAGACCCATTTTATTTTAATTCCCATTCATTTTAACATTAACGAATGGGTTCCTTACTTCTATTTTCCATTTGTTTTTAAAACTAAGCATCCAGCAAATAAATACATTGGCCAACAAATGACATATTTCAAATCTAGCTGGCCACTCTTTTGTTACATGCAATTTTATAATCCCGCCAAACAATGTCTCTCGTGCATGTCCTTTCCCCCATCTAGTCAACATATGCACTAATTTGCCAGGGAGAATTTTCCTGGAGAGAAGCTGTGGGAATCTGCTAAGGATGCGCAAAAGGGCTGGATTGTTATAGGGATGATATATGATGATTTCCAAAGCTCCTAAAAGAGTCTACGCCAGCTTTGATTTATGTTGGTGCCTTCAGTGGTTCGATAGCAAGGTCAGGTGAGCAAAAACATTTGGGTTTTTGTTAGCTCTTTTCTCCAACTCAGGCAATGGAAACTCGGTCGCTAGCTTATGCCCCCAACCCTTTCTATGCTTGGTTTTGTCAGAAGATACACTGCTGAAAGACTAAAGGCCATCAGTCTGATTACAAAGCAGAAACAGCCATAGCAACGCCTCACCACTGCCATGTATGTTTAGCACGCCTGATAAATAGCATCTCTTATTTACTTAGTATAGCTGGCTCCATTTTGCTGCTTTCTATCTTCAATCAGTGGTGCACCTAGGCATTTTTGTAGCCCAGACCTACAGGGCTTTGGAACCCCCATTGAGCCCCCCCTGGTGCAACCCCCGTGACCCCGCCCACCATCCCGCAAGGGCCCCCCCCCACTGACCTGCAGAGCATGGTGGTGGTGGCTAAGCCATTGGTCCTGGCTGGCTGCTCACAATGCTCACGCCTGCGCAGTGTGACTTGTGTGAGTGTCACATCACTTCTTTGCGATGCTTGCACCTGCGCAGTATGGTTCGCAAGTGTCACAAACATGGCACATCATGTATTTGCGGTGCTTGAGAGCTGCACTGCACAGACACGAGTGTTGCAAATATGTGTCATCACACACTTGCGATGCTCACGGGTCCCACTGCGCAGGCGCGAGCGGCCAGCTACCCCGACCAGGCCCAGTGCCTTAGCCACCGCACTGGCTGCAGGCAGCCAGGCCGCTTGGCTGTCAGCTCCAACCCTCCGCCACGCAACAGGAGATGGGCCGACAGGTGTGTTGGATGGGCCAGGGGATATGGTTGATGGGCCGGTGGGTGTGGTGGGTGGGCCGCACATAATGTGGAGCACCCCCAGGAGCCATTTGGAGCCCCCCGGTACTCTGAGGACTAGGATTCAACCTGGAAGTCCGGTCCAAAGAACGCCCCAGTCTTCAATGGTTCATAGGCTGAACAGTGATGCTGCTGAATACTCTGATAGTATACAAATTACACAAGAAGGATGTGGGTGGTGTGAAATACCATTTCTCAGTGTGCTGACATCTGTGAGTGCTGTGCTTTCCCTAGCACCAGGGAGGGGGAGCCTTTAAGAAAACCAGCCTTATTAAGCTCCAGCACTGAGAAGTCTAGTACTTCCCCGTACTTTCTCCATAGAAAAGGACTACATTTCCTAGTGATCCATACAACCTTTGAATGTGGCCCAAGAAGGCTTTCTCACCCATCCCCACTGGGAAAAGCAAAGCTCTGTGTAGTGCCAGGGGAGCTGTGTAGGATAGCTGCCAAGGGAAGACCCTTGGTTCATCATTTTCTACACTGGCTGGCATTCGCTCGCCACAGTTTTAGGCAAGAGCTTTTCCTACCCTTACTTGGAGATACCAGTGATTAAACCTGGGACCTTCTACCTGCAAAGCAGATACACTACCGCGAGTTAAGGCTCCAACCCCAACATTGGTTTGACTTTGGCTGAAGCCTTGCACTGCCTAATAATCTATCAGAGACTACACTTAAGGTCCATAGGAGCCCACAGGGGCCCCCAGGCCTTGCAGTGAAGAATGTTACATGCAGGTTAAATAATACATAAAACGGCAGTGATAATTATTATATTGCAATGAGAAGCATCAGTAGTAGTCGGGATATTTTTATTTAAATGGTTGTATGAAGTCTTTCAACTGTAAAGACACTCAAAACTATTTCTCCATGTCAGCATCATCGGGAGAGGGCATAACCTCCCTAAATGCCTGCCTGGAGTTGGTAATGGGCTGGATGAGGGATAACAAACTGAGACTGAATCCAGATAAGACGAAGGTACTTATTGTGCGGGGTCGGAACTTGAGAGACAATTTTGATCTGCCTGTTCTGGATGGGGTCACACTTCCCCAGAAGGAACAGGTGCTTCTGGTGCAGTCTAGGGGTGCAGTCTAGGGATGCTTCTGGATCCAAGTCTCTCCTTGGTGTCCCAAGTTGAGACAGTGGCCAGAAGTGCCTTCTATCAGCTTCGGCTGATACACCAGCTACGTCTGTTTCTTGAGTTAGACGACCTCAAAACTGTGGTACATCTGCTGGTAACCTCCAGACTGGATTATTGCAATGCACTCTATGTGGGGCTGCCCTTGTACGTAGTCTGGAAACTACAGTTGGTCCAGAATGCGGCAGCCAGGCTGGTCTCTGGGTCATCTAGGAGAGACCCTTTTACTCTCGTATTGAAGGAGTTACACTGGCTGCCAATATGTTTCAGGGCAAAATACAAGGTGCTGGTCATAACCTATAAAGCCCTAAACAGCTTGGGCCCTGGGTTTTTAAGAGAACGTCTTCTTCATTATGAACCCCACCGCCCATTGAGATCATCAGGAGAGGTCCGTCTGCATTTGCCACCAGCTCTTCTGGTGGCTACTCAGGGACGGGCCTTCTCCGTTGCTGCCCCGAGGCTTTGGAATGAGCTCCATAGTGAAATAAGAGCCACTCCATCTCTGACATCTTTTTAAAAGTCTCTAAAGACGCATTTCTTCACCCAGACTCTTAACTAATATTGTTTTGATTGTTTTAATGTTGTTTTTAGAATATTGTTTTTAAATTTTTAATTGTGTTTTAAATTTCTTGCTTTTAATTTTTTTTTGTTTTGTTTTTAATTAATGCTTTACTTTAATCTGCTTGTAAACCGCCCAGAGATGTAAGTTTTGGGCGGTGTAAAAATATGATAGATAGATAGATAGATAGATAGATAGATAGATAGATAGATAGATAAAGTTTCCAAGAAGGCTTACAACATAAATAATTAAATACAATAGTAATAAAATATTACTATTTTATTCTTCTACATAGAACATTTAGAAAGAGTCAGTATCAGTACACCACAGGTAATAACTCTGGATGACTGTGCGAAAAAAGGAGGTTCGAGCACAGTGCCTAAATGCTAATTATGTTGGCATCCAATGTTTTGTGGTATCACCATGAAGAAGATAATAGGTCCTCAGAGCTGGGCATCCACAGAATATCTTGACCACTATTCATGTGCATTTGGGAACAGACAGTGCTTTATATAACTTGCTTCCAGACCATGAGTGACAATCAGCACTTTTAACTTTCATCCTGAGTCATAATTTTTTACTCACGACTACATAAGAACATAAGAATGGCCCTACTGGATCAGACCCAAGGCCCATCTAGTCCAACATCCTGTTCCACACAGTGGCCCACCAGATGCCGCCGGAAGTTTGGTTCGACCCTGAACTGACACCCCCCCACCAGTTTTTCAAACTTACCCCCTCTGGGGGAGTTGTCTGAGGCAGTGTGTGTGTGTCCGCGGAGGTTCCCTCTCCCCCCGCTGGCCTTTCTTTGGCCAGTTTTTGGCCTTTCCCCCCAGCACGGTGGCAATTCTGGAGGCTGCTGTGCCTGTGCAATGGGCCTCTGCATGCCTGGGTCATTACAGAGCTGCTTCAGCCTGACTGACTGACACAAAACTCCCAGAACAAACCACGAAAGACAGAAACATGCCGTTTTTGCAGATAATGTTCCATACCTCGCCCAGATGATGTAAAAACGAAAAACGAAAAGAATCCCAGAAAAAGCAGACACATTCTCCCATTGGAAACAATGGGGAATGAGATTTCACAGAGCTAGAGAAAGCCTAGTGTCACTGAGAGATCATAAGACACTCATGGGCCTGAGAACTCCAAGCCCTTTTACTAGTTATTTTGTAAAATCAGAGTATCCCATTACATTGGATAGTGAAAGGCTTACTTTAAATAATGCTTTATATATAAAGTTATTGCCACCTGATAAGTGGCATTATCAAATGATAGCATTATCAAATGGCATTATCAAATGTTAGCAAGTCGACATTGGGTTTTTGAATAAGACAAATGCAAGGGGGAAAATATATTAAGATCATATTGGATTCCAAAATGACTTCATCCATTTGGCCTTTCAAATACCGATAACTATTGGCAACCTAATAGAGGAGATACAGGATTGGTACATCTTTTATGGAGCTGTTACCATCTTCTGGAAGGAGGTCTTTGAAAGTTTTAGGTTCTAATTTTGAATTTACAGCTTCTATCGCAATATTTGGATTTCTTCAAAGGGACTGGAATTTATTTAAAGACAAAGAACAATCACACTAATTCTGGCTAAATGCATTATAGTTCAGAAATGGAAAGCTACGGACACTGCTGAGGCTGAGCATTTATTCGTACAAGTAAAAACAAGTTTATTCTTGCAATCAACAATAAAAACCATGCTGTTTTCCCATGATGTGCATGCAACAGTAGGAAGCCTAAGTGGATGGAGAGGAAAGGGGAACTGCACCAGGATTTTTTATTGCAGAAGACTGAGGTGTCTGCAGGAAACATTACGAAACAGCAGGAAAACCTTGAGTGTCTGCACAGGCCGCAGTCACGTTGGATACAATTAAGTGCACAAACCTACTGATCCAACTGCAGCAAACCTTCTCGCTCAGAAAGGCTAGTGATGTAGAAAGACAGAAAAGAGGTCATCCTGCAAATCTCACAAATTGTCATAAAGGACAGAAGATCAAATCCATCTGAGGTTTGTCCATGAACCTACGTCTATAAAAGTTGATAGCATGAAGAATTCATTACCCAAGTTATGACATTATATAGCAAGGGGATAAAAAGGAGGAATGGGAACAACTTTTGAATCAGAGTTGAAACAAGACTTCATATAACTGTAGCCGATGAGGGCAGCGCTGAAGGGTGGAGAGAGGCACCTTTTAAAATAAATCTGCAGGTGCTTGCCAGCATTAGGGCAGCACCTGAAAGCACCTGTGCACCTGTGTGGGATGTCAGTAGCCACCTGGCATCCCAGCAGGGTGGTGGCAGCTTTTCCTCCTACCTTGGTCAAATGCTGGGTATGAAAGCTGGTAGACAGCAGTGTCCCACCCCACTCCTGACTTCCACACAATTGTTCTCCCTTCTCCTACCTAGTTGTTTGCTCCCACACAACTGAAAATTGGGAGCGCACACAGCATTGTGTGAACAATCTCCTAGTATGATACTCAGTGCATAAGAATGAGCACATATATGCATTTTAACTGGCCCTATCCACCCCCAACCTCCAATGACTGTTGCTGGTGACTATCTTGTGTTTCTCTTTAGACTGTGAGCCCTTTGGGGACAGGGATCCATCTTATTTATTTATTATTTCTCTGTGAAAATCACCCTGAGCCATTTTTGGAAGGGCGGTATAGAAATCAAATTAAAAAATAAAATAAAATAAAATAAAATTCGGGGTGTCCAAGAACCTGTCAAACCGTGAACCAGACTGCCACGAACCAGTCCACCATGAACCGATCAAACCATGAACCAGTCTGCCATGAACCAGTCCAACACGAACTGCTTCAAAACAGTTCAGGCCAGTTCACTGGCCCACCCAGATGGCGGGTTCAACCGAACTGATTTTGGGACCTATGGTTCAGTCCTAATTCAAAGAGAATTCATACCGAACCATTCTGTGCATGCCCCTGCTTTGAATAAGGTTGAGAAGTCAGCCAACCCCCATGTTTAACCACACTGCCAAAAGGAGGGAGATGAGAGGTTATTTCCACATTAAGACATTGGATAATGAACACATTCTTTGAAGACCCACGGGGCAAAACTGAATTAGATGGGTTTTTCAGTTAATCACTTATAACCCAATAGATTATATGTCTGTGATGCAATCTTCACCACTTTGTTAAGAGTCCCATGAACATACTGTATTTATGATGAACATTTGCTCTATTTTTCTATAATTCTATTACTATTACCCAAGTTCAGAGCAGGTTTATGGAGTGTAAAATCCTCAGATGTGGCCATGAATGTTTGATTTTATCATGCCCAATATTATTCCTATAGAAATGATACTGTGCTTGGAATTATATTACAAAATCTAATGACTGAACCACAGAGCAGAGAAACACTAAGAAGTATATGAAAAATGAGGCACTTGCTGATTTCCTTCCCCCAGAAATGGGCATTAGCATGTTCTGTGAGATTTCATAGTATGGTTTCACTGGGAAAATGACAAGACTTGCTAAAATAGGTAATGAACAGTTAGCTGCTCTTACTTAGAAATATGCTATGCTTTTTAAAAATGACAATTCCTCCTCTTTGCAAGTCCTGAATAAGGGTCACATTCAGCAGAATTGCTCAGTTTGTCATTTACCTGAAATTAGGTTACTTAGACCTACTGTGATTTGTTCTTTACATTAAAAAGCATCAAGATGTATGGTGTCACGGACTTCAGCTTAACTGAACCCAAACATTCAACACAGCCCCACTGGTACAGGAGGGGAGGGGAGCTGGCTTGTGGTAGCAAGAGTGGATTGTCCCCTTTGCTAAGCAGGGTCCACCCTGGTTTGCATTTGAATGGGAGACAATGTGTGAGCACTGTAAGACATTCCCCTTAGGGGATGAGGCCACTCTGGGAAGAGCATCTGCATGCAGGTTCCAAGTTCCCTCCCTGGCAGCGTCTCCAAAATAGGGCTGAGAGAGATTCCTGCCTGCAGCCTTGGAGAAGCCGCTGCCAGTCTATGAAGACAATACTGAGTTAGATGAACCAATAGTCTGACTTGGTAGAATGCTCCTAAGCATTCCCACCACTCACTTGTACAAAGTGCTCTGCTAATAGAGCCCCTTAAAGACCAATGGAGCCCTAGCTATGGTTTCCCATTCTACTGGTTTCAGAAAATGCACAGCCAAGAGAGTTGCTAGGATTGGTGTTTCATTTTAATCTTTAGCAAGAGAATATTCAAGTCCTTTGTAATCAAGCTCAAGGGGCTAGCACCCCTGTGTGGTGTAGTGGTTAGAGTGCTGGACTAGGACCAGGGAGACGCGAGTTCAAATCCCCATTCAGCCATGATACTTGCTAGGTGCCTCTGGGCCAGTCACTTCTCTCTCAGCCTAACCTACTTCAAAGGGTTGTTGTGAGGAGAAACTTAACTATGTAGTACACCACTTTGGGCCCCTTGGAGGAAGAGCGGGATATTTAAAAATGTAAAAACAAACAAACAAACAAACAATAACTTGGCAAAGAGGCACCTTTTAATGTGGTGCTTCTCTTTATTTAGCAGGGGGAGACTAACTGGCCCTATCCACCCCCAGCACAGGACCTCCAGTGACTGTTGCTGGTGTCTATCTTGTGTTTCTCTTTAGACTGTGAGCCCTTTGGGGACAGGGAGTCATCTTATTTGTTTGTTATTTCTCTGTGAAAATCACCCTGAGCCATTTTTGGAAGGGCGGTATAGAAATCAAATAAATACAACAACAACAACAACAACAACAATGAAGAAGAAATCTACAGGTCAGTTGAGACATAAAGTGGACTTATGGTTATTTCATCTAACCAAAGTTTGCATGGCATGCCAGTTTGTTTTGGGCATTCAAAATGGTTTATTTGAAGTCCCAGTATGCCCTGCGTGTTAATTAAAAGAATAAGGAGTTTGACTTGTATTTTTGAGCTGATATTATGGTAAGATTATCTGAAAGATGGGTGTCAGATGTTTGGACAGGGGCGCAATTTCAGTGCTTGCCCTAGGCGCTATTTTCTGTAGATACGCCTCTGGGAGCATGTAATGATGTTTAAGAAGTAAGGCAGAAATATACCACTCATATATACTTTCTGATTTAGTGAGGGAAATTGCACCTATAGCTGGGATGAGTAGCACTTCACCTAAATTTGTCTTTTAAAAGTGTTCAATTTTAAAAGGAAAAAAATGCCATCTCATCATGTGCTTTGCTCATTGAATGAGGACATTGCAACTCGAATATCCAGTAGAAGAAAGAAAGAAAGATTTGGAGACTATTTTTTTTACATTCATGCTTGATTGCATTCCCCCAAATAAGTGCAATCTAGCTAGACACCATAAAACTCAAATCCTGCTGTGCCATAGATTTTTACTCATGAACATACAAGGAGCTGTCAGGACTGAAAACTTCAGGCAGTTTGTAACAGAGATGTGAAGAGGAGCTAAGGGTGGTCAAATGTGCTGGTTATAGAAAGCTGCATGAATCCCTAAGTGTGGGGAGGCATAGCAAACAGTCACAGCACCTGGGGAAATGCCTTTCCTTGTCACTTTGCAGTTGGAAAAATATGTTTAATTGGATGAACAACCCACCTGTCAAGAAAACCTAGTCAGCAAAGCTTATGAAGATACTGCTAAGGCATGTTTTCCTCCAGGAGTGGAACTAGATCTTACAAGGAACGTAGAGTTGCCATTGCCCTGTGCAGGGACATAGCCACCATGGAGACAGAGTGTAATGGTGTCGCTCTGGCCACCTTTGGACATCACATGGAACCTGAGGTAAAACCAGCTCAGGTTGGCCCTGAGCGATGTGCAAGTTATCAGAACTCAATCTCCGGATGAACCCTTGGTTTGAAATAAGGTACTTACCAGACCAAGAGTCCGTAAGCTGGATTGTGTCATCTGGTTTGGGCAACTGGTTTGGGCAACTCAAGGGAGGAAGCTCCTCCCACTGCTTAAACTTAATTGGCTGGTGCGGCTTTCCTTCCTGGGTCTCAGAAATCCCATGCAACCATTTTCAGACAATATCAACTCAAAAATACAAGTCAAACTCCTTATTCTTTTAATTATCAAATTATGGCACTACATGAACATTATAACTGCACCTTCCTTGCTTTCACTGATGAAACTTGATCTATGATGTGATCAAAGTCAGTGTGGGAGAAATAACCACATTTGTAGGAAGGTTGGCAACCCCGTAGGATGGGCCTGGCATTTCCAGGAAAGGCCATCAATCTCCAGCAGGTGATACCACTACGACTATGACTATTTATCTGCTGGTCTTCAACCAAAGTCCTCAAAGCGGATAGATAGATAGAGAGAGAGAGAAAGAGAGAGAGAGAGAGAAATTCCCCTGTCCCGAAAGGGCTCACAATCTGAAAAGATAGACACCAGCAAACAGTCACTGGAGGGATGCTATGCTGGGGCTGGATAGGGCCAATTGCTCTCCCCCTGCTAAGTACAACAGAATCGCCATTTTAAAAGGTGTCTCTGTGCTCAGTTAGCAGGGGTGCTCTTGAGAACAGTCCTGCAGAATCCAATAGCTTTAATAGTCCAGTAAAATAGATAGATAAATAAATAAATAATGTTGTGGAAGATAATGTGGGGGGGCATCTCTGGCAACTTTTAAAAAGGCACTGAAGAGACATTTATGCAACCAGGCTTTTAATTAGTTGTATAGTTTTAAATAATTTTGATACTGGGTTTTAAATGTCTTTTAATATTTTAAATGTTTTAATTGTTAATTGGTTTAATGTTTTAGATGATTTTAATTGTATACCGCCCAGAGACACAAGTTTTAGGTGGTATAGAAATAAGAATAGTTGTTCAGCTATAGAGTTGGCAACCCTATGAAAAGCAATCCTAGAAATTTTAATGGCTTGTGGCTTTAATTAATGGCTTTAGTTAGATACTGTTTTAATTGTTTGATTTTTAATAGTTTTAACCTTTTAAATTTTAAATTGTCAGGTTTTAACCTTTTTATTTGTTTTTTTTAAATTGTTTTGTTGTAAACCGCCCAGAGACTTGTGTTTTGGGCGGTATATAAATAAAAATAAATAAAAATAAAATAAATTATGGTGAAAAATAGAAGAGGAGGGAGGAGAGGGTCCCTAAAAACACAGAACCCCAAGTTGGAACCCTAGTCTATCCTGTCAATTTTTCTAGCAAGAAATGAGCAAAAGCTTGGGAGGAAAAAATAGGCTCAAGCTCACCCAAACGCTGAACCTGGAAGGAAGCCCGTTTCCTCCCAAGCTGATTGCCTTAATCAGCAGCAGGGTTGGTGTGACATGCACTCTGCACGCCCTCAGGAGCACTCTGGGTCTGGACCCTCGACTGCCCAGTGGCTGAGAACGTGGCATGGAGAGCAGGTCCCAGAGCCAGCTCCCGCATGACCACTCAAAGAGGTGGGGAGGGGGAGAGTGACGTGCCTGCCCTAATTCACAGGCAAAACCTTCAGATCCCTTTTTTTGGTCTAGGTCAGAATGGGGCAAACACGTTTTAGGGGCTGTTTCGGCGGCGTAAAAGTACACCTCACCTATTCACCGCACCCAAGCCTGGCATTGCAGAGGGAAGCCGCAAACAACTTAGCAAAGGGCCGAGACTCTTCAAGGGCAGATAGGAGGAAGGAAGAGGGCACAGCGAAGGGGAAAGTTTCTCTCGCCCAGCCTTGGAGCGAGGACGCCTGCAGCTTTCCTGCCCTTACAGCCACTCACTGTAGCAGTGAGTCCCGGGGGCTCACCTCCCTTCGGCTTCACCCCCCTACACACACAGACAACAATGAGAGGGTGCTGCTGCTGCTGCTGCCTCTGCAAGTTGGCTGCACGAATCTTGGGAGCTTCCTGTCTGAGTCACTGACTCAAACAGTGAGGGAAATTGTGCCAGGAATCACCCTTGAAGGAGAATTATTATAAAATGATTTATATGGTATCTGACATTAAAAAACTGGCATTAATGTATAAAAATGTTTTAAACAAACGTTGGAAGTGTGGGCATACGGAAGGTATTTGAACCTGTGGGAAGGCTAAGGCCTATTGGGACATGATATATAATGAATTAAAGAAACTGATTTTTCCCAAGAAGCCAGAATCCTTCCTGCTGGGAATAACACAAGGAGTAATTTTTATAAATGGTTTGACTTTCTTCATGTATGCATCGATGGTGGACAGAATGGTATATGCATAGAAATGGAAGAGTGTTGTAGTTAAAGAATTATTTTCCTATTATTGATCTTACAGCAGGATTTGTTTTGAAATGCAGGTTGGGTAGAATAATGATTTTTTTTTCTTTGAACTTTAAAGGTTTAAATTTATGTTTTTTATTACTATTATAATAAGGGTAAATTTTATAGTTGTAATTTCACGAAGAGAGGTGAGCGGGAAGTCCATTTTTGTTTATTATGATGGTTATTATTGTTGAAAATTAATAAAAATTGTATTTGGGGGGGAAAAAAGAAGGAATCACCCTTCCTACCGCTCCAGTTCCTCCTCCATCTGGTCCCAGAACCTGTCGGCTTTCCCTCTTGAAGGCAGCCTGCTGAACAGCCCTCAGCTCCTCCTTCCCAGCCAGCAACCCGCCTCTGCACCCCATGGGCTCAATGAGTTCAGGTTGCAATGGGAGAGAACTGAAGGCGGAAAGAGGAAGAAGAGCTTCACCTTCTGAAGCCAAAGCCAAGGCGTGCTGCTGCCTCCGCCCGTGACATTGGTGTTTTCCCCCCAACTTTTAAAGTTTAAGCAAATAAGGACCAACTCCCTGGCGATTAAATTATCTTTATTATTATAGGATAAATAAAAGGGGTCGAGCGCAAAGGCGAGACCCCTTTGCAAAAAGTGACCTGTTCCTATGTTCTAATCTTCTTTCTACTCCCTCCTGGTGCTGCTTAACAATACACCGCCCAGCACTGCAGAGTCCCTGTCCCCCGGTAATGCTTTCGCTCCCCACTGGATTCCCTGCCATTTTCACCTGCCCCCTCTGCCAGGGCCTGCCCCCACCGCTGCCGCTGAGCTCTCTCGGGCGCGGTGCCTGTTTAAGCTCATGATCATTCACAGAGAGGAACTTCATTTTACATAGCCAGCACGCACAGACAACAGGGTTCTTTTTTTTAACTTCTCTTCCCCACCAAGCAGGTTTCCTTAATGCATCCCTGCCCCATCTAATGCAGGATTACAATGGCATGCATCAAGAAGTACCCCACCATGGTTTTGGTTTACTTACTGAGTGATGGGGCTGGCAGGCAGTGGCAGGCAAAAAACAGCAAACACAGCTCCTCCGCTCACCAGGAGCCAATGGAAGAGCGCCCGCCCCACCTGGACAGATCTCGTGACTGGTGAGTCGCGCCCACACCGGGAAGGGGGTACCAGGGGCACCGCTGCTGGCTGGGCTAGAATTTTTTTTTTAAAAAAAAAAATTAAAGAAATTTTGTGGCGATGGGGGCGGGGGTGGGGTAGGCACCTTGCGCCCCCTTCAGCTGAGCCTAGGGCACGTGCCCTGCCTGCCTCACCCTGATTACGCGTCTGCATGCTCCTACTCTCTCTGAATTAAGAGAATCTCCAGGGATTGTGGGGATGATGGCAAAATGAGGGGTGTTGCTGGTGTTCATTTTTCTTCTCTTTTTCTTTTTAGTTTCATGAACTAACATGTTCATTGTGTGTAATTATGCTTCCCATTCATCCAAGACCTGATTGACACTTGAGGAGAATGAGGTGGTAAAGTAAGGTGGTAGCATTAAGAACCCATAAGAACAGCCCTGCAGGATCAAGCCCAAGGCCTGTCTAGCATCCTTTTCCTCACAGTGGCCCACCAGATGCCTCTGAGATGCCCATAGGCAAGAGGTAGGGGAATGCCCTCTCTCTGGCTGTTGCTCAGCTGGTATCTAGAGACATCTTGCTTCTGAGGCTGAAGATGGCCTATAGCCATAAGACTAATAGCCATGGATAGACCTGTCTTCCATTCACATGGCACATTGTCTAAGACCCTTTTAAATCCATCCAAGCTGGTGGCCATCATCACATCTCACAGCAGACAATTCCATAAATTAATTATGTGCCATGTGAATAAGTACTTTCCTTTGTTCATCCTAAATTTCCTAGTCATCTGTTTCATAGGATGACCCCTGGATGACCCTCTTGTTGTGAGAGAGGGAGAAAATAGGAAAATTTCCCGACTCTCTATGTTCCATGAATAATTTTATAAACATCTACCATTTCTCTCCATAGTCACCTCTTTTCCAAACTAAAAAGCTCCAGGTGTTGTAGCCTTGCCTCATAAGGAAGGTGCTCCAGGCCCCTGATCATTTTGGTTGCCCTCTTCTGCACCTTTCCAGTTCTACCATGTCCTTAAGATATGGTGACCAAAACTGTACACCATACTCCAAATGTGACCACACCATAGATTTGTATAAGGGCATTATAATATTAGCATTTTTATTTTCAACCCCCTTCCTGATAATCCCTAGCATGGAATTTGCCTCTTTCACAGCTGACAAGCATAGTCAACACTTACAATAAGCTGTCCCACCACGACTCCAAGATCTCTCTCATGGTCTGTCACCAACAGTTCTGACCTCATAAGTGTATATGTGAAGTTGACAGATTTTTGACTGTGCGACTTCAACAGAGAAGGCTCAAAATTATTGGGATGCTCCCCTACGGGAAACACAAACAAACAACCCTAGGAACACAGGAAGCTGCCATATACGGAGTCAGTCCATAGGTCTATCTAGCTCAATATTGTCTACAAAGACTGGCAGCGGCTTCTCCAAGGTTGTGGTCAGGAATCTCTCTCAGCCCTATCTTGGAGATGCTGCCAGGGAGGGAACGTGGAGACTTCTGCTCTTCCCAGAGTGGCTCCATCCCCTAAGGGGAATATCTTACAGTGCTCACCCTTCTAGTCTCCCATTCATATGCAACCAGGGCTGACCCTGCTTAGCTAAGGAGACAAGTCATGCTTGCTACCACAAGACCAGCATGCCACTGAGGATTTGAAATAAGTTCTTTGAATCCTTTCACTCAATTATAGCTACACCTCTGGCTTGGGCTAAATCTTCTCTTTCTGGGTGGTCTGGAACTACATTAACTATCTTGGGGGTACACTTTAATTGAGAGCACACTCCAGGACTTGGAATAGGATTTGCATCTAGGTACAATGAACAGATGAAGAGGGAGTGTGCTGGCAGAATCAACCCCAAACCAACCTGCATTGATATATCCATGTCAAATTTCAAACACAAATAGACTCCTGTATGTGTCTTACAACAGTCGTTGGAAAATGGAGACCCTTCTACTTGTGGGCTCCGTACAGAGGGTCTGATCAATTCATGGATGCTGTGGTGGGGCCTGCCACTGCAATCCTGCCCCCACCCCCACCATTTTTTCATTGTTTGAAACTGATTATTTCATTGTTTTTCATTGCTTGAAACTGACTACCTACCTAGGGCTTGATTCTTGCTTGCTGGCTCATTTTGAAGTGTCACCTTTTACATTAGGAGCTTTAAACCTGCCTCTCATTGTCCAGCCCAGAACTCTTCTGTGGCTGTGAATCATTTATAAAATTTTGTGAAATTAAATGCCAGTTAAAGTAATTGTTCCTCTTGGCACCGATTCCCCTATTCCTTTGAATTGATTTTCTCATGAGGGCTTTTCTAGAATTCCATTCAGTTCAACCCACAACCCCTGCCCTTAACAACGGGCCTTTTATTTCAAAGGAATTGACTATTTTTTGTATTTATCACATTCATGCTCACCCAGTTAATTACTCTGCTTGAAATCCACTTAATTTTTCAAATTGCCATGGAAGATGTAAAGGACAATTGAACGTTTTGTAACTCTGCCTGAGCTGGATTGCAATTTGGTGCTTGTGTATTGTTGCTTCTGCCAAATTAGTCCTTAATATCCTATCCTGAACCAAAAGATACATGCACATGATATAATCACAGAAAAATGCTTGGCCTTCACATTTACATGTCCCTTTAACCCTTGATTTGGGATTGCTTTTAAGCAAGTAATTTCCTATGTGCATATCAGTGCACATGGAAAATTATATGGCCACATGTAATGTGGAGCTGCAGGACCAATGGAACCATGGTTCCACTCCCCCCTCCCCCCACTTGCCAGTCCAAATTTGGACATCATGGAGAGCAATCTAACCACAGTCAGTGAGAAAGCAGAGGGGAGGGGGAACTGGTTGTGCAGGCTTTCTTCCTGCATGAAGGACAGCCCGCACAGCCAATCACAGCTGGAGGACAGGGGGAGCTTCCTCCCTTAACTCTGGCTACACCAAACACTGCCTGCAGTTCCAAATTTGGACAACATGCAGGCAGCATGGAACCTCGTGTTGGGAAGACAAAACTCACTATAACCCATGGGTTCAAATTGGCGTTAAAGAAGTTAAACCAAGGGTCCGGTGCATAGAACCAGAGTTGCAAGCATTCGACAACTTGGTGAGGAAACCTCCGTCCCCTAAAACTTCAGTTCCACGTTACGTGTGAATGCTGCCTCTATGAGTCTGTACAAGCATCTGCCT
Source organism: Hemicordylus capensis (assembly GCF_027244095.1). NCBI lineage: Eukaryota > Metazoa > Chordata > Lepidosauria > Squamata > Cordylidae > Hemicordylus > Hemicordylus capensis. Next base: position 15,860,985 of record NC_069664.1, on the reverse strand, counting down.
TATGCTGAGTGACATGCCATTGGTCAGTATTGTTTATACCAGGAATGGACAGAGTTCGGTCTTATGCAAGCTAGCTTGTTTGTTGATTGGTTTGTTTTAACTAGAACTCAGAGGTTCACTTTCCAAAGCCTGTACAAATACTGACTTAGAAGGAAAGATTTAGTATTAGGTGACTTACATGTTGCACAGAACCCAAGCAACCCAAGAGCAGGATGCTTGCATTGGTTCTGTCCATTTCTAAGTTGTGTTCACACTGTTACAGAACTCTCGAGGGATGGGGCCACTATGGGGAAAGCACCTGCATGCTTGCATGCAGAAGGTCCCAGGTTCCCTTCCTAGCATCTCCAAGATAGGGCTGAGAGAGACTAATGCGGTAAACTTGGAGAAGCCGCTGCCAGGCTGTTTAGACAATACTGAGCAAGATCAATAAATGGTCTGACTCTGTATAAGGCAGCTTCCTAACTTTTTATGTAAGGGACATATTTTGGGGTGACACAGAGTGTTTCTGCAGAAATGGGAGGTCACTGAAATTCTCACATCCCCATCCTAGCAACAGTGCAGCATTAGTCTTCAGAAGCACTGATGCTACATTGGTGCTTCTTCCAGTCAGGGTGTCCATCACTGTGAAATTCTGGCCAGGTGGATATGAATGGAGGCCTTCCTCCAAATCCTCCTGCCATCTGAAGCTTGGTGGGTTGTGACTGGAGAAATGGTCTTTTCAGCTGTGGTATCTGGATTGCCCTTCCAAGAGAAGCTTAGGGAGAAGCGGTCCGGGTTCCTCTCTCTCTCTCTCTCTGGCAACCCTGCCCCCAGAGTGAGGGAGATAATGAAGAATATAGGGAGTGGTGGATCTGGAGGGCCCTCAGGAGCTCGTGGGCCCAGGTTCTTTGAATCCTTTCACTCAATTATAGCTACACCCCTGGCTTGGGCTAAATCTTCTCTTTCTGGGTGGTCTGGAACTCCATTAACTATCTTGGGGGTACACTTTGAATGAGAGCACACTCCAGGACTGAGGGAGGGATGTGTCTGTAGTGGAAAGCATAAAAACATAAGAACAGCCCTGCTGGGTCAGGTCCAAGGCCTATCTAGTCCAGCATCCTGTTTCACACAGTGACCCACCAGATGCCTCTGGGGAGCCCACAAGCAGGGGCGTATCTAGGGGTAGGGCAGGCAGGGCACGTGCCCCGGGCGCCACTTGAAGGGGGGCGCCATTTTTCTGAAATTAAAAAAAAAAATTAAAATGGCTGCTGAAAACAAAATGGCCACCGCACATGCTCAAATGGCCTCTGTGAGTCCCTAGGCCATGCCAGGCCTCGCAGAGGCCATTTGAGCATGCGCAGTCGCCATTTTGTTTTCGGTGGCCATTAAAAATTTTTTTAAAAAAATATATATATATATGGCCACCGCATATGCTGAAATGGTCCCTGCGAGGCCCTAGAGGCCAGAGAGGGGAGGGGAAACCTTTGCAGACCCCCCACAGCCTTTAGGAAGCCCCCCGAAGGGGCTACAGGTAATTTTTTTTAAATTACTTTTTAAAATTTTTTTTAAAAAATTAATTTTTTTTCAAAATTTTTTTAAAAATTAATATAATATAAGTCACTGTACACATATTCAGTTTGGCACTATGTACAGAGAATCAGATGGGTGTCAGATGTTTGGACAGGGGGCACAATTTCAGTGCTTGCCCTAGGCACTATTTTCCCTAGATACGCCTCTGCCCACAAGCAAGAAGAGAGGGCATGCCTTCCCTCCTGCTCTTGCTCCCCTGCAACTGGTATTGAAGGGCATTGTGCCTCTGAGGCTGGAGGTGGCCCACAGCCGCCCGGCAGCAGAAGCAATCTGTCTATTGTAGAATGCAAGCTGAATTTTGGAGGATTCTGTCTGTCTCTCACCATGATCCTAACCAGGTCATTTTTGGCCTAATTTCCTTTAGCCTAATTTTCTTAAAGTAAGTTTATGAGATCACCCAGCTTTCTCTGTGTGTGTCTGTGTATATGTCTGTGTGTGTCTGTCCCCTATCAACTCTGCAAATGTGAACCAAATTTGATACAGTTGTAGAGATACATAGGGACACATCAACGTCATAGTTTGTGATGATGTCATCCATCCCAGTTTAAGATGGTGAACACATGAAACATTCAAATAGTGTGTGTGTGAGAACTGTACCAGTTTGAACCCCAGCTTGACTCAAACTAGGGCAGTTCAAGTTGTTCAGGTTCAAACCGGACCAGCTCTCCCAAAGAGGGTGCTGGTCTGAGTTTGCTGCATTTGAACCAGACTGGCTCTGGTTAGAACTGGACAAGTTTGTACTGGTTTGGGGGGGTCTACTCGTAAAGGGCAATCCAGCGAGGATTCCTCTTTATGAGAAAAAGGGTAGGGTGCTGGAGTGGAGTGGGCTACTTACTTTCAGTGGTTGCAGCAGCAGTATTGGGGTGGTTGTTGCCCCTGCCAGCCTCCTCCAGAGTAGCCCAGGTCGGCTGTAATTCAGGCCTTTCTGGCCGGGATTGGGCCTCCATGCACATGTAGAAGTACATGCACAGAGGTCACTAAAATAGCCTCTGCATAGCCCTAACTGGGCCGGAGAGGGCCCCAACTGGAAGCCAGCAGGGGTGTGGGGAGCCACTGCTCCCACCATTGCCACCACAGAATGTAAGTAGCCCTGACTCCCTCCCCACACCCTCTTAGTCCAGGAAGCCCCCCTGCCACTTTACTCATAAAGGAGAATCGTCACCAGATTCCCCTTTATGAGTAGACCCCCAAACCAGTCCGTGAACGGGTTCGAACCAGTCTGGTGGTAGGACCGGACCTGGCCAGTTCCAAGCACATCCCTACATTTCAGGTTCAAGTGGGCTAACTTGTGAACTGCCTGATTTGAACCAAATTTGGCACAGTTGTAGGGAGACATAGAGACACCTCAACAGTGTAGTGTGTGATGATGTCATCCATCCCAATTCAAGCTAGCGGATACATGAACATTTGAGGCAGAAGTGGGCCAACGTGAATATGGGAACGATCAATTAATATCATAGTAAAAGGAAAGTAGGCAGGTTAGTTTTTACCAGATATTCTTCTTAAATAAATCCCACAGTCATTCTTTAAGAAATCTTTTATACGTAGGGAAACACTAGTCATCTTGAGATGACATTTAATGAGATTTCCTCCTGCTGGCTTCTACAGGAATTAAAAGGTTAAATTAATCTACTGTACATTTTAACCAGCTCTGATTTTGCTGCATTTGGACGTTATTGATTTCATCTCCTTCAAGCATACTCCTAAGATGCCCCCCCTTCAGTTATGCACAATAGGAGTCTTTTGGTAGTGCAGAAATGCAAATCAAGTTGCTATTATCAACATGAATTGAGCTAGCTCCTTGGAGATTAAAGCCCCAGGAGCAGAATTATCCTCTGATGAATTTTACCAAGACTTATTCAAAGGCTTTTGAAGAATGTACCTCTATTGGGGCAGGGGTGGTTAGTCCCCCCCCCCCCCCCCGCCAGCAGTATTTATGGCAAGGTGAATGAAGAAACCCATCTTCCCAAAAGGAATAAATTAGCAGTTTTCAAGGAACATCTGTGATTGCTGCTGAAAAGATTAAGACTATGAAAAATAGCTTTGATCTACAAACTGTGTAATCTTAATACCCTCTGATATTCTCATTGATACTGTGTATTTCAGCCAAACAGCTGTGAGAGTGTTTCTGTGGGCATTGTGAGCTAGGCAGAATACACTGTAAAATATTAATATGAATTTGGTTTCTATTTGCACTTTGTTGTTGTTTTTAAACAAAATGTAATTAATTGTAGAAGAATTGAAATACACTAGTAAAACAAGACACAGCACAAACAGCATGCAGCTGTGAAATCAACACAATTAAGTAATTGCTCACAGAAAATATGATCTTCTGTGTCATAAGATCTGAATGTTGCTAGAGATAGGGATGCTTACAAAAATTAACCCTATCTGAATTTCTTACAAGATTCAGGGGTTCCAAAGCACCTGATCTTGTTTCCAGAGCACCACCAACCTATTAACCATCTATCATTCTTCTGATGTATGTCTAAACTTTGTTTCAAGGGCTGTGCATGTGCAGTTCACTGCAGTTTTCAGTTCACAGTTCTACCAATGCCGTAGCTTGTGAGCCCTTTGTGGACAGGGATCCCTCTTACTTATTTATTATTTCTCTATACCTCTATATTTATTTATGATTTCTCTAACTCACTTTGGAAACCTTTGTTGTAAAGTGACATATAAACATTTGTAGTAGTAGTTGTAGTCAATGTGCAAAAAGTAACCCCTGCCTGAGAACGAGGAGCTGGCTTGCTGCATGTCAGACTGGCTGGGCCATGGGCAGCAGCACCTGAGGGCATAGTTCCAGAAGCCAGGACTGAGAGCACCAGGAATGGTGCGGAGAGCACAAGTAGGGGATGGAAAGATCAAAACAGGATTCGAGACCCAAGTGCACACACCAGGACTGAAGCCAGGTAGTGTTACCCCAGAGCAATTTAAGTGAGCAAAGCGACACCTTTTAAAGTGGCGATTCTCTTATATTTAGCAGGAGGAGAGCAAGTGGCCCTATCCAGCCACAACACAGCAGTGCTTCAGTGGCTGTTGCTGGTGTCTACCTTATGTTTCTTTTTATATTGTGAGCCCTTTGGTGACAGGGAACCATCTTATTTATGTTGTATTTATTTTTACTCAAGGTACAAATGACCAGGCTCAAACTATCATACTTTGGACACATTATGTGAAAACCCAGCTCCCTTGAGAAGTCCATAATGCTGGGGAAAGTTGAAGGAAAGAGAAGAAGAGGACAACCAGCAGCAACCACTGAGAGATCTTAAAGGCCAAGTCAAAGACAGATCATCCTGGAGAGAATCTATCTATGTTGTCGCTAAGAGTCAACACCAACTTGATGGCATTTAATCAATCAATCAACTTTTCCCCCTATGTAAACCACTTTGAGAACTTTGGTTGAAGTTCTCCCCCCTACTCACCCATTCTGCCACAGTGCCAATCGCTGATGTAGTTGCAAATTCAGAAGTGCAAGCACTCTCCATGGTGATCGCCATGACAGGCCCCATGGCCATGCCCACCCCAAGAGCCAGAGAAACCAAGAAGTATCGGTTCTCCATCATCACACATCCCCCCTCCACTACACCCTGGTGCCAATCCATATTAGGCCCTGCCACATGTGCTGTTAGAAAAAGCAAGCTCTCCAGGACCAGTTATTATAGTCATTTCCCTTTTGGCTCTAAGAGGTCATGTGATGTGTGTTTGCATCAGAGAAGAGGAGGAAGGAACAAATAAGAAGTGAAAGTTGGCCTGGATCAAGGAATGGGTTAGCCAAAAACACCACAGGTAACAGAAGATTTCCTATCTGATAAAAGCAGTGTGACGAGATGATATGCTGTCTTTTCTCATGGGTTTCAACACCACTTTCAGTTTTCATTCCTTTCTTCCTCCTCTTTCTAATGCAAGCACAAACCATATGACCTTTTAGAGCCAAAAGGGAAATGACAGGATTGGTGAGTAGGGGGAGAAAGTTCTCATTAATCAGCCACTGAACATGTAACAAATTGTGGATAGTGGGATTTTTTTCTTTTCTCTCTGACTCAGCCAGCAACCAGGTGAATGATTGACTGGCAAGATTTAACTAGTTCTGCAGCATGAGGGAGACTTTAGCGCTGAGTTAGCACTTTCCTGTGCTCCTGTTCTGAGAAGCAGACAAGCTGGTTTAAAAATCTTTAACTTTCCAAACCCAGAAAAGTTAAAATATTCTGGTAAATCCACAAGTCCTGGTAGTTTAAAATGCTGCCACCAAGTCACCACCTGGGAGGTCTTTCCCAATGGGGTTTGGGTGACTAGCAATCCCTGTTCCACTTTGCTTCTCCTTGCTAGTAGTCAAGAATAAAACCTTTCCCTCCGGTGCATCTGCCTGCATGTGAAGTTAATTGTTAATTTGGCCAAGCTCTCCTTGAGATGTGTTCTGCACCAGAGAAAATCCCCCCTTCTCCTGCTCAGTTAATAACCAACCCTCTGAAGCTTGTAAAAAGTAAAGAACAGAGAGAAAAAGACTTTTTATTAAAAATTACTACAGACTAGTTCCATCTGGGCTTTTAGCTCCTTTTGATACACTTAAAGATGTTTAACTTTATTATAAGAATGCTTCAATACCTTACTAGTTCTAAGGTGGCACACTTTGAAATCTTAGTTACTTAGTTGCAAAGAACAGATATTTAGGAAAATGCAAAGCACACACACCAAGAAATATAAATTCCTGATCTGAACTCTGACTAAACAAACTTTTCCCTAGACTAAATTCCCAAAGCCAAAGCCCTGGCTCTTTTCCCTTGAACTCACCAAACTCCTGATGAGAACCAAGCCTCCTGCAGATCTCTCACTGGGAGATTATCCTGCAGCCTCCACCATGAGTTAGCCAACATCATGCTATTCCACACTCTCTGGCCAGACTTCCTTTCTTCTTCCCAGAATCCCCCCTGCAGCTCTTAGGTCCCACACACCTGCTTGGCTGATTGGTTGAGCCCTGGAGTTCACCAGCTTGTAAGTCAAGAAAGGGGTTCACTTCCTATTAACCCTATAGAGGGAGGAAAGGCTGGTCACTACAGAACAGTAGCACATTGGATGTGGGATAGAATTCCTATGTGAGAACAGTACTATTGTTGCTGTGTATTTGTATTTTGTGTATTTCTATCTGATCAAAGATTGTAAGAAACTCCGATCAATGATTGTAAGAAACTAATTCATTCATTCAGCATACCATCTAAAACAGAGGTTACATACCACCTTCACAGCTTTGTATAAGCATTCTCTTAACTTGCCAGGAGCCCTGCCAGGTTGCAGTCTTACTTTGCAAAGGCAGGTGTGTGTTCACATATCATCCAGATTTATGTTGACATCCCTGCAAGCTATCAGAGAGTACTCCATACACAATTCGGGTTTTTCATTGCACATTGGAGCTTAGCCCAACTCATGTCCAGGGTAAAAAATGCCACTTTTTTTGCATCAGGTTTTTGGACAAATTCAAAATATCCTATTTGCCCCATAACCCGCAGTATTTCACCCCTTGTAATCCCGCAATAAAGCCTACTGTCTGGGAAAGGCCCAGGTCCTGCTAAACTGTACATTCATTTCTTTTTATATTTGTGTTTTTAACAAAATATATAACAATCTCATTCTCTCAACTTTTTCTCAAATAATTTCTCGCAGTAAATATCTCATTCATAATGCATGGCGTCATTTTAGACAACTTTCAGATCTTGCAGTGGCAGTAAAATGTAAGGTTGTTAATGTGTTTCTTGGTGGAATTCATTATCCAAATACATTTAAACATGATAATCCTAACATTTTAGCAGTTTGCAGATGCCTCCATTCTTGTCTTCTGAACAGTGGATAAAGGACAAGCCAAGCATGCCAAGTCCAAGGAAAGTATTTTTTCCATAACTGCTAAGTACCAAATCGTTTATATATATTGATGAACATCTTAGCATTACTTGATCATTCCATTTTTGCAAGAGGACAGCTGCAGACACTAAGGAGATTATTGGATCTTCATTGCTCTTAGTGGGTCCATCATTATCTCACACAAATACACCCCCGCATGGCCTTCTCTTGGAGGCCGTTTAGTGTGCAACAGGACATGCCTACACAGGAAAACTTTCCCAAGACGTTCTCAATCATTCCAAAAACACAAAGAGGTCATTCACACAATCCAAAACAGTGTTCTACCCAGATTTAGGAGCGGTGTGTGCTTCCAATTTTTGCCTGTGTGGAAGCAAGGTAGGTGGAAAACCTGGGTATACAGGAACATGGGAAGCTGCTTTATACCAAGTCAGATCATTGGTCCTTCCAGCTCAGTATTCGTTACCCAGACTGGTAGCAGCTTCTCCAAGGTTGCAGACAGGAGTCCTTCTCAGTTCTATCTTGGAGATGCTGCCAGGGAGGGAACTTGGAACCTTCTGCATGCAAGTATACAGGTGCTCTTCCCAGAGTGGCCCCATCCCCTGGGGTGTGTGTGATATTTTACATTGCTCACACATGTAATCTCCCATTCAGATGCAACCAGAGTGGACCCTGCTTCGCAAAGGGGACAATTCATGCTTGCTACCATAAACAACATGGCTACCTCTTCCTCTTACCTTGTTTTCACCCAAACAAAAATTGGGAGTACACTCAGTTCCCAAACCATAGTAGAACACAGTTTTTGATTTTGTTAATGACCTCAAAGGATTTACAGATGGACAAGTCTAGTCACTAAAGCTACAATTCTACCATACATATGGCCCAGTGAACTCAGTGGAATTTCCTTCCAGGTATGCATGCATAGGATTTGGGTGCATAGCACTTCTTCCTGCTTTTTTCTGAGTTGTGATTAATCAACATTAGGCTGCATTTACAGGATTCACTAGACATATCTGTGGAGTGGAAGCAACAGATGAGGGATCTACAAATCCACTTGCCAGCTCAACAGTATTGCGCGCCCGAAGTCCTCTGGTGAGCAGGACATTCAGAACCACATGTCTCCACCCAGAAGTCTCATTTTCACCACCATTTCTGAGAAGGTAAGAAACAGCAGTAATCCTTTCTGAGCAGTATGAGAGGGCTCCCACTGTTTCTTACTATTTTCATATCCCAGGACAAATAGGACAAATATTTATATACCACTTTTCAACAAAGGTTCCTAAAATGGTTTACATAGATATGAATGAATGAATGAATGAATGAATGAATGAATGGCTCCCTGTCCCCAAAAGGCTCACAATCTTAAAAATAAAAATAAGATAGACACCAGCAACAGACCCTGGAGGGATACTGTAAAGTGTGCCGTCGAGTCAATGTCGACTCGTGGCAACCACAGAGCCCTGTGGTTGTCTCTGGTAGAATACAGAAAGGGTTTACCATTGCCTCCTCCTGCGTAGTGTGAGATGATGCCTTTCAGCATCTTCCCATATCACTGCTGCCTGATATAGGTGTTTCCCATAGTCTGGGAAACATACCAGCGGGCATTCGAACCAGCAACCTCTGGCTCCCTAGGCAAGTCATTTCCGAGGGATACTGTACTGGGGGTGAATAGGGCCAAATGACAGAAGATCTGCCCTCTCTGAAGTCCTGTGCCAGTGTGCCACAAAAGGATCTGAGGGAATATGGGATTGGGGGTGCCCACAAATAACAGCTGGCTACTGAGCTAAGCCTACAATTATGTATCCCTGGAAAAGACAATAACAAAAAGTGTAGTTTGAGGGTTTTTCTCCCCCTTTTAAACAGCAATGGAAGATAGTGCCAGGAAGATTTATGGGTGATATCGCACCACTAAGAGATTGTAGCTTGTAAGGAGCACATTACAACCATAATTTATTGGCTGCTCTTATGACAGAGCTCTCGATTGGAAATGAAAAAGGAGCTTTTAAAACAAAAGCAGGCTATCTGGAATGTTATCGTAAACAATGGCCCTCTTAACCCAGCATAGGGATGACCAATAGCTTGAGCAGCATGCTGTTGAAGATGAAGAATTCTTTGTGATTTGGTACTGTCCTACATTAGAAAAGAATGAAGTGCTTGACATCAGCAGGCAGAAATGGTAGAATCACGTCTTAGGGAAAGGAGATTCTGAGTGGTAGATCTGAAATGGGATAGGGTGTCTCTCTGGTGTAAAAACATGATTCCATACTCTCCCTCACCACCAGCAGATTTGCTATATTACATACACAAGGGCCCATTCACACAACCATTTGGGAGGGTGGTAGGCCAGGCGGGGAGGAAGGCTGCATAGCCTTACGTTCCCCACAGACGAATCCCAAGACAGTGCTGTGCATACAGATCGGGCACCCGGACAGTCTGCAATGTGGTGTGGGGGTTGGGATGTGTCTCCCCAGCCCCCAGACATCCCACAATGCACCACGTAGGTGCATGGTGCACTGCGGGGACCTCCCCACACTCCTGTGGCAGTGTTGGTTAGGAGCAGCCCGTACTAACACATGACCAGTTATCATGTGTTAAGGGTACTCTCATGCCCATAACATTGGCTAACCTGCAGGCTCCATAGGTGGGCTTGCCATGGTGACACTGCCGAGATGTTCATGGATCCCGTGGTTCTCATGGGCCTTAGCCCGGTCTTGGCTGCTTGTGAGAATAACCTCCAATTGTCTTCCAGGATAAACTGGAATCATTGGAATCCAATGATTTCAATGGAATCATTGGAATCCAACTGGAATCATCCAATGGAATCATTGGAATCCAACTGGAATCAATGACACAATAGGGGCTCTCCTTGTGCAAACTTTTCCTTGGATTCTGGAGATTCTGAATTACCTGGTGTTGTTTGCTTTGCATAATTGAAGCATTAAGAATTGTTTTTTTTAATTTCCAAATTTTATACAGAGCACCGTGGATGTACAGTTTACTTCTGCTTTCGGTCCTGTCATTTCATTAATGCATAGTCTCCCCACTAGTTTACCAGTGCATGTGGCTATTGATAAAATACTGTTTTAAAAACAACAACCAAACCTTAATGCAATCATGAATGAATGAATGAATCTTTATTTCTTTCACTGACCAGAAACAGAAAACAAAGAAATACTAATAGGTATATATATCACCTATTTGTTGTATACCGTCCAGAGACACAGGTTTTAGGAGGTATATAAATATGTTAACTGAAATAATAATAATAATAAAAGAAAAAATCACAAAATACAAAGATCTACAAATTGAAATTGAAAGGCTGTGGCAGAAAAAGACCAAAATAATCCCAGTGGTAATTGGCGCACTGGGTGCAGTTCCAAAAGACCTTGAAGAGCACCTCAACACCATAGGGGCCACAGAAATCACCATCAGCCAATTACAAAAAGCAGCTTTACTGGGAACAGCCTATATTCTGTGACGATATCTATAACAACAGCAACAACACTGACAATAAAATTCAGCCATCCTAGGTCCTTGGGAAGGACTCGATGTCTGGATAAAAGAAACCAGTCAATAACACCTGTCTGACTGTGTAAACAAGAAATAATAATATAATGACCATCAATCATGCTCTGCACCCCCGCAGTGATGTAGATAGGCTATGCCTCCCTCGCAGCTCAGGTGGAAGAGGAATGCTGCAAGTCCATCAAACAGTCGAGGAGGAGAAAAGAGGCCTTGAAGAATATATCAAGGACAGTGAAGAAGATGCACTTCAAATGGTCAATAATGAGAAACTATTCAACACCAATGAAAGAAAGCAGGCCTACAAGAAAGAGCAAGTCAAGAACGGAGCAGAAAAATGGAGAAATAAGCCCCTGCATGGTCAATATTTGCACAATATAAGTGGAAAATCAGATATCACCAAGACTTGGCAATGGCTTAAGAACGGCAACTTGAAGAAAGAAACAGAGGGTTTAATACTGGCTGCACAAGAACAGGCACTAAGAACAAATGCAATAAGAGCAAAAGTCAAAAAGTCAACAACAAACAGCAAATGACGCCTTTGCAAAGAAGCAGACGAAACAGTGGACCACCTAATCAGCTGTTGTAAAAAGATCGCACAGACTGACTACAAACAAAGGCATGACAAGGTAGCAGGGATGATACACTGGAACATCTGCAAAAAATACAAGCTACCTGTAGCCAAAAGTTGGTGGGACCATAAAATTGAAAAAGTTGTCGAAAATGAAGATGCAAAAATATTATGGGACTTCTGAATACAAACAGACAAACATCTGCCACACAATACACCAGATATAACTGTAGTTGAGAAGAAAGAAAAACAAGTTAAAATAATCGACATAGCAATACCAGGGGATAGCAGAATAGAAGAAAAAGAAATAGAAAAAATCACCAAATACAAAGATCTACAAATTGAAATTGAAAGGCTGCGGCAGAAGAAGACCCAAATAATCCCAGTGGTAATTGGCACCCTAGGTGCAATTCCAAAACAACTTGAAGATCACCTCAACACCATAGGGGCCTCAGAAATCACCATCAGCCAATTACAAAAAGCAACTTTACTGGGAACAGCCTATATACTGCGACGATATCTATAATAACAGCAACAACATTGACAATAAAATTCTGGCATCCCAGGTCCTTGGGAAGGACTCGATGTCTGGATAAAACAAACCAGTCAATAACACCTGTCTGACTGTGTAAACAAGAAATAATAATAATAGAGAGAGAGCTTATTTTTTGTGTGAACTTACACAAATGGGTTTGCATTCTTCTGTGCATTGATAGGACATTGTAAGAAAGCAAGTTTGATACAATTGTACATACAGCGGTATTGAAATCCTTTCTGTGAGGTGTTTTACCACTGTACAAGGGTGTGCATGTAGATCAGTTAAACAACACACAGCACATATCTAGGAAACCATAGGGAAAGATAGGAACGATTGAAATTCTCTAAATAAACTGAAAGCTGAGGCAAACTCTGCATGCTTCAGTAGAAATTTTCCTAGTGGAATTGGAATTCAGGAGGAATGGATTGTAGGTCTGAACAAACCAGAGAAACAACAAAGAGAAAGAATGGGGAAACTGCCACATCCATACATGTTCAGAATAATCATAGCTTGAAAGCCAATGATTCCAGTTTATCCTGGAAGACAATCTTCAGCATATTAGGCAGCTGTGTTTTTACTTATGTAAGAAAGCAAAAGATTTCAGGGAATGTTTTTTGAATCAGTTTAGAACATAAGAACAGACCTGCTGGATCAGGCCCAAGGAGGCCCATCTAGTCCAGCATCCTGTTTCACACAGTGGCCCACCAGATGCTGCTGGACGCCTACAGCAGGAGTTGAGGGCATGCCCTCTCTCCTGCTGTTACTCCCCTGCAACTGGTACTCAGAGGCATCTTGCCTTTGAGGTTGGAGGTGGCCTGTAGCCCTCCGAGTAGTAGCCGTTGATAGACCTCTCCTCCATGAAGTTATCCAAGCCCCTCTTAAAGCCATCCAGGTTGTTGGCTGTCACCACATCTTGTGGTAGAGAATTGCACAAGTTGATGATGCATTGTCTGAAAAAGTATGTCCATTTGCCAGTCCTAAATTTCCTGGCAACCAATTTCATGGGATGACACTGGTTTTATTGTTATATGAGAGGGAGAAGAATTTCTCTCTATCCATTTTCTCCATGCCATGCATGATTTTATAGACCTCCATAAGAACATGTTTTAATCAGTTTCTGCAGATGACAGTATGAGCTCAGGTGTCTCCAGCTCCATCCACTGGTCACCCTCCACTTCTTCAGATGGACTGAGACTCCATCTCAGTCTTTATGAGCAATCTTGGCAACTATTGGGAGAATGTTCTCTTCCAGGTCATGGTAGTTTCATGCAGATTATCACATTGCCCCCCTGGGAATTGTACTTTGGCTGTGGCAACCATTTTAAAATTGCAAGCTTGAGAAAGACGGATTTAATTTATTGTTATACCGCAAGATTGCTATGCCTTGTATTTTCAGACTCAGGATGGTGGCCAAATATGCAAATGTGATTAGCTTATTTGTTCACATTGAATGGTATTCTTTAGGAAGTGACTATCCAGTCATTTTCACAAAGCTTTGCAAGAAATAACAATAGCTTGAGAGTGAGGGGTTAATTTAAAGAACCTCTGCACAAGTCCTACAAAGCAAGCAGCTGCCTTTGAGTGCCTGCTATGCAGAATGCTGGCTAGACAATGCCCAGAATATTACACAATCCAGCCAAAGTTTTAAAAGTTGAAATTCCATTGATTTCAAGGGGAGAGTTAAGAACAAGGTTGAGTCTCTACCAGTGAAATCAATAGGATCTGAAAGACCCTTATTAGGGGTGGATCACTCTCTGAAATCTTAACTGTATTCATCATGACAGATGAACTTAAAGGCCATGATAAATATCAACTTGCCAAGTTCACACTTTTACGCTCTTTTATTTCATGGCAGCCGGAACACTCCTCAGTTTAAGAATGTCCATTATTGAGAAGGGTGGGTAAAAGTTCAAATGGATAGGCTATGAATTAGATTCCACCCACCCCCACCCAGCAAATTAGTAAAAATTACTTGAAAATTCTGCTTTCCATCAACATAAACTTTAAAAAATGATATATTGTAGACATCAAACCTCAGATTCATTGGTTATGATATCATCAGATACATGCAGTCCAGTGAGGTGTGCACCCAAGAGGGATACTTGCTTTTTCCCTACATGGAACTCAATACTCCATCAATGCTCAATGACAGAAGAGGCTCTATGCAAATGATGCTATGCATCACAGGAACATAGGAAGCTGCTGTATACTGAGTCAGACCATTGGTCGATCTAGCTCAGTATTGTCTACACAGACTGGCAGCAGCTTCTCCAAGGTTGCAGGCAGGAATCTCTCTCAGCCCTGTTTTGGAGATGCTGCCAGAGAGGGAACAGAACCTAGATGCTCTTTGCAGAGCAGATCCATCCCCTAAGGGGAATATCTTACCGTGCTCACACATCTAGTCTCTCATTCATATGCAACCAGGGCAGACCCAGCTTAGCTAAGGGGATGAGTCACGCTTGCTACCACAAGACCAGCTCTCCTCTCTGCTGTGCCAGCCATTCTTTGGAAATTTTGTTTGTTTGTTTTTCACATTTATATCCCACTCTTCCTCCAAGGAGACCAGAGTGGTGTACATGGTTGCTGAGGGATACATGACTGTCCCAGAGTCACCCAGTGAGTGTCATGGCTGAATGTGGATTTTAACTCGGGTCTTCCCGATCCTAGGCCAACAATTTAACCATTACGCCATGCTGGCTCTCCTGTTTGTTGTTGGGCAGATGAAGCACAGTATCATCTACATGGAGTCTCTTCTCCCTTTGCTGTAAGTACCAGAGTTGGTGAGTTCCATGTAGCCAGGGAGCCCACATTCCTCTTAGGTGTGTGGCTTGTTGCCCTGTACGTAAGCCCTCAGCTTCAATACTTGTGAAGAATCTGATTCTGGTCTGTAGGCAGCCCTTCATACTGGGCCATCTATACGTATTAGATATCCCAAAGGAAATTTATCAGTGGAGCAGGAGCTGTCAGACAGTCTATATCTACAGTTCACATGCTCAGATGGACATTGCTTAAATTGACATCAGAGCTGGATGTATTGAGTCCTGTGTGAGTATGTCATATCCTCATATGACAGATTATCTGTCATATCCTTATGATGGATCCAGCAGATCAGACACCACAGGCTTGTACAACATAAGGCCCGGGGACTGGATCTAGCCTGTGTGGACTTTTTCTGGCCCACATGTAGGACTATCCTGTAGCAACAGCAGGAGCCATGAAGAGCCTGTCCCGGGGGGAGGCTCTCCTCTCCTCATCTGAGAGGAACCTGTCTGAGTCCTCTGCCCCACCACTTTCATTGATAGCTTGAATAATTAATTTTAATGTAAATTAATGCTTGATATATAAATTAATGTAAATTAATGTCCAATAATGTAAACGATTGCCTAGGCATAAATGTAAATTAATGCCTGATTTGCCTGATATGTTTACAGGCAAAGTACAAAGTGCTGGTTATTACCTTTAAAGCCCCAAATGGCATGGGTCTGGGGTAACAGAGAGAGCACCTTTCTCTACAAGATCCCCACTGTTCATTGAGATCATCAGGAGGGGGCCGTCTTTGGGTGCCACTAGTTTATCTGATGGCCACCTGCTATAGAGCCTTCTCTGTTGTTGCCCCTAGGCTATGGAAGGCGTTCCCTCCAGATCTGAGGGGATTATCTTCCTTGGAGGCCTTCAGGAGAGCCTCAAAGACCCATCTTTTTAGCCTGGCTTTTAATTATATTTAGATTTAATTGCAATTTTATTTGCTGTAAACCACCTAGAGATTTTGGTAGTGGGCGGTATACAAATATGTTGAATGAATGAATTTTAATCTGCTTTTAATTGGTTTCTGATTGTAATTACTATATATTTCTGATTTTTGTGTCAGTTGCCCTGGGCCACTTTAGGAAGGGCAGTATATAAATGAATAAATAAAATAATAATTAATGTGCTGAAAATTGACCTCAGCCCCTGCACACCACGACATGGTTGGTTCTGGCCCATTGTGGTTGGTTCCGGCCCACCATTTCAGTTGTGCACCCCAGATCTACCAGCTTATTAAACAAATTCAGGGGCTGACATTCTGCACCAAATTGCATTTGCGCTGAAATGTAAATTGGTGCAGCTGCACGGGAATGTTCTTGCACAATTGCAAACATTTGCTTGGGACTGCATCCGATGCACTGAGTCCAGTGGGGTTTATTCCTAAGTAAGTGTGCATAGAATTACAGTCTTAGTCACAAACTATGGGTAACTTTAACTGGATTGACCTGTGCAATTAAGGCTCTAGCCATATGCATACTTAAGAAGGAGTAACTCCCACTTAACTCAATGGGTCTTTCTAACCCATTATTATTTCTGAATAAATGTGCTTAGGGTCATACTTTCCATGTCCTACATATGTTGTGCATGATAATGCACTTTAACTTGAATGTGTGAACTCTCAGGAATTGTATAGCTCTGTCAAAGAAGCATTTAAATAAAAAAGCATTTAAAAATAAAAGCTTTTTTAAAAAGCATTTGATGCATTCAAAGTGTTTTAGAAAGGATTAGTAATGTAACTTGTAAAATATCCAGATGGCTAAAAAAAGGAAATTTGTCAGGCTGATTTAAAACCAACAGCACACTAGTTTAAATAAAGTAAGGCTTACAGGATCAAAAGCTCAACATATCTTTGCATCCTCTTTTAAATAAGAAACCATTGCATCAGTGTTCATAAGTACAGTAGAAACTTCTCATCCCTCCATCTTAACTTAGGTTGCAAAGCAGAGGAGGAGGAGGAGGAGGAGAAATGGTGTTGCCATCTTCTCTTCCTTCTGCTTCTCATCTCATGGAGGTCAATAGAACCATCAACTGCCCTATTTTGAGCTCAAATGTTCATGCATCCGCCATCTTGAATTGGAGTGAATGGCATCACAACAAACTATGCCATGGAGGTGTCCCTAGGGGTGTCTGTACATCTCTACCAAATTTTGTCCAAATCAGTCCAGGCATTGTGAAGTTGATAGAGACACACACACACACACAGATGGGTGATCTCTCCTAAGCTAACTTTCCTTAAGGAAAGCAGGCTAATAAATAAATTGTGGTATCTTTCTGAAATGGGGTTCTGTGGTTTGGGAACAGTAAAATACAACTGAATGGGCACAACCTCTTTAGCAGTCTCATAAGAGAGAAGATCTGAGAACCAGAACAGATCCAGCATTAGCATCATTATGTTTTCCTCCCTTTAAGACATATTGTATGGATTTACTTCCAATGCTGAACAAAAAGTGTCATGTGATTCTTCAGGGTCCCCTACCCCCACAGCTCTGCTATGTGGCTGGCTGACATACTGTGCAACAAATTAAAACACAACATTCTGAAAATTAAATATTGTCATCTTTCAACAGAGTTTGCCTTTGGTCTCTCTGTTTGTTTTTTGCCTGTTTGGGACCCAGTTTCTATCAATCTCTCATGAAGATCTGTTTTATTCTCAAAATGCCTCTTTAAAAATCAGCCCCCACTCCCTTCACACGGATCCCCTGAAGAGGCAGGATTAGAAAGCCCGATAAAAGATAGTCTCTAAAATAACCCAGGCTGCCAATGGATTAGAAATAAAAGGAAATAAAATTGTATGCAATCTCAAAATCACATTTCTTTTCCCAACCATTTTATGGTTTGTCTGCAGTTTGCCTCTACTGTCTTCAGCCAGGATTCCCTGCAATGTGATGATGTTCAAAATACTTTGTCAAAGTTAAGTTAAAGTCAAGAAGCTATTTAATAACTTGTATCATTCTGCTAATTATCTTTCCAGCTCCACTCATTCACAGCCCTGGCTTAGGATTTCTTCAAGGAGGTGGATCCCACAACTGAAAACTGGGTAGGACCAGTGTCTCATCCAGGTTTGAGAACTGTGAACAATCCCAATTTGCAGTTGTATGGGATCAAGCAACCAGATAGGAGGAGGGAGATGTGATTAAGGCTGTGCACACGAGTAGCCCTACCCAGGTTAGAAAAGCCCTATGTGGGTAGGCCTGCTCATGTGCGGCTCCAGGATCGAGCCTGATCCTGGTGCTGCCCCCCGCCCCCACAAGCCAGGCTTTGGTAAAGTAAAGGTAAAGTGTGCCATTGAATCGATGTCAACTCCTGGTGACCACAGAGCCCTGTGGTTGTCTTTGGTAAAATATAGGAGAGGTTTACCATTGCCTTCTCCCATGAAATATGAGATGATGTCTTTCAGCATCTTCCAATACTGCCCAATATAGGTGTTTCCCATAGTCTAGGAAACATACCAGCAGGGATTCAAACGAGGAACCTCTGGCCTGCTAGTCAAGTCATTTCCCCGCTGCGCCATTAAGTGGTTTGGTACCTGGGCTTATACCTGGGGTAATGGTCATGAGTCAATCTTTTACACATGGTACGGGGTCATGCAGCCCAAGCATACACAGAGATGGGCACCTAGAGCACCCATCTAATGGGGGTATTCCCCAGTGTAGCATGCTCATTGGGGGATATCTGGAGGCTGAGACACATTGTCCTGGCCTCTGGAGATCCGTGCTGCTTGAAGCAGTGTGGCTCATCTGGGAGTGCAAGCCACACTTCCAGCAGCATTTGTTGGTCATCTGGAGGGAAGGAAAATTGGACCCTGCCTCCCCCCTACCTTCCTTCCCCATGTAATTGTGTGAATAGCCTCATTGTGTGAAAAACGGCAGCTGGGTAGGACAGCTTTTCCTCCTACTTTGGTAAGTTACTGGATATGAAAGCTGGGTAAGATGACACTGTTTACCCAACTTCCACACCATCACATCTCCCTCCTCCCACTTAATTGTTTGCTTCCACCCAACCCAAAATTGGGAGCACACACAGCTCCCAAACCTGGGTAGGACACTTGTCCTACCCAGTTTTTAATTGTGTGAACAGCCTTCGTATCTTCATTCTTGCTCCTGAGCCTGCTGAGGGTCTCTGGAGGAAGTTGAAGGACTTCACTGGCATGGATGGGCCAATGGTCTAATTCAGTGTAAGGCAGCTTCCAATGGTCCCGTGTTCTGAGATACAGCAGGATGCTGCTGCTGCTACTGCTGATTCCTCATCATCTTCTCTGGAGCTGGGGATTTGTTGCCAACCTCCCAGCAGAGCATCTCCCCTAGTGGCATTTTGCTGGTAGAGGCATTTGGTTTGAGTCTGTCATTTACTGGTAACCTTGAAGCTTAACCTTGAATTTGGCAGAAGATTCAGAAAAGTCTGCATCCAGGGCTGGTAATTGGGGGGCTTTGTTTAACAGACCAACACGTATGACAGACAGACCAACACGTATGACAGCCCTTCCAGATTGTGAAGAAACACTTGTCCTATTTTCTTGCTCTCTCCCCCAGGACTCTTCCTTTGCCGTTCCACTGAATGAACACCTAAGAAAACCCTGAAGAATTTGTGTGATTTTGATGAATAGGATGGCACTTCTGCAGCTGACTAAGAGTAATTGAAAATAGGCCAGTATCTAAGAGAAAGCAGCATTTTGGCATGATGGATGGCTTTCCTAGGGGAGGAAGCACATTGCAGGGAGACACTATTGCTGGGGCTTTTGGGGGAGAAAAGAACAGGTAATTGGGGCCACTGTGGTGTGTATTGCCCCCCAGAAAGCGGACAGGGGAGCTAAATAAATGCAGAGGTGCAAGTGGAGCCATCTGAAAAGAATCAAACACTCCTTGTGAATCCCGTTGATCTAGGTATAAAATGTAGTGTTGCACATCCCATGTAAGCCTTTAATTCTCTTAGAGATGTTGTAATGGGTTCTGTTTGAGCATTTATAAAATATTTATGCCCTGCATGATCCTCTGTACCCACATTCCCATTTTTCTGAGAGAATTCACATATGATGCAGATTCTTTCTCACGATTCTGTGGGTAAAGAGGTTCCTGTGAGCAGGCTAGCTGGCTGGCGGCGGGGAAGGTGGCCAAAGCCCACCTTCCCAGAAGACGACCCCTGGGACTGTCTGGGCATGTCGATCACGTGCCCAGACCATCCGCCGCTGCCCCAGGCAGCATGGAGGCATGAGGGCTGGGACACATAATTCCAACCCCTGGATACCCCACAATGCACCACACCAGTTCATGGTGGATTATGGGGATCCCTCCGGCGATGGCCAGGAGCCTGCTCCTGTGTCAATGCCACTTGGGAGCAGCTGGCTCCAACACATGAGCAGTTAGCCTGGGTTAAGGGCATGCTCGCACCCTTATCCTTGGCTAACCAACGGGCTCCATAGGTGCGTTTGCTGTGGAGGTGTCCCAGCTCCAAGTTCTTACTTGCAGCCAAGCCCAGTTTTGGTTGATTGTGAGAACAGCCTCATATTGTTGCTTCGATTCAAATTTTTGAACATATTTGAGAAGGCTAACCATTTTCCAGACACAGTTTACCATATTTGCAGGGTACAGATAGGAAGTGTACTTCTGTACCTGCCTTCAACGTAACATGTGAATGACTGTACCAGCGTACACTTGTACAAGTGTTGAACAAAATGTGTGAATGGGTTACGGAGCCATTAGAATGTAAGGAGCTCACTTAAGGCATCATGGTTAGTGATTTAAGGAAACAACAACATCTTCACATTCTATTGACCTACCTCTGCTTTCAAATTTGCATTGAGTTACTTAACTTTCTACTTCACCCTTTTAAAAGTTTCCCCATTTTTGCCTTCCTTTTTCTGTAGCCTGAGGAAGATCCTACAGCACATCACCTTCTTTAATTTTTTCTCTCTATTTCTAGCATTTACTTCAAGAAAACTCTTTTCTACCATTCTTTTGGGTTCTTTCTTCCTTTAGATAACAAAGTCTAAGTCCCTAGTCATTGTAATTATTAGCATACTCCGTGGGAAAAAAAAATTGCAACAGTCTACATAAAAGAGCTTGCTGCAGAAATTGACACAGTGGGTATCCAATTTTTCTTTAAATAAAAGGTACTTGGGAACTGTGAGGGAAGGGAACAAACAAGGCTTTGAGGCACAGCAGGGTACACCACAGTGGTCAGGAGCAGAGAACCATGCTGAATTATTTGGATAATTAGGCTTTGTTAGCAAATTGCAACAAATTATAATGTAGCATCAAGGATATATAACCTGCCAGATCGAATGTGCACTCTTGGTTAGAACTGGTCGGTATGTTGGTCAGAACTGGGAACATCTGTTAGTTGTCAAAAAAAATAATCAGGTTTGATGCAATCTGAAAACTGTTTAAATCAGTTGGAAGTGTAGTGCTGACATGACAAGTATGTATGTATGTATGTATGTATGTATGTATGTATTTATTTATATTCGATTTCTATACTGCCCTTCCAAAAATGGCTCAGGGCGGTTTACACAGAGAAATAATAAACAAATAAGATGGCTCCCTGTCCCCAAAGGGCTCACAATTTAAAAAGAAACATAAAATAGACACCAGCAGCAGTCACTGGAAGTACTGTGCTGGAGGTGGATAGGGCCAGTTAATCTCCCCCTGCTAAATAAAAGAGAATCGCCATGTTAAAAGGTGCTTCTTTGCCAAGTTAGCAGGAGTTTACTTAATAAGTATTTACTTACTTATTTGCTTATTTATTTATTTAATCTATATACTGCCTGACTCCAAAGGCTCTAGGCAGTTCACAAAGAGGAATACAATAAAAACAAAATAAAAACCGCCAAAACAACAATTTAAAACAATTTAAAACATTCAGAGATTACTAAAAGCAAGGCAAAAAAAAAAAAAGCCTCTGAAGGGGTCTTTTAAGCCACAAATGTTAAGCCACTAATGTCTATAGGGAGCACATTCCACAGCCTTGGAGTGACTACAGTGAAGCTATGTGATTGGTCCACTGTTGGGGCCGCCTCTGAGGTCACTTCTCTCCCTGCCGTTCTTCCCCCACAACCCAGCCCTCCAGCCCCCCACCCACTTGCTCACTCTCACCGCCTCCATGGGATTCATTTGAAAACTTAACTATGATAAGTTTCTTTGGAGGAATGATGATATTCCGTTATTATCCCAACCTGTGGATACATGAGTTTAAACCCTTTTTTGCCATTTTTTCCCATGTATACCATGGTTGGGTGATACACAACCACGGATGGTGAGTCCATGAATAGTGAGGTTCTCCTGCACAATTAATCTTAGTGCCTTAGAGGGTCACAAGTTGAACATGGATTTTTGAATGCTGTGGAGGCACTGTGCATGCAGCACCTCCACACAGTTAGCAAAGATGTCATAGGAACATAGGAAGCTGCCATATACTGAGTCAGATCATAGGTCCATTTACAGACTGGCAGCGACTTCTCCAAGACTGCAGACAGGAATCTCTTCCAGCACTACATATTCGAATTGAATTGGGCCTGATTCGGATTGAACCGGTTCAACCCAGTTCAACCTGGTTCGGGTGGCTATGCTTGTAAAGCAAAATCCAACATTCTGTGTCCAGCTTCAGAGGACACTGAAAATGGAGGAAGTACTCATGAGTGGCAGGAGCATATGTTTGCCAGGAAACTCCCTATCCCTCTTCCTTCATTTGAACTCACCCTGAGAATGCATCTCATGATCCCACCACTTTTAAGAACAGTTCCACAGGCTCCCTTCTATTTTCTGGAATGAGGGGCCCCAGAAGGAGGGTAAGAAGAGCAAATGCCTCCAGACAAGTAGCTTGCCCCTGACCTACCACCCATTGCTGGACCTATTGCTGAATCAAAAACTGGAAGTTAAAATAAGACTTCAGGCCTAATAATAAAAATGTGAACAAAAGTGAGGGTGAAATCAAGAGGAATAAATTTGGGCTACTCAGGAAACATAGTGAGGACAAAACATAGGAAACCGATAAAATCACAAGAGGGTGGATTTATTAACCATGAAAGAAAAAGCAAGATCGAATAAACTAGCATGTAGATTGCCTTTCAATAATGTCAATGCAATGCTGTAAAAAGAAGAAGCATAAATAGATATTGGCACATTTTAGGATGCACTCTGTCTTGTGACAAGAGATTCATGATAACCTCTAAGAACCAAAAAAAAAAAAAAAAAGCCAGGGCATTTTTCACATTGCAGGCTTTACCATGAGTTTACTGCAGTGTTTTACTGTGAGTTGGCAGTTGCCCCCCCCACCAAAATAAAATAAAATAAAAAATGAAAAATTTGAATTTTTTTACTGTGGATATAAATTGGACTACACTCTAAAACGCAATGAAAAACCCAAACTGTGAGTAAAGTGTTGCCCGATAGCTCGCAGGAACTTTGGGGTAAATCTGGCCAATATGTGAATGCACACCCTCCATTCCAGAGGAGATGCAAGCTAAAAGCCCTGTGTGAAAAACATCCAGGAGAGGCTTTACTGTGAGTTTGAAGTTACCCCCCCCAAAAAAAAAACCAGTGCAAAAAGTGAATTTTTTTAACCCCAGATATGATGACCACAGAGCCCTGTGGTTGTCTTCGGGAGGGGTTTACCATTGCCATCTCCCAGACAGTATGAGATGATGCCTTTCAGCATCTTCCTATATCACTGCTATGTGATATAGGTGTTTCCCATAGTCTGGGAAAGGGAAACATACCAGCGGGGATTCGAACCGGCAACCTCTGGCATGGTAATCAAGCCATTTCCCTGCTGCGCCATTAGGTGGTAGCTCACAGGGACTTTGGGGTAAATCTGGCCAATATGTGAACGCACAGCTTCCATTCAGGAGGAGATAAATGCTAAACGGCCTGTGTGAATAACACTTAGGAGGGGTTAGTATAGTCTAATGTTTTTCTAAGGACAGTTAAAAGTATATTACAAGTATTTTCCTAAGTATCCGTACATAGGCTATTTCCCATGTGGCCCTTACATCTGTTGCACATCTGCAGAGTAATGTTAACTCCAAGCTTTATGTACATGTAACAGTATTTGGTCACATCCTCCTCTCCCTTGACTCTCCCTCCTTCTCTCCATTGTTTTTCCAATAGCTATTTTAAATTTTAAGTTCCATGGGAGAGGGATCTGTCTATCCAGTAAGGTGCCATGTACACCTTAAGTAGCGCAGGGGGGGGGGAAATAACACAACAGTTGTGATCGTGGTCAGGATCTGGACTAAGTTAATTGTGACTAATTTCCATTGGAACTAATAGGACTTGTTTTTAGTGGCTAGCACCCAAATTAATGAAGATCTGGTGCAGCAAATGCTGGTGCTGTAGAGGAGGGGTAATTTTCGTCCATCTTCCCTTCCCCCTGAAGCTGACTGTGACTCCCAAAAATATGTCCCCAAGAGCTGTGCAATGCTCAGGGACATATTTTCAGGAGTCACAGTTGTAGAGAAGGGGAGATTATTCAAAAATTACAGCAAGATGAAAACATGTTTCTAGATGTTTCTCTGAATATGAGCAACTTTTGAAAAAATAAAATAAGAAGCAAACTTGGTACTGTTTTGTATGGGGTCACACTTCCCTGGAAGGAACAGGTACACAGTCTGGGGGTGCTTCTGGATCCGAGCCTCTCCCTGGTTTCCCAGGTTGAGGTAGTGGCCAGAAGTGTCTTCTATCAGCTTTGGCTGATATGCCAGCTGCATTCATTTCTTCTTCTTATTTATTATTAATTTGATTTCTATACTGCCCTTCCAAAAATGGCTCAGGGCGGTTTACACACAGTAATAATAAATAAATAAGATGGAGAAAAATGGCCTTTCTTGAGAAAAATGGCCTCAGAACAGTGGTACATATGCTGGTAACCTCCAGAATTGATTACAGCAATGTGCTCTATGTGAAGCTGCCCTTATATATAGTCCAGAAACTACAATTGGTACAGAATTACTCCCATATTGAAAGATCTACACTGGCTGTCGATAAGTTTCCAGGCAAAATACAAGGTGCTGATTATAACCTATAAAGCCCTAAATGTCTTGAGCCCTGGGTATTTAAGAGAACATCTTCTTCATTATGAATCCCACTGCCCATTGAGATAATCAGGAGAGGTCCATCTGCAGTTGCCACCAGCTCGTCTGGTGGCTACTCGAGGATGAGCCTTCTCCGCTGCTGCCCCAAAGCTTTGGAACATGCTCCCTGCTGAAAAAAGAGCCTCCCCATCTCTGACAACTTTTATAAAGTCTTTAAAGACGCAGCTATCCACCTAGGCTTTTATTTAATTTTTTTAAAAATAGTTTTAACATTGTTTAAAAAATTTTTTTTAATTTAAATTGTTGCAATGTTTTTAACTTTGACTGTATCATTTATTTTGTTTAAACTAATGTTTTAATTTTTGTTGTCATTTATTTTAACTTATGTTTTAACTTTTTTCTGTTTGTTTGTTTTGTTGACCACCTAGAGATGTGAGTTTTGGGCAGTATAAAAATATGTTAAATAAATAATTTTAAAAATACTGTATTTAACTGAATCTAAGAGTAGGCTTTTTCCAAGTTCTTTAGAAATCAGGGGGTCATCCTAAATTCAGAGTGCTCTTCCTTTTGGGTAAATATAGGCATAACCTGTATTTATCCTCCATTTTTAAGGCATTCATCTTAAATTGAGAGTCATATTGTATTGTGGTAAATATGGTATATTTTTGGCAAATGGCTCTTTCAGCCAACACCTTCAAATGCAAGGAACAGAAATTCCGCGTGTAAATCACATGACCATAGTCTTCCCTTCTTCTATGTAAGGGTCTTCCCATAGCCGTTGTTCTGATCTGTATAACAAGCAGTTGAAGAAACGTTTGAAGCAGACAAAAGAGGCCCCACAACGGGGAAAGATGAAAAGGAGAAGATAATGCTGACGCATACCTAAAGAATCCATGTGCAGTGGGAACATAAGGTGTGTAATTAACAACTAGCCCAAACCAGAGAAACCAAGGGAGATCTCCCAGCTCCTAGACTTCATTAGCAGTTAAAATAAAAGAGAAAAGGAGAGAGAACTCAACTGCCAGCAGGTTATAAGTTAATTAGGAGTGGTGCTAGGGGACTTCTGCTTGCCTCAGAAGCTTATAGGATAGTTTAAAGCTCTTTATTGCCACTATAAAAGTTCCCATGCCAGCATGCTCCCTGCAAAAGGAAAACAAATCTCAGAGTAATTGTAAGCCAGGTTGCAGCTAGTTGGGGCCTCCTGAGTACAAAATGAATGTGGCCAGGGATGGTTGCTATTGTGCTGTAGCAATTTTATTTTACTTGTCAGACAATAATTTGGACAACCAGAGGAGAAGGAAGTTGTTAAACAACGCAATCGTTTCGATCAAAGCTTTTGAATTCCAAACTGGAAAGTGATTTATAAAGACACTTGTCTGGTACAGGAGCTGTTTTCTGACTATGGAGTTTTGTGTGAGAGATGGAAGATGAGATCCCCAGTATACGATTAAGGGGAAGGTTGCCATTTATTTTGCGATTTTTACATCTATGCATCACCTTTTTGCTCCCAAAGCATACAGCGTAAAATAAGCTGAAACTCAGCAATTACAATATTCTTATCAATAAAATATAGGGCTGAACGGAAATGGGGAGACATCTTAGCGGGGGTGGGCATGAAACGCATGCATCCTAGGGATGTGCAGACCGGTTCAGTTCAAACCCCGGTTCGACTAGAACCGGGGCAGTTCAAGTGAACTGGGTTCAAAATGAACCGCCCACCCTCCCTCAGAGGGGTTGCTGATTTGGACCAGTTTGGGAGAATCTGGTGAGGATTTCTCTTTATGGGCAGGGGGGCTTCCTAGAACTAGAGGGTGTGGGAGGGGAGTCAGGGCTACTTACTTCAATGTCAGCAGTGGGGGTGGCAGCAGCAGCTCTACACACAACCCACCCCAACTCTGCAGTAGCTGTACTTTACTACTTTTACCACTTCTTGGTACCTAAAAAGTGTAACCACAGGGGTTGCCTGTGGAAACAGCTTTCATTTGTTACCTGGCTATGAATATCCCCCCTTCTTTGTGTTTATTTTGGTATATTCATGCACTGACTTTCACAAGATATTTCACATGGAGATAAGGATCTAAGATGGTATCATAAACT
The DNA here is from genome assembly GCF_027244095.1 of Hemicordylus capensis. Lineage (NCBI taxonomy): Eukaryota > Metazoa > Chordata > Lepidosauria > Squamata > Cordylidae > Hemicordylus > Hemicordylus capensis. The sequence goes on along the minus strand of NC_069664.1, from coordinate 15,834,009 downwards.
TCTTATTCTGAAAATTGTAACAAGCATACTGGTGATTTCAGGTAAAACAGAATGAGTTTTGAATCCGTCATATTGTGCCTTCTTTGTTTCCATGGGTGCAGTGTTTGGACGTTAGGCTTTTAAAGTTAAAACAATCATAGTATATACATAGATTATACTATGATTGCCTGCCCATACGATTGCTGGCTGCACCCGGCAGAGCAGAGGATCGGGAGCTGGGAAGCATCTTCTTTAAAGGCTTCTTTAGCTCAGTTTTGTCTGCACATGAGAACAGCCTCTGTCTGTAGCATGGTGATCTATCTAATGTTTACCAGAATAGCCCCACAACTCTGGATCTGTTCCTGTGGTTAAGTACTTAATGCTAACTTAACGCTGTTTGGGAACTGTTCATTTCTTCAGAAAAACAAAACAAGCCTGTCGATTAAATCAAAGGACCCAACAGGGGCGTAGCAAGGTTGGAGTGGGCCCAGAGACAAGATATGTGGACGATGCAAGTCATTTAATGGTACTAAAGAAAGACATGCTGATCTGGTAGCTCCAGGTCTTAACACCCACATCAGTTTAGGAGGATGAATACAACTGAAGGAAGCCCGGGTGGGTGAGTGGCTGGGGCAGTTAATCATGTGACTTGTCTCTGGGGGGCTCCCCAAGGCAGTGGGCCCCCAGACAACTGTCTCCCCTTGCCCTATTATAGATACGCCCCTGGGACCCAAGGCACCCACCTCACCATTTATTTTTTTCCATTTGTTTAGAAGGAAATTGGAGGAAAGCCAATTCTTTTTTTTTTGCGAAATGCACAATAATTAGGCAAACTGCATCCAATAGTGAGTGGTTGACAACATCAACATCTCTTTTGTAGCTCGTGTATATTGTTATGCATTTATTTGTCTGTCTGGAACCAGAGTCTTCATTGATCCCACCACCCACCACCTTCTGCAGACCCCACAAGCATTAGCTGCTCAATTCAGCCTTTAGCTGCTCAATTCAGCCTTTTGGAATTTCCTGGAGGAGTCCTAAGTCAGTCTGACATTTCTTTATTATTCATAAGCAAGGCCATCAGGCCTGCCATGTTTGCTGGTAAAACTAATTATTTAAAGATGCTGGCACTGTGTTTTTAGCATAAGGAGGCAGGCAAAGATTGACAGTAAATGAATGAATTCACTTTGCGTGAATTGAGCTTCGATGAATTATTCACCAGTTATTCATGAAATTGGTGTCCCCAGCACTGCATTTAGATGATTTTGGAATCTGGATTTAAAATCCTCTCTAAACATGAGTTCTGCAAGCTATTCAGCTGAATATTTACCAATCAAAAGACTGGATGCAATGGATTCCCACCCCCCACCCCTGTCACTCAAACCTGTTGTTTTAAAAGACTCCACCTGCTGGAGCAAGCAAGAAACTACTCATTTGGAAATAAAATAAGAGTGAAATACACATTCCCAGACAGACAGTAAGGTTGTTCTCACAATCATTGCAGCCCGACAAAGAGGGCACGGGGAAAAGTAAAGATCGATCTCCACCACGCCACGCCCCAGGTGACCAGAAGCCTTGTGTGTGGCATGCTAGGAACATAGGAATATAGGAAGCTGCCATTCACTGAGTCAGACCATTGGTCTATCTAGCTCAGTATCGTCTTCACAGAATGGCCGCGGCTTCTCCAAGGTTGCAGGCAGGCGTCTATCTCAGCCCTATCTTGGAGATGCTGCCAGGGAGGGAACTTGGAACCTTCTGCTCTTCCCAGAGCGGCTTCATCCCCTGAGGGGAATATCTTGCAGTGCTCACACATCAAGTCTCCCATTCCTATGCAACCAGGGCAGACCCTGCTTAGCTAAAGGGACAAGTCATGCTTGCTACCACAAGATCAGCTTTCCTCTCCTGCTCACACACCCAAATGATCTGTGCTGCTCGGGGCTACACGGATTTCTGGAGGTCGGAATAATGCAGCCCGGCCTCCAGAGTTCCCTCAATGTACTGCACAAGGAGCATGCTGCATTGAGGGATTTCCCCTCAAGCCAGGCAGTCTAGGCGCCCAGCTCTGTGTCTACGCAGTCCGAGCAGACACACGACCGGAGACACACACTAATAAAAATATTCGTATTAATTTCAATATATTAAAAGATTAAAAAACTGCTCCAAGCAATTACATCCTACTAGCCGACCCGCACAGAGCATCTGTGCGCTCTTTGGGGTCAGCTGTCCCCCCGCCCGCCCGCATCCTGTCCCACTCTCTCTTGCCCCCTCCCTTCTGCCCCTCCCCCCTCTCTTTTCCCCTCCCCTCCCCCACTCTCATTTACTTTCTTCCCCACACTCACCACAGGCTGCCCCACTCCTTCCCCACCCCCTTGGCTTCTCGCCAGCTCTTCTCCTCTCCCCTCCCCTCGCCTGACCATCCCGTTGCTGCCTCCTGCTCCCAGAGGCCAGGCCAGGCTGCCACCACCTCCTCACCTGGGACAGCCTGGCCAGGCCAGGTCGTCTTACCGCCACCTTCTCTGGCCGTTTTGTGGCTTCCTACCACTGCCGCCTCCATTTTTTTGATTGCCGATAGGAAGAGTGCCCTCTAGGCATGTGCAGAGTGCCTCCCCTACTCCTGGCTGCACAGCAAGAGTGCCTTCTCCAGGCATGTGCAGAGTGCCTCCTCTCCCATGCATAAGGAGATTCCCTTCTGACATGTGCAGAGTGCCTCCCATCCTCCCGCATGCATAGCAAAGGTGCCTTCTCTAGGCATGTGCAGAGTGCCTCCCCGCCCGTGCCACCCCCTCACCAACCTTGGCAGCCTTGTTGAGCCCCGGCACCCCTCCCTCACTCCCTCCAGGTGCTTTCAGCTCCGTGGGCCCTGAGTCTCCTCCGCGCCAAGACCCTCCATAGGGGGGCTGTGAGGCGAGGAGGAAACTGGCAGGCCAGGCCTGCTGAGTAGGCCCGTCGCCACCACCACATCCCCTCCAGGGTGGAGGAGGAAGTGCCGGCATGGCGCTGGGCCGGGCTCCCCGGAGCTGCTGCTGCTGCTGACAAGTCCCCCGGCTGGGTTGGCCCCTGATGCTGCGTGGCGGAAGAGGAAAAGGCGGTGGCAGGTGGCGGCGGGCGCAGCAGCAGCAAGTGGCGGCGTTGGCATTGCGCTCCCTTCAGGCCCAGCATGGCGGCGCCGGCGGTGGGGGTGGGGCTGGCCCTGGCCGGGGGTGCCGGGAGGCCAGAGAAGCAGCTAGTGCCGGCCTTGCTCAGCTTCTTCATCTGCAACTTGTGGCTCAGGCCCCGTGAGGGAGAGGTGATGAGGCCGGGCATGGAGGGGGAGGATTTTGTGGAGGAGATATTTCTATTTTACTGGGTTGTTGAGGAGAATTTGCCGTTTGTTACCTTGAGGAGAGGTTGTGTTCTGTCGTGTTTTGCGGTCCACTACCGCCACCGCCGCCACCTCCATTTTTACTTTTCCTTCAAGTCTCTCTCGCCCAAGGCTGGAACTCTCGCAATGTGTCGCAAGAGTTCCACCGCTAAATCCTGGGCACGCATGGTCCCAAGAGAATTAAATATATAGATAGGAAGACAAATTCTACAGAGAATTATTTGGGGAGCACCACCCCTCCCTATTTTCAACAGATATCATGCTGATGAACTGGTCATGCAACTGTTCAAATATGGACTGAGATGTTCTCAATAAAATTCACAACACTTGGGCTCAACACTACTTTTCAAAGGGCTGTTGGGACATGATGGGCCACAGTCCTGATATCTTTAAGATGGATTGACCATACCACAATTTCCAATAATTTCCAAGCCCCTAAACCCTTTTGGAAATTAATTGAAGTGGGGGCATTGGAAGTAGTTGGATATTACATAAGAAACACATAACATGAAACCAAATATTAAGGAGGTGAGAAAGATTCTCAGTCAGATGTGAAAATCTCTGCATCAGGTAAAGTATCTGTAAAGTGAAGTACACAGAGGGATAGTTGGTTGAATGCAGCCTCAAACATCTGTTTCCAATGCTCCCTGAAGCAAGATATAAATATAACAAGATGTCCTCCATTCTTTTCCATCTTCCTTTCCCACCTCTTTGCTTTTTTAAACACTTGAAACGGCTGTCACATTAAAACCCTCACCAGAATTTAAAATAAACCACAGAGATGCTGGTAATTAAAGTACATTTCCCTATACAATTCCCTATCATGCAGTTATAAAGTGGGTCATCATCTCTTGTGTTATACAATAATCTTTTTTTCTTGTTGTTTAGCAAGCAAGACCAATTTTATCTTTTTAAAAATAAAAAAGCCTTCAAAGCTGAAGAAGGGAGAAGAGAGGGTTACACAGTTACTTCCTTTTAGTGGATGAAAAAGAGGAAATGCTTGTAGCATTCCATTTCTAATACCAGATATTCTGAATCAGACCATAGGTATATCTAGCTCAGTATTGTCTACACGGATTGGCAGAGGATTCTCCAAGGTTGCAGGCAGGAATCTCTCTCAGCCCTGTCTTGGAGATGCCAGGGAGGCAACTTGGAACCTAGATGCTCTTTCCAGAGAGGCTCCATCCCCTAAGGGCAACATCTTACAGTGCTCACATGTAGTCTCCCATTCAAATGAAACCAGGGTGGACCCTGCTTAACAAAGCAGAGCTACCACAAAACCAGCTCTCCTTCCAAATATTGGTAGCAAGCATGAATTGTCCACTTTGCTAAGCAGGGTCTAACTTGGCTTGCATTTGAATGGGCAGCTACATGTGAGCACCGTTGGCTGTAAGATTCCCCTTAGGGGGTTGAGCCTTACTTCTGTGCTAGAGCATCTGCACTGGCATCTCCAGGTTGGGTTGGGAGAGACTCCTGTCTGCAACCTTGGAGAACAGCTGCTAGTCAGTTTAGACAATACTGAGCTAGATGGACTTGGTATAAGGCAGCTTCATACATAGGGAATATTGATTACAAAGCACATTTAATAAAAGCTAGTTTCAGGGAGCATAGTTCAAGAAGCATTGTACTTGTCTGCGTACAAACTGTAAAATAAGGAAAGAGCCTAGTAATTTAGCCCAAAGGCAACCAGAATCTTCATCAAAATTTGCACCTTTTTAATACTAAAACTTCTCATGACTCTACAAAACTGTAGTATTCCAGCCCTCTCTTGATAGGAAAATCATTGTCATATTCAAATTTGTTTACTGTTTCTTTAATATATTGTTATTCTAACTCAAATTTACGATGACCAATATGATGAATATTTATATACCACTTTTCAACAAAAGTTCCCAATAAAATGACTCCCTGTCCCCAAAGGGCTCACAATCTAAAAAAGAAACATAAGATAGACATGGAGGGATGCTGTGCTGCGGATGGAGAGGGCCAGTTGCCCCCCCCCGCTAAATAAAGAGAATCATCACTTTTAAAAGGTGCCTCTTTCCTCAGTTAGAAACAAGGGTTTTAAAAAAATATAAATGTATTCTAAATGTTTAATAACCTCCTCTCTAATCCATATGTTTGAGAAGCATAACATAAGTATGCTGTTCATTTCTCACCACAAAACTATCTCACAAATAAAAGAAACCCCATAACTCAAGAAAGCACCCATGTTCTGTTTTTATCAATCTGAGATCCAGCAAAACCAGATAGTTATAGCAGAAATAGCACAGCGAATTATACTCAGTGCTGAGAAATCCACAAATTCAAACCTCCCTTGATTCCTGGTGTATCCATCCCATTCAAGAAAGGCACACTATACGGATTCTCTCTGCCTCCCAGTCCCTTTGAATACATTTTGAAATTCTCTCCTTTTTTTCCCCCCCTCTCCCTCCCCCCCCCCGCCAATTGGGGCACAGTTGCCCATGACAGCACTTGACAAGCCAACCAAGAAGCAAGAAGATCACAAGCCAATCAGAAGCCAGTGGCAGAAAACAAATCAACAAGGGGGGGGGGGGAAAGGGGAAAACCAAAAAGGGTGCTCGAAACATCAAAATGTTTCGCTCAAAATGGGGTTGTTCAGCTCTGAGCTCAAAACAGGCCCTTTTAAAAGAGAGTGTTCTGTTTCGAGCTTGAGACACTCGAAATGGCCCATTTTAAGTTGAAACATCGAAATGTGCTAGAATTACAGGATCAGGTACTTCCCAAGCTGGTTTGGGCTCCCACATTTGTCTTCCCAACAGTTATCCTATGGTTCTGAAAACTAATTTAAAAATGTATGCTCTCATGGCTGTTGCTTTTACTGAGAATCTGTTCAAAAGTACCACAATACAAACACGAACATCCCTTGGCTGTTGCTACAAAATTAGCATTTCACCAATGCTGCTATTTTGTTTCATCTCAAGAATCTTCCAGGAAGAATCTTTGGCTGCACAGTGCACTACCTTTCCACCAGCCTATTCTAAGTCATAATGAGATGTTCAGCTCTTGTCTCCGGACAGTAGAAGAGGGACAGAAAGCAGTGTTGGGATCTCCATCCAGAGTGCTGAAAGCAAGAAACTCGGTGACAAGAAGTTAGTGGTGCCTCTTCCACCTTGTGCCATCTGCTGCCTGCCATCACCTCTCATCTGATATTCACCTCTAATTCAAATTAACAGGAAGATGTACCCTGCTAAATTACCCTTGAAATTGGAGGAGAGAGAGAAAGGGTGAGAGAGAGGGAGGGAGGCAGGGAGAGAGAGAGAGAGAATGTATGTATGTTGTAGAAATCCAAGGAAAAGAGTTGTGGTATGCAAGGACAAGGCAGTGGAGTGCAATCAGGAATATTAATAGTTTAATGAAATAGATATTATGTACAGAGGGGCAAATGCAGACTGCTTTTCAGTACTCGTTGCTGGCTGTTTGTTAGCTCCGCCTCTACTTCGGGACTGGAATACAAGTAACCAAAGCCCCATTCAAAAGCTGGCCTGGATCAAGGAATGGGTTAACCAAAAACACCACATATGTGTTTGTATGTATGTATATATACATATATGAAGTCTGTATGCAACATTCTATTGCATTCTCTTTATTTAATAAGCTAAGTTATTGAGAGCAGCTTACTTTCAGAAAACTAGGTTAGTATTGAATAAGCCCAAGTGAATATGTATTTGAAGACCCATTGTGTTCAGCTATTTTTATACCGCAGCTGTTCAGGGCATTGGAAAAAGTAGCTTATTAACTAGTGCTTTATAAGCCATGACAAGTGAGGGCTGATGAGGGCACCGTCCTCAGGAAACAAGGTCCCATGTGCCCACATAATTTCCTGAATACCAGAGCAAAGTGAGAAATGAGTAATTGTACATTTAATAAGTCTGTGCCAAATGTTCTTGGGGTTGGTTTCATTACTGACTTCTAAGCAAAACTGCATTATCTTTGTTAACAATGGTCAGATGTTGTGCAACAGATAAGATGCAATTGCATATTATTTATTGTGCTTGTATACCATCCCATATTGACTGATAACTAGAGAGCCAGGCTGCACATACAATACTCATAGATATCCTTTTGTCAGAAAGACCTCCAAGGTACCTAGCAATCCCCTTAAGGTAGAGGTGCACCTAGGTAATTTTGGAACCTGGACCTAAAGCCCTTTGGAAGTCCCACCTCCGCTGCAAATTAAGCATGATCATGCTTGGTTGGGCAACCAGACCAGCTGGGACAGACAAAAGATGATTTGGGGGGCCTCAGGGCTACAGAGGTCCTGGACTTTGGCTCGGAAGTCCAGGGGTAAGAGCACCTCTGCTTTAGAGGAATCAGGCCATAGCTCATATCTTCATTGCAGTATAGGATAAAATGGTATATTGAACTGGATATGGTATATAGAGTGCTATATGGCATATTGAATTGCTTTTCCCTGCCATGATGATTGGAGCTCTGATTTCAATGCATTTCTAATTGGTGTTGCCTATACCTTATAAAACTGACCTCAGTTAAGGAAGAGGCCATTTCTGATCACGGTGTGACAAACATAAGGTTGCCATTGCTGTACTTCACATAGATCTATATTGCTAGCGAATTATTTTTAAAGTATTGGCGGAAGATTCGTATTAATTCCGACTGCCAGAAAAGACTTACCTATGTGAAATCATTGTGATTACCATCTATTATTTGTTCGTGTCATAGCTGTACTTCTGTCAAACATTAAAGTGAAACCAATGTCATGCTTAATGCTAAGTGTCCATAAGCATTAAGCCACAAGTCAAGGATCTGAAATCCCACATCTGAAATAGAACATTTGCAGGTTTTTTTACATAATTTAATTTTGTGTTTTGCTGCATAAAAGAATTCAGAGTTGTATTGTCGGGGGAAGAAGCAAGTGGTTTGAATTCTACAGTGATGAAGTCTTGGCTGTTATATGCCAATTACAGCCATCTTCTGAATGCCATTTTCCTGCAGCATATTTTCAGATGTATTATCATTATTCTTAAAATGTCAACCTGGTTCTGTCAAATCTTCTCTGTATGCTCTTTAGAAAAGCTTACAAGCAACTGACGGGAGGTGATAGAAATAGAAAGCCACAGAGATATCTTTGGGGTTTTATTTTTAAAAAGATTTTTTTAACTCTTTAAAAACTAGAAAGAATACATACCTGTATGTTTATTTATGATCTTAAAACTATTTAAAATATTATTTGTAAATATTATTTTTAAAATGTTTATTATTTAACCACAGATTCCTATTTTTTCTCCTATTCAGAAAGAAATTCTTCACAGACATTTTAATGTGCTTGAACATTTATGATTTGGGATGTTGGAGTTCTTGCATTCTTTGCATTACAATTCTGAATGATGCCTTTTCAATATCCAGGAGGGAGCTATTGGAAAATTTCTATTGAACACACGTTATGGCCTGGTGGAGCATGGAAATTGAGTCTGTATGCCATTATATACTTCAGTGCTCCATTTATATGGAACCTAGACAAACATTTATGAAGGACTTGTTTGCACATCTGTTAATGCTGCTTATTTGGCTGGTTTTTTACTGTCTAGTTGGTAGAAATATTTATTTTTATTTTATATATGTATATTCTGCTTTGTCACCTGACAAGAGGGATAAAAGGCAGTTAACAGTAAGACTTTGTTGTTATTGTTGATAAAAACTTTCTTTTTTAGCTGCTCCATAACAAATTTTTCTCTGGATAGCTCACCACAGAGGATTAATACATACAATAAACACACAAAATGCATTAAATCATAACAGACAAAAAAGGTGAAAATAAAATACAAAATGCAATACAAATCAGTATTAAAACCCATTTTAAAATTAGTTAAAAATCAGATAAAAGCTGAAAAGCTGAATCTAAACACCCGAATTTAAAAGGCCTGGGTGAACAAAAAGGTCTTTACCTGGCTTCTAAAAGAACAAAGTGATGAAGCCAGGCAAACCTCACTAGGGAGGCTAAACAGTGTGCAACCACCAAAAGGGCCCTCTCCCTGGTAGCCACCTGCCTCACTTCATTTGGTGGGGCACCCTGAGGAGGACCTCTGAAGAAGATCTTAAGGTACACAGGTAGGGACATATGGTGCAAGGCATTCTCTCAAGTAACCTGGTCCCAAGCCATTTAGAGCTTTAAAGGTTAAAACCAGTACTTTGAATTGGGCCCAGAAATGGACTGGGAGCCAGTGCCGCTGATGAATCATTGGCGTAATATGCTCAAAATGTCCAGTTCAAGTTAATAACCTTGCAGCCCTATTTTTTAACAGATGCAGTTTCCAGACCGTTTTCAAAAGCAGCCCCGCATACAACACATTACAGTCATCTAAGCGAGAGGTTACCAGAGCGTGAGTAACTGTAGCCAAGCTATCACTGTCTAGGTAAGGTCGCAGTTGGCTTATCAGCCAAAGCAGTTAAAAGGCGCTCCGAGCCACAAAGGCCACTTGAGCCTCTGGTGACCAAGCTGGATTGATGAGCCGGACCCCTAGACAGCTAACCTAGTCCTTTCACTTAGTTAAATATACAATGAGGCTGTACACAAAACCAAAAAATGCTGGTGTCTCTCTTGTGTTTCTTTTTAGATTGTGAGCCCTTTGGGGACAGGGAGACATCTTTATTTTTATTTCTCTATGTAAATCGCTTTAGGAACTTTTGTTGAAAAGCGGTATATAAATATTTGTCATCGCCGAAGAAGTAGTTGTGGGGGAGAGAGGAGATGGGGAGGACAGTGTTTCCTCCAATCAGACTCAAAGGATGGGTGTGGAAGCACAAAGTCAGCCTGACTGAATCTCATCATACCAGCATGGCTTGGGCCAGTTTACAGTTTAATGTCTATTTTAAGCGACAAAGAGGGGAGTGGAGGATCAGCAGCAGCCTGCGTTTTGGGTGGCTGCAAATTTAGGAACGTCATGGCAAGAGCATTTAAATGATCACATCTGAAATTAATCCACCCTACTCAGGAGAGTCCATAGCTTAGGGACATAGGAACATAGGAAGCTGCCATATACTGAGTCAGGCCATTGGTCCATCTAGCTCAGTAATGTCTACACAGACTGGCAGCGAACATAGAAGGAGATGTTCTCATTTTGACAGGGAGCATATTCCAAAGCCCTGGGGTAGCCACAGAGAAGGCCCAATCCAGAGTCACTACAAATCGAGCTGATGGTAGCCATAACCCGGACCGGGTTCATGACAAGCCTGTTCCGTTATATATTTAAACTTCATTACCAATTACCCAATGGGTAATGTTTTTACAAATTATTTTTATTTTTGTTAGGTGTAAAACACTTAAAATGTTTATGTGGGGAGTATAATAATACATAACTATTGCTGCATGGGCATTTGTTCAAGCGGATGTATTTGCAATGTGGAAAAGCTGTTTTTAAGGCATTGTTATAATAGTTCACTTGTATACAGTCAGAATGGCATGCATCTTGTATGGAGAGGAGAGCTGGTCTGGTGGTAGCAAACATGACTTGTCCCCTTAGCTAAGCAGGGTCTACCCTGGTTGCATATGATTGGGAGACAAGAAGGGTGAGCACTGTCAGATATTCCCCTCAGGGGATGGAGCCACTCTGGGAAGAGCATCTAGGTTCCAAGTTCCCTCCCTGGCTTCTCCAGGATAGGGCTGAGAGAGATTCCTGCCTGCAACTTTGGAGATGAGAGCTGGTCTTGTGGTAGAAATCATGACTTGTCCCCTTAGCTAAGCAGGGTCTGCCCTGGCTGAATATGAAAGGGAGACTAGAATTGTGAGACCTGGAAGATATTCCCCTCAGGGGATGGAGCTGCTCTGGGAAGAGCAGAAGTTTCCAAATTCCCTCTCTGGCTTCTACAAGAGAGGGCTGAGGGAGATTCCTGCCTGCAACCTTGGAGAAGCCACTGCCAATCTGTGAAGACAATACTAAGCTTCCTATGTTCCTATGCTTCATGATTAACAACAGAAGAGATAATAATTAGGGCTGCAACTGTTCATCATTTAATTTGGCAGATTAATTGATTTGAAAAATTTGATTGACTCAAAGGTGCCCTCTGATTAATTGGGCAGGTAATAATTTTTAAATGTTAATTATTTTTAATAGACATACTTACATGGGTTTTTGGACTGGGAGCTGGGAAGCTGCCTGATATTGAGTCAACCCATTTGCCCATCTAGCTCGGAAATATTTACATTGGCCAACAGCAGCTCTCTAGGGTTTCCAATTTCCACCTTGAGATGGCAGGGACTGAACTTGGTTGACTATCCAAGCATGTCACATGTCTTGAGTGTGGCTTGTTTGCTCTCAACCACACTGCTAACGGGATGGCGATCTGGGGAGGGCAAGGTTTGAAACCCATTTTGTGCACAAAACACATTTTTTATTCATTTCAAATTTGAATTGAATTCTTAAGATTAATTTTTAATTCAAATCAGATTTGAATCTCATCCAAAAGTTTGATTTGGATTTGAATCTATTTGACCCTCTATTGGTTTTTATTAAAATACACACAAAAACAACCAATCAGGGGGTCTGATTGGGTTTTTAAAGTTGCTAAACAGCTCTCAAATTGAATTCTAATGAAATTTTGAAAATTCGTTTTGAATTTGAATCAAATTGCCCTTTTAAGGGGTGATTCGACTCAAATTTGAATCACTCAAATCACACAGATTTGAGTAGAAGCAATTCAAATTCAAATCCATTTGCACATCCCTCGTAGCTTACCCAGATCCCCATCCTGCATTTGAGAGGCAGTCCCTCCCTCCCACCCATCCATGACCATAATGTGGGTTTCGACTGATCCCTCTTTTGAGCACCAGGTAGGAATTCTTCAGAGGACTGGTTGTTGATGGGTGTGTGTGTGTCTTTCATCCACTACCTCACATTATGCTCTTAGGTTTCTTCACAACAGCAGGTACAGTGTGGAATGAAAAAATATTTGTGTTTGGTGAGCACCTAAAGGCACACATTTGGTCAGGGGCATAAGAAACTTGCTTGTGGTTGGGGGGGACAAGCTCCCAACAGTGGCTCTCACAGCTGTTTGAAATAGGTGTGTGCACATTAGCACACGTACCCTAGCCACGCCCTCTGTATCTATGTTAGATGCCAATATTGAGAAAGAGAGACCTGGTCTTCTGGTAGCAGACAGGAATTGTCCTCTTTGTTAACCAGGATCTACTCAGTTTGCATGGGAGACTACATGTGAGCACTGTTAGATAGATATTCCCTTTAGGGGACAAGGTAACACTGGGAAGAGCTCCTGCATGCAGAATGTTCAAAGTTCCGTCCCTGGCATCTCCAGATAGGGCTGAGAGAGACTCCTGCCTGCAACCTTGGAGAAGCCATCTGACAGTCTGTGTAGACAATACTGAGCTAGATGGACCTGTGGTCTGACTCTGTATATGGCAGCTTCCTATGTTCCTATGACCCCTCAGCCTCACACCCAATTTTCCCCAGTTAGCACTTCATTTCAGCACTGACTGGCTGGGGGTTTCTTTCTCTGCCACACTAAATTCACGTCTTGTAAATAGTTATATACATTATTATTTTTTGCCTTCACTTTTAAGATGACCATATTTTCCGTTACATATTCAACCACTGTGATTTTGATAATGCTGAGAACGGTACAATCACTATGGGAAACCTCTGGAGGATCACAGCTTGCATTTTATAAGATGGATTTGAGAGTGTTGCCACTTTTTCCATACTTGAATGACCTCTTTACGGACATTCCTCTATGCATCTCCCTGGCCTTCTTGTGTCTTGTGCTGCTGCTTCCCTCTTCAGCTGTGACATTGTCAAAGGAAGGTCACATTGCTGTGATTTCATATAACAAGAGCAGAAAGCAAATGTAGCACGCAGCCCCTTTCATTGCTGTTTGCTTTGCCTTGCAGTGTTTTGATTGCTTTTCACTTTGCGTTTGGTTCTCATGCTGAGTAGCAACCAGTATTTTGACATCTTGGGCATCATTCCTAGAGGGCACAAGGGGAGGAATTATATGGTCGAATCACAGGATTTGCCAGGTTTGATAAGAAGCTTGGCCGAGCAAACAAGCACAGGGATCCTAAATCCGGCCATCCTATTAAGCCTGAGGACAACCTAAATCTCCTTCAGAGTAAAACCTATTCAACTGTGTCGAGCTCCACACAGAATCCAGTTCTATCCAACCCCAGCTTTCCTGAAACATGAGATCTTATTGGATCCCTCCACCCCCACCCCAAAGCTGCAGATCTGAGTCTGAGATACTGAACAGCAACTGGTGACATTTTTTTTAGTTGCCTTGATTTTTTGAACTGCAGTAGTGATGAAAGCAGAGCTCATGAAGGTACTGTTCCACATGAATCACATCTCAGCTGTGAGTACCCAGTGTGGCAGCATCACAGAAGTCCTATTCAGACATTTTACATTAGACATGCATACAGGTGCTTGCACACATGTATATTTATTTATTTGATTTATATGCCACCTTTCCAGAAGTGGCTCAGAGCGGTTATATGTCTCAGCATATATGTTTGTGTGTGAATGACTGTACACTAGGCAGAGGTGTATCTAGGGAAAATAGCACCTAGGGCAAGCACTGAAATTGCGCCCCCTGTCCAAACATCTGACACCCACCTTTCAGATAACTTTACCTTAATGTCAGCTGAAAAATACAAGTCAAGCTCATTAATCTTTTAATATTTCAAAAACTATTTAGCAGTGGACATAGCCAGACCAAAAAATGCTGGACAACTACAAATTTCAGTATGCTGGGGCTCATGAAATACCCAAATGCTATGTGGAGGTGTACTTGGAAAACTAAACAGAAGTGCCTGTCTAATTCCCTACTATGCATTGTAGCATCACTATTACACAAGCTTTAAAAATAAATGGAGAATTTGACTTTTCCCAGATACTCTGAAAATAATTAAAGGATATGCAGAGTAAACTGTGTCAATGCTTGGAATATATTCAAGTGTTTCAGAAAGACAGTTAAAATGAGAGAAAGAGAGCAAGAAACTCCCAGTGGGCCTTAATACTAAGGATTTCACACTGATTCAAAGACAAACTCTCCATTAATAGCCATATTATTAAGACATCACATTTAACTCACTTATCACAAGAAGCAAAGTAAGAGCAAATGAATACAATCCTAGCACATAAGCTTCAGCTCAGTATTCACAAGCCCTGATTCTCTGTACGTATTGCCAATCTGAATATGTGTACAGTGACTTATATTACATTAATTTTTAAAAAAAAATTTTTTACCTGTAGCTCCTTTGGGGGTTCCCCAAAGCGGTTGGCTCCAAGCAGTTCTCACACACGGGAAAAGCCAGGCTGGGCTTCCGTAGCCCATTTTGTGCATGTGAATGAGAATGGTTGAACATAATAAGGCTGTTCACACAATCCAAAACTGGGTAGGACAAATGCCCTATCCTGGTTTGGAGCTGTATGCACTCCCAATTTTTGGTTGTGTGGGAGAGAGCCACTAGGTAGGAGGAGGGAGAAGTGATTGTGTGGGAGACAAGACCTGAGTGGGACAGCACTGTCCTACCCAGCTTTTCTACTCAGCATTTGACCAAAGTAGGAGGCAAGGCTGTCCTCCCCAGCTCCTGAGGCTATTCCCACGATCAGCTGAAATTGGATTAGGGGAGCCTAGCCCAATTTCGGCTGATCGTGGGAGCCACCAGGCTCACAGGCGAGCCCGGTTGCCCCCGGGTGGTTAACCTGCCTAAGTACCCCTCCCCTTAAACCGGGTTTGCAGAGCAAGCACTCCGCAAACCCAGTTTTTAAAATTGTGATCGTGAGTAGCCGCAGCGTGGCTCCGTGGCACGGCTACTCACGAGCAGACCCCCGGAGGGGAGGCGAAAAGCCACCTCCCGGCTCCAGGGGTCTCGCCAGCATGCTCTGCACACTCGCACAGGGCATGCTGGAGCTTCTGGGGACCAATTGGCCCCCGCTCCCCCCAGCACCCGCCGGCTCAGTTACGGAGCCGGCAGTCGCGTGGGTGGCCAGTTCGGCTGCCCAGAGCAGACTGTCTCCCTGCTCACCCTTACAAACCGGGTCTCGCTGATTGTGAGACCTGGTTCCCTGTCTCCCAAGCAATCCCTTCTCCTTCCTCCTACCTAGTTGTTTGCCCCACACAACCAAAAATTGGTTGTCCTATCGAGTGTTGGGTTGTGTGAACAGCCTCAGAGATTTTCCCAGTCCATGCTGGGTTAAAAAAAGGATGTTCCTCTGGGGCTCCTCCCACCAGCTTTTCCTGCCACTAGCCTCCCTCAAAAATTTACCCTTTAGAAGAGGGTGGACTTTCCGACAAAGGAAGCCTGAGACCTCATGCCCTCTCACAGGCATGCATGGGAGCAACTACTGTCACCAGGAAGCATGCCAATGAGAAGTTACTAACACTGCCTGGGCTCCATCCATTGGCCTAAGCAAGGAAACACTGAGAACGATATTTCTCATGCTTCTGGGTGATATGCTTGTGTATGGTCACAGGAGTGCTCAGACCCTTAAATCTGAGACTTCCATTTCCAGCAGCCCTCTTCACCATTCCTACCCAACTTCAGGACAAGTTTGGGAAAGGCAGGGACAGCTGTGGCAATAGAAGCCTCGAGCATTAAATGAATTGATAGGGCAACCTTCAGTGAGTCCATTTGCACCCTTTCTGAATAAAGATCATATGGTTCAAATTGAGCCATTCTGAATCAAATGGGTGAGCTTGCCTACCCCTAGTTATAGCCTCAATATCAAAGGATAACGGAAATTGGTTTTAAAGAGCAGGTGTAATTTCTGTGATTTCTTTGGACAGGATACTTTTTTCATGCCAGGTCTCAAGGGGGATTGAAGGGGATTTTTTTAATATTAACTCTGACAAATGCACCATTCCTATCTGTCTGGTATATTTTCTGTGAACTAACACGCAGTCCCTTGAGTTGGAGCAAAAAGCCAAGTCAAATATTATGGAAGGCCTTTTTTTTGTTTTGATAGCTTTGAAAAATAAGCACAATGCTATGAAAAGGAAAGGAAAGGGGGACAAAACACTCCTAACAATCTTCTCTGGAAATACATTTGTATTGGTGACAAGATTGCTTTTGGATTTGTTGCATTAAGAACGACACTCAGAGATTTAGCAAGATTGTGAAATTTCATTGCATTTGAATCCCCACATTTTCAGACATGGGTACATTTTGTGTCAGTCATATGCTAAAGCAGGGATTTTCAAACTTTGTGATAGAAAGCCTTTCAAAGCCAGGAAACAAACAATGGGAACACCATGAGTAACTGAGAGATGGGAAGGGAAAGAATTGAATGAGGAAGCCTAATTCAAATCACAGGTATAGACCAGGTAGATGACTATTGCCAGCATTGCCTAAATACAACTTGTAATGGGTCTGTCTTAGGGATGTGCACAAAATAGATTTTGCATTTTGTTTTGAGCTTGGAAGACAATACAGATGGCTGAAATGTTTTGTCAAAAGAGTGGTCAAACTGGTTGTATTGATGCAACAAACTCATAATGTTTCAAGTGTTTCGGCCACAGGGAACCATGAAATTTCCAATGGGAAAACTCCTAGAGACACCAAAGTGGGTTGGGCAGTAGGGCACTTTAAGTGCTTATTATTACTGTATGTCAGAAAATCCCTTTTGTTTCTCACTCTATGGTTCTGGAGGAAACTACTCTGTATACAGTTTCGCATCTAGGGCTGCTTCTAGACAGTGAAGGATTTAATGTTACCTGCTACAGCATGATGGGTACACCCAATCCACAAAAGAAATGGTTAAGTGGGTGACTTTAAACACTGCAGAAGCACGCAGTGAAAGGGAATCTGTCCCTCCCAACACAGAACACACAGCACAGTCCAAATATTAGGGATGTGCATGAACCTCAGTTCAAAATATGAACCAGTTCATTGTTCTGTGAACTGGTTTGTGCCAATTCAGCCAAACCATGAACAGGTTTGGTAGTTTGAGGGTGGCATCGGGCGGGGGGGGTCACTTCTGGAGCACAAAGAAAGTAGCAAGAATTGCTGCACTCGTGCATAAAGGTACCCACACTTTGGAAGTGCCAGTGTGGTGTGCATGTTGCTGTTAAAAGCATGCCCACATTAGTCAAGATGTCAGCTATTATTGTATTTTTTGGGAGAAAGGGATTTGAATTTCCAAATGATTTTTCACCATAGCTGGTACTGGGAACAGTATACACAGAACCTCATTATTCGTGGGTTCTCCATTCGTGGCTTCATGTATCTGTAGTTTCTTTAATTGTGGCATGGAAATAGGACTATTTTCACTAATCTGGAGTCCCTGGGTGGCCATAAATGATTTCTGTCATCATTTCTGGTTGTGATGTTGTGTAAGTTTATGTGGAAAGAGACAGTCCTTCAAGTATCCTGGGTCCAAGCAGAGGTGGCCAGTGAGGGCAATGCCAGGTGTGGGGGCGGAGATGTGGAGGTGAGATGTACCTTTAAAAGTCTTGACCTTTGATACTGCTCACACCTGGCAGTCCTTGTGAACAGAAGTGCACTATTTGGCATCCCACATGGATCATGCTGTGCCTTCAGCTCTCATTTGGCCTCTGCAAATATGCAGCAGCCGTTTGCATGGTCAACAACACCATGCAAATGGCACCACGCATGCCCAGTGGCCAGATGAGTGCCATTGGTGAGGCAGCCTCCTCACTTGGATACTGGATGGTGTGGCGCTGCTTGGGTACAAGGGGTATCAAAGGTCATGACTTTCAGAGGTACATCTCATCACCACCACCTGCCAGCGCCACCCTCACTGGCTGCCTCTGGGTCCAAGCCATCTAACACTTCAAAGATGATAGTAACAGCCAGTACTCTGAAATACATAAGTCAGGGAAGCCAATATAACAATGGAGTCAGAACCCTGGCTGCAACATTTTGTACCAATTTGTTTCCAAATGTTTTTCAAAGGTCTCTCTCTCTTCAGAAGTGGCTACAGCTGATGCACCAACCAATTGGCACATGGACAAAAAGTACTTTTGGCCACAGCCACTATCTGGACATTCAGGGTTGGGTTCAGCAGCACACCCAAATTGGGCATCTAGAGCATCAAGAGGAGTGAAACCCCATCCATAACCAGTGGAGCTTCTTTTCCCAGTTCAGCCATCCTACTTATTTGGTGTAAGCTCCAGTTGGCTAGTCCACATCTAGTTGATCATCAGTTTCAGACACTGGTTCAGAACTTTCTCAGCCTCTGTGGACCTTGATGGAAAGGGGAGAGTTGGTGTCACTGTATCTCAGATATCTAGATGATCTCTGTAGATGTTGCTTGTAGATGTTAAATGACATAGGGAGTATGATAGAAGCTACGGTTAAACATTGAGCAGAAATTGCCCAGCATCACCCTCTGTGATTTGCCCTCTAGGAAGGATCAGAACCATCACAAAATGGCACTCTCTCATCACATCTGGCCAGGTCATCCAGAAGGATACCATAGTCAATGATATCAAAAGTTATTGAGAGATCCAACAGAACCAGCAATGTTTCACTCTCGCATCCAACTCCCACCACAGATCTTCCACTAAGGTAACAAAGAGCAGTTTGGTCCTCAAACTAGGATTGAAATGGGTGACAATAAATCATCTCATCCAGGACCCTTTGGATATGTACATCCCTCTGGGTTTGCTTTTCCTGTTGGTTCCTGGCTGTTGACATTGCAGGTGGGATACTTGGACCAGGGTGAGTTTGTGCCTGGCTCAGTAACAAAATATGCTTTCACTAGCTGCCTTCAGACATTATAAAATGGAGGCTATACTCGAGTATAGCCTCCAAAAAAGAGGTGGAAGTTCCACCTAACAATCACTCTCCCCTGCCACATGGGCACCATATGCTTACAGCCTTCATCTGAAGCAGTGAAGGCTGTAAGCATGTTGGAGGTCAGTTTCATGAGTGGGAGACGCCTGTGCCTGAACTATGCGCTCACAACAGTAGGAATGTGCAAAACTGGTTTGCCATTGAACCAGTTCACCGTGAAATGGGCTGGATCAAGCAGTTCAATAGCGAACCGCTTTGAACTGAGCTGTTCTTGTGGTAGCAAGCATGACTTTTCCCCTTAGCTAAGCAGGGTCTGCCCTGGTTGCATGTGCATGGGAGACCAGAAGTATGAGCACTGTAAGATATTCCCCTCAGGGGATGGAGCCACTCTGGGAAGAGCAGAAGGTTTCAAGTTCTCTCCCTGGTGGAATCTGCAGATAGGGCTGAGAGAGATTCCTGCCTGCAACCTTGGAGAAGCCGCAGCCAGTCTGTGAAGACCATACTGAGCTAGATAGTCCAATGGTCTGACTCAGTATATGGCAGCTTCCTATGTTACTAACCAGTTTGAACCAGTTCATAGATCCGACTGACCCAGCCAATGGGTTTGATTGAAACAGTTCGGGGACCCATGGTTTGGTCTGAATTCAGTTTGAATTGAAACTGAACTGCACCAACCTACACAGAAGCACCCTCCAACATGCTTACAGCCTTCATCACTTCAGACAAAAGCCATAAGTGTGTGAGGCTCCTATCTGACTGCTGGGCATGACTTCTGGGTACTGATGCCCAGTAATCTACAATCCATGGTGGCTGGAGTGGGTGGGGTGGCAGCAAATGAGTCGCAACTGCCTCTTGCTCACATTCTCCTTGCCCCACCCTAGCAGCCTCTCTCTCTCCTTCTCCTCCTCCCACCTCAGCTTTTACTTTCGTTGTATTATTTCTCTTGGGTGGGCTGGTGAAAAGCCAAGGTGGGGTGAGAAATAGGGATATGCATTGAACCGGTCAATGTCCTTTATGGGCCTCCGAACGGATTCGAAGAAACGGTGGTTCCACTGGTCTGACACCAAGGGGGTTGGCTCTTTAAGGGCAGGGGAGGGTGCAATTACCCCTCCCACCTCTTTTCTCCCGCCAGCGTTCCGTTATTTGCCAAAATCCATGAGGTGGCAGCGTACCTTCCTGCTGTCCCTCCCCCTGTTGTTGTCCAGAAACACGGAAATATTGACTGAGCATGTGCCCGCTGTCGCACACGCACACCCGCCACACACGTCACATGTCGCATGCGCACATTATGCACGTGATGTGTGTGCGTGGCGTGCGACATGTGCGGTGGGCATGGACATGGGCACACAATAGTGGGGGCATGTGCAGTCATTACTTCTGTGTCTTGTTGGATGTGGCCAGTTGCTCTCTCCTTGCTAAATATAGGAAGACTATCACCTTAAGTGGCACAGCGGGGAAATGCTTGACAAACCAGCAGAAGGTTGCCAGTTCGAATCCCCGCTGGTATGTTTTCCAGACTATGGGAAACACCTATATCGGGCAGCAGTGATATAGTAAGATGCTGAAAGGCATCATCTCACACTGCATGGGAGATTGCAATGGTAAACCCCTCCTGTATTCTACCAAAGGAAAACCACAGTGCCAGGAATCAAAATCGACTTGATGACACACTTTACCTTTAAACCTACTTTAAAAGGTTTCTCTTTGCTCAGTTAGCAGGGGTAGCAGTTAGAACCTTGGAACATTCATTTTCCAAGGCACCCAGCACTCAACACTAGATGAGCATAATGCATGCACAACACACTTCATTGATTAAAAAAGCAAATCAGAAAGTTGGGAGACGCATGTTGCATGGTGATAAAATTCAGAAATTGTCTGAATGTTCTAGCCTACTGGAATCTTAAGAATTATGTACAATACTCTGGATCTCAGTAGCAACTCTATGGGTCGATCAAGGGAAGCATGAAGAAGTTCACCCTGGAGAATCCCCTGCTCACGACCAGTTAGAGAATGCTTGCTTGAGTTAAAAACAAAAATAAATTACATGGCTTGTGTAGTGCACCTAAACTCATCTAGGAGCATGTGGAGGAGGGCCCTTTCAAAAATCAATATGTTAGCATGGTTGCTCACAGCCTAGAGATTGTAACGAGGCAGAAGCCAGGAGGTAATCTCAAAAGAATGAGAATTATTGAAGAGGCTGCTCTATATTCTGTTTCCTGATTCAGAAAAGACGTCGAAAAAGAAAGGCTGATCAGAGAGGAATCCAAACCTGCCGAGTCACTGTTCAGCATCCATATTAATCAGAGCTATTCTTCTTGTTTTTTTTAAAAAAAATCTTTTTATTCCCTCCATTTGTTTCCCCCTCTGCTTTCTTTTTCTTTTTTCTTTTTTGGTATTGAGATAAATAGTTTGTTTTAAATTTGAAGATCAATAGGGAGGAATTATACTCTGTGTGTATGTATTTGGTTGCCCCTCCTTCCCATTTTTAAAAAACATTCATCATGTAGAAATTTTAGTTGTATAACTTATTATTTGAAATAAAGAAGAAGAATAAACAGAACAAAAAACTCTGAACTGTACTAATGTTATTTGGTTTAATGTATGTGGTGAAGAATAAGTTGTATGAATGCAAATAGTAAAACATGAGGAAAATTACTCAAAGTAGCTCCATTGAAATTAGGACAAGTTAGGCAATGCCCAAATTGTCCTTTAAATTTCAGCAAGATTACTATTCCGAATTGAAAACCTCAGAGAAGCATTCACTCAAACAAATTCTCTCAAACAAATATTATCCCAGCAAGACTTTTAAAGTAGTTTTATTCACTTCTTCCAATATTCAAGACTTACGCGTTGCATAGAGGCACTGCTTAAGATCAGGATGAAGTTGATGACAGACTTTCTGGAACTGGAGAGGTGTTTCTTTGGAGATTATGAATGTGGGGAACCAATTCATTAGGAGAAAAAGTCTGTAGTTTTAGCTGGGTTCAGAGCCTCTCCCTCTCAGAGAGGCCTTTTGTTGCTGCTTAATCAGCAGTGGTGTGATATTTTATTCAAATAGTTTAAATGTTTCTCTCTGGGCTTGGCCACAACCTCAGCAGAGACATTTTGGTTCATAAGGCAACATCCTTCCAGGCCATTTAACCTAATGTCTCCCAAAACAATGATCAGATCCTACTGTTCTCCAACGGACAGTTTATTAGGACTCACTGCAACGCAAGGAAAGGAAGAAGGAAGTGCCCAGATTTCCAGTGAAGATCTGAAGACCCCTACAATCTAACACAATCACATTATACAATTTCCTTGGTCATAACTGTTCAATTCTAATTTGAGGGGTTTTGAAATCTGTTCCCTCCCAGTCAATTTTACTTGTTCCCCAATTTTGTGTATCCCTAATTGTTTCAGTAATTACTAACTGGGCCGGGCACAGAGCATCTGCGCCTCTAGTTCTCCACCACCACCACCACTCACCTGCCCGCCACCGCTGTTTTCTTTCCCCACCCACCTGCCACCACCCGCCCACCCATCACCACCATTTTCTCCCCCCCATTTTGTTTCCCGCCTTGCCCACAAGCTTGTCCACCACCGCCACTTTCCTCTCCCCCTGCTGGCAGCTCGCTCACAAACTCTCACGAGAGTTGCCACGCATGGGATTAGTGATGGGTATGCCTGAAAGAGAGAGAGAGAGAGAGAGAGATTTCTAATATACTACTAATAATAAAATAATGAAATCTTACGTCTAACAGTGGGAAAGGAAATACAAAAGGCAATAGAGATGCTAGCCCAGCAGCCTGGCTGAGTGAAGGAGAGAGACCTATCTGAACAATTCCTCATGCATCAGTTGCTAAGCAGGCTCACCTAGCAGATTTATGCTTGCACAATCTGATACTTCTAAAGCATAGGCTAAGGCCCAGTTCCGATTGAACATGAAATTGAGGGTCCAAAGGACCCGCAGTTCCACACACACACACCACTTTCCTGCCCACATTCGTACATTTGAGTGAGCAGTCTCTCTGCAGTCAGCAATGCTGCAGAGAGATGGGGGAACTGGCTGTCCGGGCTGTCTTCTTCCCTGAAGGACAGCCCACACAGCCAATAGGAGTTGGAGCAAGGGAGGAGCTTCCTCCCTTAACTTGAGTTTCAGAATGATGAAACTGCATGCCAGTGTTCGTATGTAACGCTGGCACAGGCAAACCAGTGGCTGGGATAACAAAACTTTAAGAGAACCAAAGATGACAGACGCAGTTTGGAGAGGGAAACTGTGGGTCCATTTTTTAATTTAACTGTAATTCCCCAGGTTCATATGTTCAGGTTTGGGAACCAGAGGTGAAGGGACTTCTGGTTTCCCGTTACGTATGAACCGGGCCTAAGAAATTCTAGCACAAGCCATAGAGGCTAGCAGATTTACTACTATGCATGCATTTTAAACCCGTGGTGCTCTTGTGGCAACACAACTACTCTGAGTAATTTTCCTCAACACATCAGCCAGTGTTTGTAATGATTGCATACTAATACATAGTGTGTAAAATGTAGATTAATGAAATATAAAATATAGTCTGGCCATTTTTGTTTAATTTAATTGCTTGTTCATGTTAGTGCACAAGGAATCCCCCAGTTTCAGAAACTGAATTAGTCTCCAGCTGTCAAAATCACCTCTCTAATAGTTTCCTGGTTCCTTGATTATCTCCTTCCAGCTCTAAAGTGAGTTTGAAAAAGCAGACAGTTCTGTCAAGCTGCAATGAATTATATATTCTTTCCTACCCCCATAGATTCCTTGTATATTAGCATGGCACATCATTTCAGCTGTGGAGATGAATCAGCCCTAGCATTGTCATGTTCTCAGGAACAAACCTTTGCTACAAGAAATTGCTTAGGAAAACAAAAGGCTTAGAAAAGCAGGAAATGAGCAAACATCAGAACTCTTACCATCTGCTCAGCTTGTAAATTCTGCAGGTGGAAAACGTCAGAAACAGAAGATGTGGGAGGTGAGAAGATGTGGGCGGTCTATATATGTGTAAGCAAAGCTATGCTTTGCTGAAGAATTGTGGAATCACTCCTAATGGGCTTCAGTACATTTAAGACTGAAAAAAGTAGTATTTAAATCCCCATGTTGTTGGGCAACAGTGGGATGATGCCTTGGATTGGGGCCGGAAGGATGTGCACTTATCTCCTTTTAATTAATTAATATGCCTCCTGACTCCAAAGGCTCTAGGCGGTTCACACAAATAAATACAATAAAAACAAAACAAAACAGCTACTAAAACAACAATCTAAAACCATTTAAAGTATTCACAAATTACTAAATGCCAAGCTAAAAAAAAAAGCATCTTAAGAGGAACATAGGAACATAGGAAGCTTCCATATAGTGAGTCAGACCCTTGGTCTATCTAGCTCAGTATTGTCTACACCAGGGAGTCTCAACGCTGGGTCCCCAGATGTTACTGGACTTCGATTCCCATAATCCCCAGCTCCAGTGGCCTTTGGTTGGGGATTATGGGAGTTGAAATCCAATAACATCTGGGAGCCCAATGTTGAGAAACCTGGGTTTACACAGACTGGCAGCAGCTTCTCCAAGGTTGCAGACAGGAATCTCTCTCAGCCCTGTCTTGGAGATGCTACCAGGGAGGGAACTTGAACCCTTCAGCTCTTCCCAGAGTGGCTCCATTCCCTTAGGGGAATATCTTCTAGCGCTCACACTTCTTGGCTCCCATTCATATGCAATCAGGGCAGACCCTGCTTAGCTAAGGGGACAAGTCATGCTTGCTACCACAAGACCTCTTTTAAAGGCTGGTAAAGATGTTATTCCACAGCCCAAGAGCGACTACAGAGCAGGCAATGTGTGGCAGAGATCATGCAGAACAAGGGGATCATGCAGATTAATTTTAATGTCTGAAGAAATTCCCTGTTGCTAGGGCAAAATGAAACAAACGACCGAATGGAATATTATAAACAGTGAAAATGAACTTTTGTGATATTAAAGCCACGGAAGGTGATTATGATTAATTACTCCCAGTACAAGTGAGAAAGCTAGAGACTATTAACCAGTTTAATAATTTTCCAGTTGGTTTGACTCTTGGTTAATGAAACTTCTCAAATCATTGGGGGTGGGATATACAGATAGTGTGAAAGAAATGGTTATTGTTCCTGAGAGATGAACCATCTATTGTTAAAAACAATTTCTTTGTTTTCAGTTATCAAAATGCTTGGTTCTTATATTCTTGTTCAACCATGCTGCGATAATTTCAAATAACTTGGATCAGAATAGGATGGGATTACCTTGAGCAGCAGTGCACTGAAGTGATGCTTCTGCCCAGTGCTGGTTAAAAAGGAAGACTAGAGTCTTATTCTCACACAGATTCAGGGTAAATGAATCTGTGTTAGGAGAGGGTTGGAGTGAATCTACAGGTCTTCAGTTAAATATCTATTAGACCTGTGCAAATTCAGATTCGAAAATTCAGATTTTATCCACAATTGTCCCAAATCGGTAAAAATCGGTAAAATCCAAATCCAGGCTTGTTGTGTTTTGTTTTTTTAAAAATCAGATAAGTAAAGTCAAAATTAATTCCAAAATATCTGGTTGCTGGTCCTAGAAGCCTGGAACTGATTCCAATAACAACAGGAATACAGTGGTGCTCTTTGGGCTGGACTTCTGGGAAGAGGTCCAGTCCCCAGCAGGCCTGGGGGCCCTTTCTAAATGCTAGCCGGGGGGGCTCTGAATGGTGAATGGTCCACTAATTTAAGTGGCAGGATTGTCCACACAAAATGTGGCATCTCTCTGCAAGTCAGTAGGAAGTATCTTATTCAGAATCTCTTCTAAAAACAACAACCGCAACAACAACAAGAAGTTTCCAGCTTCCCCTGAGCATGTTCTAGTGTAAAAAGTAGTGAATTTCAGCTTCTCTAGTGGCAGCAGCAGCAGCTGGGGTGGGGACAGCACCCACCTCCAAGGCCTGTAGGTCCAGGCTCTAAAATTACCTAGGTGCACCTCTACAGGAATAAAGAGCTTCTTACATGTTCCAGAAGTGAATAACATTTTACCTTAAAGCATGACGTCCATTCCCAAGATCTGTTGTGTTGCAGTTGTTGACTCTGCAGTTGTTGACTCTGCCTCTGTGTTTATTTTCGGATGAATTGCTAGAAGTTACAACAAATAATATACTTTGCAAAGCTTCTCGATTAAATGGGAACTGTGTAACTGGTATTCAGGTTCTTCTGCCTTTATTGTTCAAGATGAACTTAGTGATTTTCTTTCAGAATAGTTTAGCTTTGGTGGTGTTTATTGCAAATTAGAAAAAATGAACTGATTTCACTAAAACTGGAGTGAAAAATCTTACCTGTAGAAAATGCAGATGGACATTAAGGTTAACATTTTTTGCACATTAATTATTTATGGGGACCTGGGGTAATTTAATTTAAAAAATAGATTTCGTGTGTGTGTGTCTGTGTGTCTGTGTGAGTGATGTGCGCACACTGCCTTGATATTGCCGCCCAGAACAAAACTCTTTCCACTCACTGGTGATAAAAATTAGAGGGAAATTTGACCATTTTTAGCCATTAAAAAAACAATCTCAAACATTCACCAAAAATCAGAAGAGTGATCCATACTGTAGCTTGGAAAATATAGCACAGAGTCCTGCCAATGTGGAGTTCATGTGTGCTGGATTTCATAATTGTATGTCCATCCTTTCCAGAAAAATAAAAGGGGGCAAAGGGGGCATGCCTTTTCATCAAGGCAAAGGGCAGATTCCTCCACAGGCTGGAGGAATGATGGTCCAAGGAGGGTCTTCAGTTTCAGACATTTTTGTACAGTTCTGGCTTGAAACAAGCCAGATTTCACAGTTTTTATCAATTTTTACAAAAAATAAATAAATCAAACTTTCACCAGAATTTAGGAGATTGGCCATTTCTTTTCAAATTCACTACAGGGGCCCTGACCCTCTTCTCCACATGTTTGGCAAGTGTTAATGCTCTAGGACTAACCAGTGGCTTTTGGCAATTTTTATGATTTCCCCATTGATCACTATGGGGGAAAATCTGAATTTAAGTCAAAATTCGATGACTAATGCCTGAATGGACATGCCATGTGATTGGTAATAATGTGTAATGTCAGAAATTGTGCTCGTTTACAACTTGCCCTCCATGCACCCACACTTTTTCTTGGTCTTTGAGGCTCAAATCAAGATTATTATTTATTTTATTATTTTACATTTATATCCCACTCTTCCTCCAAGGAGCCCAGAGTGGTGTACTACATACTTGAGTTTCTCTTTCACAACAACCCTGTGAAGTAGATTAGGCTGAGAGATAAGTGACTGGCCCAGAGTCACCCAGCTAGTTTTATGGCTGAATGGAGATTTGAACTCGGGTCTCCCTGGTCCTAGTCCAGCACTCTAACCACTACACCACGCTGGGATGGGGAGGATGGAGGGGGTGCACCAGCAAAAACACCCCATGTTGTCCTGGTCCTATAGCACCTTATTAAGCATCTGAGTCTCACTTTATTGCTAGAAAAATCCCCCTGTGAGTTGACCCATGCCTGTTTGTTGCTTACTTCATTACTCTGCAAGATGGGTGGAACAGCTGGAGGGGGGGTCCTCTTCTAGTACCCTGCATCATCTTTATCATACAAAGGAGTTTTTATGGGGCAATGCAGTAAAGGTTGAATGAACCACCTTCCCAAGTTTGTCCTAATTTAAGAGTGAAAGGTTTTCTGATGCCTCTCTATCCCTGGCTTGCCTCTGTTCTGTCAGGGAGCACAGACTTAGAAGACGCTAAAAACTGCCCATGGTTCCATAGACTATAGAAGATGTTAGAGTCACTAAGGTCTTCTGTAGTCTCTGGTCCCTTCTGGTTCTGTGGGTCATTCAGTGCCCCAGGCAGGGGGAGCTGCCCACATTATCCAGGAGGCTGAGCACATCGCCCATGTGCTCCCATGTTAAATGATGTGAGAATTCAAGTTTCTTACTCTGGATCTAAGACTGTAACATAGTGCACATACCTGTAGCAATTCAGGAAAGCCCATGATGGCTCAGATGCTTCATAGGACAGTACAGGACCAGGATAGGGTGGGAGTCTTTCCTGGTGACAAGTACTCCAGCATCCCCATCTTGATTTTGACCTCAAAGACCAAGGAAAATGTGGTAGCATGGAACTCAAGTTGTAAGTGAACAAAGTTTGTGACATTGCACAACATCATTACTGATCACATGGCGTATCAGTTAAGGCATCAGTCCTTGGTTCCAATTTTCCAGTTTAACTCTGGTCCTAAACTGGTGGAGTATTTTTTTTTTTTTTTTTAAAAACACATCAAGTATTTCATAGTACTTCAGGAGTTTCTAGGCAGAAGTGACCAGCTAAGCCAGAGCATACAACATTTGTCAGCACATTTATTAAACGGGGATGGGGCCTGAGCTGAGCTTATTTTTGTAAATATATGTAGGCCATCGGAGACAGCTGAAAGTGCTCAAATTAGCACTTCTATTGACTGTGCCATATCGATCTGCACAGTAATAGCACAACAGAAGAAAAACGCGTGGAAATATAGGCAGCTGTTATACAAGCTGGAAAATGTGCAACGCTTTAAAGCTGTGGTCCACTGAAATGCCTGCCATTAAGAACAAACAGAAAGATGTTGTTTTTAATGCCTTTCAAAATGTCATGAAAAGGCCAGAAAGAGCAATTTGGCAAGTGCCAAAAATTAACCCTCTCCTGGTAATTTGATCAGTCTATGTGTTTGTCTACCTTGGTGGGAGTGTACTTCCAAAAAAAAATAAATAAATAGTTATTCTATTTGTTTGCATTACTGAAAGATTCCTATGTTAATCTTTTTCTGGGGGGGAAATTGCATTTGTTCCCCTACCTTTTTGTTACGCATTCCTTTTCACACACACACACCCTCAATTTTTGGAGTATTTTTTGCCACTGCCATCAGTGAAGCCCATTTCAGCACCCACTACCCACTTTGCAGTTACAGGGAATAACTGTACCTATATTCAGAACTGCACCTATATACACAGGCAGTGTTCCCTCTAAGGCATGCACATGTGCGCACGCTCACAAGGTTTTTTTTTAATGTCCACTCAGTTAATTTTAGATCCTGCTCAGGCTGAATCAGGAAGACCTCACTCTGAATGCACATGCGCATACACTGCCTTGATACTGCCGCCCAGAACAAAACTTATTCTACACAGATGGGGTGGGAATAGAGAGAACACTGTACACGGGTACAGTTATCCACATGTTATGTTGAATGCAGGTACAGAAGCCCACTTCCTATCTGTAACCTGAATTTCAGAGGACCTGTACCCAGGTTCACTTCTAAAATAAAGGCAGGTTCAGTCATTCGCACAAAACATGTACCTGTGTACAGGTTTCTGAATGCAGGCACAACATAAGCCCTCTCCAGATATTATCAGCGTGAGGAATGCTCACGCTGATAACAGCAAAAGCAAGAAGGAAGTCCCACCCCACCACTGTCACTCACCTCTTACCTCTGAGTGCACACGCTTATGACATTGATTGTCTGAAGGGTAGCAGTGACTGGTGCGGCAGCGACCCAAGGCACCTTTAACTGTAAAGTCGTAGGTGCTTACCTCTCTTCCTACCACACTGGAAAGCTGTTTGAAGCAGCGATGTGGCACCCAGCACCCACTGCGGCGGAGGATCGACTCTGCCACTCAGCAGGAGGAGGCCATTTGTGTGGCTAGCAAATGGCCTCCATGCATGTGTGGAGGCCCACTGAGTGGCGGGACCGATTCTCCACTGCAGCGGATGCTGGGCGGCGCACTGCTGCTCCAAATAGCTTTCAGGTGAGGCAGGAGGAGAGGTAAGCACTTACTAATTTACAGTTAAAGGTGCCTCCTGCTGCCCTTCCCCTAGCAGCACCCACACCAGCCACTGCTGCTGAAGGGGGATGAGCCATAAGCCTGTTAATTGACAATTCTGTGGCCAGCAACCTGGATTGATCCAGGCGCATCCCCCTTCAGACAGACTACGTCATCAGTGTGTGTGCCCAGTGGAAGGAGGTCAGTGACAGCATCAGAGTGGGATCCTCCCTACTAGGCAGGGAGCAAGGCTGGCAGCGACCTGTGTTTGGCCGCCACCGTGGCCCCCTGGCCCCATCCCCCACATCTGGTGTCAGATGCAGGGGGGGTGGTTTCCCTCCCAAATGGAGCCAATGCAGTACGGACCGATCTCCCTCCCCGTTTGGGAGTGAAAGAACACACCCCTGCATCTGACGTCAGACACAGGGAGCATGTCAGGGCCGTGAGGTGTGGCCCCGATTGACGGCGTCCCAGGTTCTTTGAACCCGTTCGCCCAATGGTGGCTCCGCCCCTGCTCCCTGCTTTTGTCACTTTAAGCATGAGCACTGCTTATAACATCTGAAGAGGCTGTAATGTCTGAATAATAATTTGAGCTATGCAGACTCACAGTTTATCTGCCCAGAAAGAATTGTTAAGTGTCACAGAGAAAGGTTAATTGCAAGGCAGTCTTGAAGAAACTTGCCTGCTCTAAATCTCTATCTTATGGTAGGTGGATTGCCCTAGGTTCTGGGTAACAGGTTGGACTAAATTGCCCTGGCAGCTGATGGTTCTTGTTATTTTCACAGGAATAGAAGCAACCTTGAAATGTGGGGCCAGAAGTGGGCCACAGGGTGGGCTGGGCTTGAAATGTGGGGCCACAGCATTAATTTTTACAGTTCTCTGTAGCTCAACTCTTACTACTATTTCCCAACAAAATGGCTCTGGAGACTCCAAAGCAAAGCTACCAAATCCCTTTAGGCATCAGGATGATTCATGAAACTCTGGACACTTGGTCAGAGACTAAGCTCCAACCAAATGCAATCCTCAGTGCCTTCCAAGAAGGTTCCTCCAGTCAGGAAACCTGTCTAATTTGAATGATGACATTACTGCACGCTAATGAAGCTAAAATGAACACTCCAAAAAGCATCCAGCACAAAACACTAGAGACAAGTGTTAACATTTCTCTCAGTACGGTGAATTACTGA
The DNA here is from genome assembly GCF_027244095.1 of Hemicordylus capensis. Classification (NCBI taxonomy): domain Eukaryota; kingdom Metazoa; phylum Chordata; class Lepidosauria; order Squamata; family Cordylidae; genus Hemicordylus; species Hemicordylus capensis. Next base: position 15,802,917 of record NC_069664.1, on the reverse strand, counting down.
GCTGATGATTTGACTAGAAAGAAAACTCCAGAGCCCGAGTAAAAGGCAGAATGTGGAAGGCTCCTGTTTTCTGTCATTTGACAGTCAACATAACCTTAGTGACTTTCGTGGACTTCCACCTATTTTTCACCAGATGAAAAGTAATGTTGGATTCTGGCCCTGGAAGAAAATCATGTTGACACACAAGAAAACTCTAGTAATAGCACAATATAATGAGTACTAATAGAGATTGAAAAATGCTTTAATACAATGTAATAAGTAGGGATGCATGAACCGGCTCGTGCTTGAGCTGGTTCAACATTGAACGTGGCGGGCTCGAGGACTCACCCCTGGCTTGCCCTCCAACTGAAAAAGACTCAGTTTGGCTCAAACTTGTGCCCACCCCACCCGAGGTCGGTCTGGGGGCTCTAACCAATAATAATAATTATTATTATAATAAGAGAACTCATCATCTCTGGGGGGTGCTGCCACAGCCATGGGAGGATCTTCAACTGTTCCCCCTCCCCTCAACGGCGTACCCCCAATCTCAATCCGGTATGGTTTGGGTGGTTTATAGGTCATTTTTGGTCATTTTTTGCCTGTTCTGGGCCTCTTGGTGCTTGTGGCGGCCATTTGGAAGTCCCCCCACATGTGCACTGGCCATCCACATGACCCAGGTCATGTAGATGGCCAGTATGCATGCATGGTGGCCTCCAAAATGGCCACCAGCAGCAGGAAGTGGCCCAGAACTGGCCAAAAAATGGCCCATAAACTGCCCGAAATGGGCCAGATTGAGTCCAGAGGGAGGCCAGTGGGGGAGGGGGACATGCTGGAGTCCCCCTCAATGGCCACGGCAGCACCCCTCGGAGGCAGTGAGTTATTGTGAAAAATGTTTTTGTTGTTAAAACCCCTCGGCTGGCCCAAATTCAAACCAAACCATGGTGTATGTTCGGGGGGCAAAAGTGAACATGCACGATTTGGTTCAAGTCCACTTCACACTCAGACCGAACCAGGGATATTGGTTTCATGCACACCCCTAGTAATAAGCATGTAAAACACCAGTTTGGTGTGAAAGATACAAAATATAGAAAGGACCAAATATGCGAAAAATAGAACATGTGATAAAGTAGCAATTGTGGGGGAAATGAGAGACAATGCAGAAGATATTCACAAAAGAACATAAGGAAGAGGACGTGTTTCCCTCAGGTTACTGCCCCACCATGTTCCGTGTCCCCTGTTCCAATTTCCCTTCAATCTGCTCTCTTTTCTGATGTGCTGACCCTGCCCCCAGGGCCAGTGTAGGTGGTGCTCTGCCTCCCTCTAGTGTCGCTGGTGCCTGCACATCACAGACGGCATCGGCGTTGCTGCCCTCCTGCCTCCGCATGGCTTGACTAACACTGCTGGATCAGCTGATGCTGTTCTGGGCGACATCTGCTCCACTAGGTCCTCTGCACTGCTTCTTCTCTCTGGTTCTTACATTGGAACATAGGAAGCTGCCAAATACTGAGTCAGACCATTGTTCTATCTAGCTCAGTATTGTCTACACAGACTGGCAGCGGCTTCTCCAAGTTTGCAGGCAGGAATCTCTCTCAATCCTATCTTGGAGATGCCAACGAGGGAACTTGGAACCTTCGGCATGCAGATGATCTTCCCAGAGTGGCCTGGGGCGGCAGTTGATCCCTTCAATGTGATCCATATCTTTGTCTTGCAGTGAGTTAGGCATGGGCATTACTATGGTGTAACCCTGTTGCATTAGCTTCAGGGACGGAGCTATAAATGTGTGGATGGGTTCCCATTCCCCTGGCTCCACTATGGATTAGCTTACTACTTATAGAAACACCAGTTAAATATTCAGTGTATTGATTCTGTTTAAGATTCCCCAATAAGAAGTTTCTACCCTCCTGTGAGATACAAGTTTGTCCTGAGCCCCCGGAAATTCCATGATGCACCGTGTGAGTGCACAGAGCATTGTCGGTATCCCCTTGGCATTGGCCGGGAGCTCCACAGTCTCCCAGCCCCAGCTGCAAGCAGCTGATGCTGACAGATGATTTAAAAAATATGGGGCTAAGGGATAGCTCGCTCCCTTAACCGCATTTAAGAGGCTGGCCTCTGGCAGGTTTGCCACCAAAGCACTGCCGGGATTGGGCTCAATCCCGGTGGTTCTTATGATCAGCAAAGACTGGGCTTAGCTTCCTTAGCCTGTTTTTGGTTGACCATAAGAACAGCCTCAACATGCTACTTTCCCCAGGGATAGAGACCCACATACTGCACAGTATGTGACCCATCAAGAGCCGGGCATGCTGTCTCCATTGTCAAATTACATCCTGGCATCGAGTGAACCCACAGAGCCTCCACAGCTCCTAAGAATTGTTCAATTGCTGTAGCGATGAACCTCCCAATTGGGAATAAAGGGAAGTTTGTCACAGGAATAATGGGACTGCATGGATTGCAATTAGGAGCCTCCAAAAAGTTTACTAGATGTAAAGATTTAGGGATCTAAGATTCGGGGATCTAAGGATGTAGAACTGGTCTTGTAGTAGCAGACATGAATGGTCCTCTTTGCTAAGTAGGATCCGACTAGTTTACATTTGAATGGGAGCACATGTTAGATATACCACTCGGGATGGGGCCGCTCTGGGGAGAGCATCTGCATGGAGAAGGTTCCAAGTTCCCTTCCTGACAGCTACAGATAATGCTGGGATGAACTCCTGCCTGTAACCTTGGAGTAGCCTCTGCCAGTCTGTGCAGCCAATACTGAGCTCAATGGACCACTCATATGTCTCCATATACGGCAGCTTCCTATGATATCGATGCAAGGATTTGGGGCGCTCGGAGACAGTGCACATGCCAAGCCTTTCCATGTGTGGCACACTGTGCTGTATGTGAGTAGAAGTTTCTGACATGAGGAACATTCAGAAATGTGGTTCTCCTACCTGTATCTGGAAGTCGTACATCTATGGCAAGATCAGACTTGGAGATTCCACTGCGACTACTGACTTACCTTGTGATAAGTGACTGAACAGCTCTGAGGCAAGATCAGGGACTGAGCAGAAGTCTGCTATGTCCCAGGCATGCGGCATCACAGGTGGAACGTCCCTCTCCCTTTCCAGATTTTGATTCTCTTCCTGCTGCGAGGAGGTTGTGTCTGTTAGGCTTTTGGCTTTGCATATTTAAATCAAATATATATTTGCTAAGTGGTGAACAAAATACCATCACAGCAAGAACAGCTGGTTTCTGAACGTCATCGTTAAAAAAAAAAAAAAATTAAAAGGCCCTTTTGCCTCTCTGCCCAGCAGATGTGTCATCTCTTCTTCAACCTGCCTGACAAGTGAATTATACAGCGGGGCTCTTTAAAGTTCAAACCATATTGCATGCCAGATGCTCTCATACTATTAATTCAGGAGTTCCATCCAGACTCCCCATTGTCATTGCCTTCCCTTGTTGCAATTTATGCCCAACTCCCGCTTCATAGCACCACATTATGGCCACATTAATCCTAAAGATGCATTAATCTCACCTGCCCCCCCACCACAGAAGTCCTATGTCTCTTCCCTCCCCCACCCCCACCATTAATTCCCTGCAGTTATGTGTGTTCTGTTTTATATTTTCATGTTAACGCCAAAGTGATCTCTTTAATATATACGCCCAGTTTTTATTCTGCTTTTTAAATGTCTTTTTTTGACCCTTTAAGCATCCTTTTTCTAGGACGGCAATGATGATGTGGCTTAAGAAATTACCATCTTGCTAGTCTTTTCTTTTACTGAATTGCCTAGTCAATCTCCTTTTCTATTGGTCGGTTCTTCAGGAAGCTTTAGCACCATATAGAATTTGGTGCTAAATTTGGACAATTTTTTTTGTTTTTGTTTTTGTGTTTGTTTGTTTGTTTATTTATTTATTTATAGTTCAGTTTCTGTACTGCCTTTCTTAAAACTCATCCCAAGGCAGTTTACAAAAGTTAATCTACAATCAAATGCCATAAACCCCACATTAAAACATTAAAATAATAACCATCATAAAAACACCAAAAAGCAACATTTGTAGGTCCTGGCAGGGGTGGGGGGAGTCCGCTTCAGGACCAGTTGTAGGAAGTGTGACTCTGGATGTATTCATTGATTGATTGATTGATCGATTGGTTGATTGATTAAGTGCCATCAAGTGGGTGTCAACTCTTAGCGAACACATAGATAGATTCTCTCCAGGATGATCTGTCCAACTTGACCTTTAAGGTCTCTCAGTGGTGCATTCATTGCTGCCGTAATTAAGTCCATCCACCTTGCTGTTGGTTGTCCTCTTCTCTTTCCTTCAACTTTTCCCAGCATTATGGACCTTTCAAGGGAGCTGGGTCTTCACATAATATGTCCAAAGTATGATAGTTTGAGCCTGGTCATTTGTGCCTCGAGTGAAAATTCTGTATTGATTTGTTCTATGATCCATTTGTTTGTTTTCCTGGCTGTCCATGGTATCCTCAAAAGTCTTCTCCAGCACCAAAGTTCAAAAGCGTCAATACTTTTTCTATCTCGCTTCTTCAAAGTCCAGCTTTTGCATCCATAGAGTGTCAAAAGATAAACCATTGCCCGAATGATTCTAATCTTTCCATTTTGAAATGGATATAGATAACCAGTGTCCTCCAAAACTACTTGGAGTTGATCAGCAACCATTGTCTTGATCACCTTTCCCAACTAAGCAAGGTTGGAGACCAACCTATAGTTATCTATCTCTGAAGGCTCTAGGGCAGGAAAAAACATTGTCCGAATGATTCTAATCTTTATAGGTATAGACACATCATGGCATCTAAATATCCTTTCCAAGGCCTTCATTGAAACCCTAACAAGTGTTAGTCTGTGGTGTATTTCTTGACTGCTGGATCCTTTACTGTTGATGGTCAATCCTAAAAGGTAGAAGCTATCCACCACTTCCATGTCTTCATTATCAATTCTGAGGCTGGTTGCTGTACCCATTGAACAGGATGCAACCAACAAGATGTTGGAAATTTTATGTAAGTTCACATTTTCTGCCATAATTAAGTTGTAGACACAAAGAGATGCTTCTGTGGTTGCCAAGATGTCCAAAGCAACAATATGGAATCTACAGATCCATGTATTAGTGCCCTGTGTCACAAGCTATGAGGGATTCTGGTTGGAGAGTACTCAGGGTAGTGAAAGAACTGGAGTGACTTCATCCATCCAAATTGGCCATGGACTTCCCCTGATCTGAAAACCTATAAAGTAAGGCTCTGTGAAGCAGGCTTGATTTGATTAGGGGCAGTCTTGGCAGTTCAGAGGACTTCCTAATTAGATTCAACCCTTTGGAGTTTTACAGTTTGCTTTGGCCCCATGCAACAGGGTGGCTTCAAATCAGATCAAAGTCAAATCTCTGAAAGGCATAGAGGAGGAGGAGAGAATGGGGAGACGTGTACATTAAAAAGCACTGGGTCTCATTACTTCAAGTGTAGGTGACTAATGTCTCAACATAAGATAATTCTGAGCATTGAACAGAGGAGTCATATTAATCAGCTTGGAACATATCACCAACTTTCATTTCCTTGAATTCTGCTCTCCAGAATCCAGCTGGTTCACTAGATTCAGAGCAAATACATCCTAACCAGTGACTATGCATTTAGTGCTCATTATACTGACATAGTAGTACTCATATAGTTAAAGTGGGGAGTTGTTTCAACATTTCACCATTATAAGCCTTGAACATTCAATTGCTTATAAAATCAAAAGTATCTCTCCAATCTCTTCAGAGGTTTGCACACATAAAATAGGTGAAAGGAGACACACCGCTCCAAATTTGGTGCAAATCCATTGAAAAATGGGAGAGATACATCAGTTTAAAGTATTAAATCCTAAAAAGAGGGGTCAAGGTGTTGGTGACCTTTTTCTGGCACAGGTAACGCATATTTTTAAATATTTGATGTCTCTTTACTATTCCCCAAAAATTCAGCTTCTGGACTGGTGCCTTTTGCTGGTTTGAAAAACACACATCCAGTAGTTTTTGAATAATTATTCTCTGAGTTCCCCATTATAACAGGGAAAAATACTTAAGGGACAAATAACTGATTCTGCCCACTGTGAATTCTGAAGCCAAAGTTGGGAGGGGTAGGTTCTGGAAAGTCAGGAAGTGTTGCAATCTAGCAGTCTTTCCTCCCTCCTCCATTTAGATCAGGGTTTCTCAACGTGTGGGTCCCCAGATGTTATCAGACTTCAACTCCCATAATCCCCAGCCCCAGTGGCCTTTGGTTGGGAATTATGGGAGTTGAAGTCCAATTACATCTGGGGACCCACACGTTGAGAATCCCTGATTTAGACTGAGGGGCCAAGAAAGGACTTGCCTTGTCAAAGCTTGAACGTAGTGGAGAGAAAAGACTCTTAGAGGAACGGTATGTGAAACAGCTACAATTCTTGAATTTCTGCTGGACATTTACTATAGTACAAAGAATTGGGAGGAAGGGCTTTGCTGGGTAGAGATGCTTCACACAAGAATCCACAGGTGAATCTGTAGGAAGCGATGATGGCTGGACTGGCAACCTGTTGAATTTCTGGCTGAACATTTATATAAGTGGCATTTTGGGGAAACCCTGTGCATTGTAGATATGCATTAGGCAGAAATTCATCAGAGACATCTCTAAAAAGTGATTGGGGAAGTTGCACTTGTTGAATATTTCTGCCTGGATACTGTTAATGGAGTCCCTTCCCAGCCCACTATCCAGCTGAAAGACCAAGACACAGTGTGGCTGCATGGAGCCTCATTTGTAAAGCCAAATATAGGTGTCTGTACAAAGTTTTTATGGCTTATATGGCATGGAAGTTCTGATGGGTACCTTGATGAAGAATTTCCATGCTTTTTAGAGCATGAGTGAAAATATAAAGTCATCTTAACTCTCGTCTTACACAGAAGATTTTTGGATAAGTGTATATAATACAAGAGCTTGACAACAATATCCAGCATGGCAGACACATATTCTAGTCTTGGTTCTGTGTGGGCTACTCTTCTAGGAATAATAGCTTAAAGAAGATTCTGGCTCAGTGATAGAAATGAAGATGGTAGAATAGATAAGCTGGGGGTGGGGAAAGCAAATTTAAGCAGAATCTTGGCAGACTTTGCACATTGCCATCTGGATCATATATTCCTTCCAAATATTATGGCGTTTTAACTCCCATATGGACAGGGAATAATTTTACACAGCTTCATTTGCACAAGAAGAGTGATGGCAGCTGATCCAGGAAGATGTACAGGAACCATCTCAAGTTACCCAAGGCTTGGTGTGCTCCACTCAGGTCTCAGAGCCCTCTTCAGGCACAACAAAGACATAGGGATGTTTAACTTCAGCTCATATTATATATTAATATAATATATTATATATTAACCCCTGCTAAATTGGCAAACAGGCAGCTTTTAACGTGGTGATTCTCTTTCTTTAGCAGGGGGAGAGTAACTGGCCCTATCCACCCACAACACAGTACCTCCAGTGATTGTTGCTAGTGTCTATCTTATGTTTCTTTTAGACTGTGAGCCCTTTGGGGACAGGGATCCATCTCATTTATTTATTATTTCTCTGTGTAAACCGCCCTGAGCCATTTTCGGAAGGGCAGTATAGAAATCAAATCAAATCACATCACATCACATCACATCAATCAATAAAATTATAGGCAGATATCAAGTGTTCTCTGGATTGGACAGGCCAGGTATAAATATCAGGAGCCTTTTCTCCTCTGTGGGACAGCATGCTGTACATGCTGTTTTAAGCCCTTTGCAGAGACTGACCATGGTAGAGTTTGTATGTATGATGAGTTTGTATGTTTTTAAGAACACAGGAAGTAGCCATATACTGAGTCAGACCATAAGTCCATCGAGCTCAGTATTGTCTACACAGACTGGCAGCAGCTTCCCTAAGTTTGCAGGTAGGAATCCCTCTCAGCCCTATCTTGGAGATGCCATGGAGGGAACTTTAAACCTTCTGCTCTTCCCAGAGCGGCTCCATCCCCTGGGGTGAATATCTTACAGTGCTCACACATCAAGTCTCCCATTCAAATGCAACCAGGGCAGACCCTGCTTATCTAAAGGGACAAGTCATGCTTGCTACCACAAGACCAGCTCTTCTCTCTCAGACTGGCATGGTAATGCCAGTATAGTTTAGTCCGCCACCCCCCAACATTCCACTATTATAAGCCCTGAATATTTTATTGGTCATAAAACTGAAACAATTTAACAAATCTCCTTGACTGTTTGCAGTCACCAACTAGATGACAAGAGACAAATTTGGTGCAGATCCATTGAAAAATGACTTGGATACACAGCATAATTCCTGTAAAGAGGAGGTTTAAGTGCTGGCAACCTTTTCCACAGCAGGTAATGTACCTTTCCCCCCATTTTTAATGCCTCTTTAATCGCCTCAAAATTCAGGTCCATTTTGGAGTAGTGCCTTTGGCTTGTTTGAAAAACATTCATCCAGTATTTTTTGAGTAATTAGTACTCAAAATCCCCATAATAGTTTAAACTAAGAGCATTTAAAATTGATTTTGCCCAGTGAAGAATTTGAAGCCAGAGTTGGGAGAGGCAATTCCTGGCAGCTTCTGGTTCTGAACATGGCAGTCTGATAAGGAAAATCTATGAACACCCTGACACTTGTATCGTTAAACAACCATTCCCTCCCTCTCCCTTTTCTTTTATGGGCTTTTGATTTCTCCCTCAGCCCCTTTTCTCTCACCCCCACCAAAAGGAAGCAAATCTTGGAATAAGTTTATTATTATGAGAAGTCAATTAATCCCACTAGGGCTTGCATCTGAGTAAATACACATAGAATTGGGACCAGCAGAGGCCCTAAGCAAGAATGTGGACTTGCTTCCTTCAACCCTGACTCAGCAAAGCATAGAAGAACTTACTGAATAAAAATCCATTGATTTCTCTGGAGCTTACTACTGAGTAAACGTGAAGGATTGGGACCAAGATTAGGAAGCTCCAAAGAAGTGCATCAAGGAAGCAGATGCTCTACCGTTGAGCTAGAGTCAATGTGCCCATGTGGCACATTCTTGCCAACTGGCAAGTAAGTCACAGTGTGAGACTAGCTAGTTGCCTTTGGAAGCTGAGTGGGGTCTCCCCCCACACACACCTTTCGCCTGGGTTTTCACCTGCTCTGCATTGTCTCTATGGGTAAGATTCCCAACAATTGTAGGGCAGTATGTGTACTTAGTATTCCTCTTTGATCACAACTGGTATCAAATTGTGCTGTGGCAAAGGAAATAGGAAAGCAATCATTAATGAGGACTCTAAGGCAGGGATTCTCAACCGTGAGCCATCAGATGTTATTGGACTTCAACTCCCATAATCCCCAGCCCCAATGGCCTTTGGTTGGGGATTATGGGATTTGAAGTCCATCAATATCTGGGGACCCAAGGTTGAGAACTAGGGATATGCATGAACCTGTTCAGAGGCCCTTTACAGGCCTCCAAACAGGTTCCAACACCCGACAGTTCAGCCGGTTCAAAGCCCCCCCCCCCACCTTCAAACTGGCTGAACTATCGGGTGTTCAAACCTGTTTGGAGGCCTGTAAAGGGCCTCTGAACAGGTTCATGCATATCCCTAGTTCTAAACCTTGAGGTTGATAACTTTAAGGGTGGGGGGGTGCACTCCCCCACCACGTTTCCCCCACTGGCACTCTCTGTAAAACTGGTCTGGTGGGGGGTGCAACGTTACCTCCCTGCCACCCCATCCTCTCCTCGGACTGGAAGTGACTGGAAGTAACCCACGCGCACATGCGCATTGGGCACATGTTTGTGCATGTTGCACTTGCTCGCATGCACATCAGGCATGCAAGTGATGGGTGCACACACACACACCAATGTGTGCATGCACGCACTGACGTAATGTCCGGTCACTTCCAGTCTGAGGAGAGGTCGAGGTGGCAGGGAGTTACGCTGCTGCCCTGCTGAAACGGTTTTACAGAGACCGCCGGTGGGGGAAATGTGGTGGTGGGGGTAAGTGCACCCTCCCCTGCCCTTAAAGTTATCCCCCCTGCCTTGGAACTAGCCCCTGCCGGTTCTGTGAACATCCCTGTTGGGAACCCCTGCTCCAAGGTACTAATAAGGTGAAGGCGGATTTCCATGTACCAACCATGCAGAGCTTCAGGAATGGGGAATTGTATCCACCTGTGATCTGCCTACTTCACCACTCAAAGTCATATGGTGATGACCTAGGCAATCCTTTCATGCACAGGAAATAGTGTGGCAGGGAAGAAAGAAGAGTGGCCATATGACCATGTCTGAGACAGGGTAGAACAAAGGAAGGGTAAGGCAGCTCACACTCTGTCATGACATTCACAGGAGCAGTGATTACTCAAAAAAAAAAAATAATAATAATAATAACCATGTGTTTCCCAGAATCCATCCTGAGCTGTAAATAGGAACATAGGAATCTATTTTCTATCATGTCCAAGTGTTTCAATAGTAAAGTAAAGTTGTGCCATCAAGTCGGTGTTGACTCCTGGCAACCACAGAGCCCTGTGGTTGTTTTGGGCAGAATACAGGAGGGGTTTACTATTGCCCTCTCCCCTGCAGTATCAGATGATGCCTTTCAGCTTCATTAGGAAGCTGCCATATACTGAGCCAGACCATGGGTCCATCTAGTTCAGTACTGTCTACACAGACTGGCAGCGGCTTCTCAAAGGTTGCAGGCAGGAGTATTTCTCAGCCCTATCCTGGAGATGCCAGTGAAGCAACCAGGAACCTTCTGCATGCCAGCATGAAGGTGTTCTTCCCAGAGAAACCCCATCCTCTAAGGGAATATATTGTAGTGTTCACATGTAGTCTCCCATTCAAATCTAAGCAGAGTGGATCTTGCATAGCAAAAGGGACAATTCATGCTTGCTACCACAAGACCAGCTCTCATCCCAGCTCTGCATGTCTTCCAAGAGATGGAAAAACCAATGTCTTTGCACAAAGTCCATTTCCCTAGAAGCAATAGGAGCAGGGAAATCTCTGAGAAGTTTGGATTCAGACCTGCACAGCGGTTCCTGAAAAACTTCTCAATCAATTTGATCATCACGTTCTAGCTCCATCCATCTCTAATTGTATCCCTCTGTACCAGCCATTAAGACTGAAATGTAGCATGCTGCCCTTCAGTTGATTTCAAGAATGATATTATCCCATCAATTTTCTAGCAAATTATAGTGCTTTGCAGAAATGCATTAAACTATCGGATCTTTCTCATTATAGGCTTCTCACAAGGCTTTTCGTTCAAAATGAGCTTTGAGCCCACCTAAATCTCTGATGGAACTGCTTTCTTTCCCCTCTGTACAAAATGAGAAGTGCAACTTCCATGCAGTAATTTGGAGCTGGGCCACTTGGGTGGAGGTGCAGTGTTTATCTCGGAGTGGTGAGAAGGAACATTTTAGCAATGCAAAACAGCGAGAAGCCTGCAGATACTACACAATTATTTAAGGACTCTGTGTGTCATGATTAAGTTACCCATCACCTGTGGAGACTAGTTACTTCAGCCAGTCTTAATCTGGGGTCAAGTAATTATTAGTATGAAGTGAATGCTCAGAACCTGCTCCAGATTATAGGTTGCCTGTAGAATCCAGAGGAAAGAGTTGTCGTAGGCAAGGAGGACAAGGCAGTGGAGTGGAATTGGGCATATTAAAGGTTTAATGAGACAGATATTATTACAGAGAGGCAAGTGCAGACAGCTTTTCCTTGCTCTTGCTGCTGGCTGTTTGTTAGCCCCGCCTCTACTCCAGGACTGGAATACAAATAACTAAAGCCCCATTCAAAAGCTGGCCTGGATCATGGAATGGACTAACCAAAAACACCACACTGCTTTCTCCTGATAAAACAAGCAACACCTTTAATATGCTGGAGATATTTCTCTGGGAAGACCCAAGTTTGAATCCCCATTCAACTATGGAACTCACTTGGTGACTCTGGGCCAGTCATGTATCTCTCAGCCTAACCTACCTCACAGGGTTGTAACTGTTCTAAGCATGCACCATTTGTGACATTGCATGACATCTTTATTGATCACGTGGTACGTATGTTAAGGCATCGGACTTGGGTTTCCATTTCCTGCTTTTGTGGACTGTGATCCCAAATGAGATAGCCTTAACTCAGAAGAGGGACTATATGTCATGTAATCCCATGCTCCCCTTATTTCAGTTATAGAAGGCAGGGGACTGGTTCAGATGAACCCCACTCTGTCACTACTCCTACACGCAATAAGGTGGGGGCTGTGGTGTGAATGTGCCCACCCTATATCACTTGGAGTTTAAACAGGGCTTTGCCCTTTCTCATGATCAGTGAGAAAGGGCTCCAGTTTGGAGGGGAGGCAGCCTTAAAAGGCTTACCTCCCTGCAAGACGATTGAAGGTTCCTTCCTGGGTGGACAAGTCACCTACTCAGATGATTGCTGGCTACTGCTGGCAGCATGGAGGCTTGGGGGCTGAGATATGTCTTCCCAGCTCCCAGAACTCCTATAATGCAGCATGCGAGAGTGTGGTACATTATAGGGATCCTCCTGGCCCAGGAGGCTACTCACATGTAGGTGAGAGCTGTGCAGCACCTACATGTGAGTGCACATGAGCACTAAGTGCATATGAGCACTAAGACGAATTTAAGGGTGCCCTTCTGCCCTAAACTCAGGCTAAATGGCAGGCTCCCTAGGCAGGTTTGCAACCTCACCACCCCTGAGAACCGGGCGGTTCCCGGTAGAGATGTGCATGGAACCAGCTAGCCTGGTTCAGTTCAAGTCCGGACCGGACTCGAACCTGACCGGGCCAGTTTGCCCTGCATCCCCTCGAACCCCTCCAGTTCAGTTTGCTCTGGGGGGGATTCGTGAGTTGTTATTATTTATTTATTTTTAAAAATATATTAAGTCACTTACCCCCCCCCCCTTTGGGGGAGTTCCTTGAGACATGACCCAGGCCTCTCAGAGGCCAATTGCGCAGGTGCGACGGCATCCAAAATGGCCACCATGCTGAGGTTTGAAGGCCCAAACGGGTCGGAGGTGGTGATAACAAAGGGGGAGGGGGAACCTCCAAAGACCCCCCCCCAGCCACCTCAAGGAACTCCCCCGAAGGGGGTAAGTGACTTAAACATTTTTTAAAAAAACTTGCGAACCCCTGAACAGTCAGGGGTTGTTCGGTCCAGGGTCGGACCGAAAAGGGGGTGGTTCGTTTCGAACCATCGAACATCGAACCGAACTGGCTCAACTTCGAACCTCTTGAACGGCGAGCTGGTTTGCACACCCCTAGTTCCCGGCAGCTCACATGTGCTGGCAAAACCAGGCTTTGCCTGCACGTGTGAATAGCCCCATAATGTGGTGATTCATAGGATCAACACCACCCCTGATACGATTAAAGACATGTAGCAATTGTGTCAGCACATCCTTGAGCGGCATAGGGACAGCGTGGTCCCAGCCTTATTGCATGTAGGATCAGCAGTGGACTCAGGTTCATCTGAATCAGCCCACTGAAAAGCTTTTTGCCTATTCTGTGCTACCAAATCTGTATTCTGTGCAGCCCATGAGGCTCAACTCTTTCTTGGGGGTGTGTTCGATAAGATCTTTCTATAAATGTAAGGTGGGGAAGCAGATATGGTATCTGCTTTTATAGCTGATTAGCAGTACAGCTTAATTAACAAATAGCTGTGCTCAAAATTACTCAAGGTCTCCTTGCTTTCTTATATTTCTCCTTGAGATTCTCTTCCACCACCACACCACACACACACACACACACACACACACACGCCCTTTCTCTGGCTTGCAATCATATTGTAAAAACTCATCTTTTTAAAAGCAGGGAAGGCACAATGCTGAATGCCAGCTCCCACACCCCACATGCTCTGGATTGCAGCTGGAAAGATTTATGCAATAAGAGAGAGGCTAACAAAAGCAAGCCTACCTGACGCAAAGCACACATCCATTTAAAAAGCACACAATAGCAAGAGTGATGTATTTTAAACATACTCCCAACTGGCCTGTCAGTAACAAATTAGACTTGTCATATTCTCCAAACAGATTTAGCAAGAACATTAGCAATGTTAATGATCTGTGATCTCGGCAGGAGAAGTGAGGTTGAAACCTGGCTCATAGGTACTGCCAAATAGTTCACCTTCTCCTTTCAAAAGTGAAAGCAATGCATTGCTTTGCAAGCATAGATTGACTGGCAAAAATCACCCCCTACCCAGTCTTTGTTTTCTGAAGCTGATCCTTCGAACAGAGTTCTCCATTGTAACTGGGCCTGTGTGAAGCTTTGATCAAAGCTGCATACTCTGCACTTGCTAGGGTTGCCACAATCAAGCTTTGCAAATCCATCACGGAGCTGGCAGGGGCTGCTGGGATCGGGGGCTCAGAAGGTCCAGGATCCCCCGCTCCATTAACCTCATTTAAGGGGGTGGGGAATTAGGCGGGCTAGCCGCCTTGGAAGCACTGGGCTCACCTTCGAGCCCGGTGGTTCCCACGATCCCTGGAAAGTGGGCTAAGCTCCCTTAGCCCGCTTTCCAGGGATCGTGGGAATAGCTTCGGTGCCTTTCAGCATCTTCCTATATCGCTGCTGCTCGATATAGGTGTACCGGGGGGGATTCGAACCAGCAACCTCTTGCTTGATAGTCAAGCATTGAACTACAACTCCCATAATCCCCAGCCACAGTGGTCTATAGCCAGGGATTGTGGGAATTGTAGGCCAAACCTGCAGCAGGGCCAAAGTTGAGCATCCCTGATGAATAGTTTTTAATATATAGCAGCCGCATCATTCCCCGATAATATTATTGCCACTCCTTTGCTCCCCCATATCAATCGTTTTAGAATCACTCCTGATTGTCCTTTGGGTAACGAGATCTTTCCCCTGCATTTTTTCTCACACCACAATACCAAATTGGGAGCAGAAGAAAACTGCCATGCAAGCATAAGCTAAGCAATGAGGTGAGTAACGGCAGGAGAGAAGGCATGTTCTTAGCGCCTGCCTATGTGCTTTCCAGCAGCACCTGGTGGGAAACTGAAACAGGATGCTGGACTAGATGGGCCTTGGGCCTGATCCAGCAGGGTGGTTCTTATGTGATTTTGGTGGTAATCCCACTGGTCTATCTTAATTGCATGCAGCATTTGAATGGACCATGCCAGCCAGGCAACTGCAAGATTTGAATACCTATGCTCCATCTCCATGTGATTAGGATGGGCTGACGGAGTATTCTCGAAATGGGACAATGGAATTCTCTTCCTGGGGAGGCTCACCTGCTGCCTACACTGTTGTGCTTTACACACCATGGACATCTTCCTATCTCCCTGTGCCTTTTAGAAACAACTATTTTCAGTGCTGTTTTAAGACCCATTCACACATCACATTCAACACTCTTACAACGAGTGTACACTGTACATAGGTACTGTCATTCACATGTTACATGGAACCAGGTATAGAAGTACACTTCCTATCCGTACCATGCATTTGAAGGTCCTGTATCCAAGTTCACTTTTAAAATGAACACTACAGTTGTTCATACAAATGTGTGTATGAGTGTACAGACATCTGTACACCTGTACAGCATAATGCCTGAAATGGGCCTGATTCAGACATTATGCTGTACAAGTATGCAGATGTCTTTACATTCATTCACGTGTTTGTGTGAATGACTGTACCAGTGTTCATTTTAAAAGTGAACCTGGATACAGGACCTTCAAACGCATGGAACAGATACAAAGTGTACTTCTGCGTTCCACATAACATGTGAATGACTGTACCTGTGTATAGATCTGTACCTGTGTATGCTGTACACTCATACAAGAGTTGAATGCTTTCATTCTACTCCTGCAGTGCTGAGGCAGATTGTGCCATCTTGTATTTTAAATTCTTGCAAACCAACTCCTTTTAGCATTTTCTAGTGGCTCTCAATTACTGATTCAATTCTGAATCAAACCAGGAAGCATTTGCTCATCTGCCTGTTACAACAGATGCTGCACTGCTTATGGTGCATGGCTTCTTTTGAAACTGTTATGCTAAAATCTGGCAATTCTGACTTGGCCTTTTGGGGAAACAATCCCTTTCTTTATAGCTTTGAACCATGAGAGCTGGAAAGCGTTCTTCCCCTGTTCCCTGAATGATGGGAAGTTCCAGAATCAGTATTACAGGGTTTGGTTTCCTTTTGATGAAACAATGGAGTCACACAGCATCTCGGCAATATCTGCTTTGTTTTCAAATGCATAAGCAAAGCATAATGAGTACAAACACACACCTTTCTTCAAGCTGTCACCTCTTCCATGCTCTAATGGGTATCTCATTGGGAACATTTGAGAGAGATCCCCAGCTATCAGGAGAGCATTTCTTAGTCATTACTATCCATTGATGAAACATCACCTGAGGATCCTGGAGTATTAAGCACCAATCCACTGAAAAAATTAATGGTTAGCCAGCAGCGTGACATCATAATAAATGTAGTAGATTTTGCATACTTATTTACTACCATTAGAATCCTTTGTTATCACCTTTGTTCCCATTTCTGCAATTGTTAAGGGTTAGAAAGAAAGGGGTCAATGAAAACTATGAGCTCCCCTTTGTCTGATTCAAGACATCTAAGGCACTATTTCCCAGGTGAGCTATTTTATTGCCTGACTGTATGGAATGAGGATAACATTTTCCCCCATTATATTTTTGATCATTTTTTGTTTGCAAAGAGCCACGAACAGGATCCATTAATGTGCCACCAACGCAATTAAGATCATGCAATTAATTTCACTAATGAAAGAATCTCCCAATGTGCTTTTTTTTTTTAAAGATAATTATTTTTTCTTATGGTTGTCTAATTTTCTAAGGTAAATACCAAGCTATTGACATTTTGCAAAACTCGCCTTTATAAATAGCACATTTCAATTGCATTAAGTGTAATAGAATCCTCTTAGAAAACCTATTAGATCTTTAAATGTACTGTAAAGTTTTATTACTTCTACTAATTACTGTGTTTGTTTAGCTGAATTAATTACCAATGGTCTTCAGTCTGAATGGCTCATTCCTCCAATCTCTTCCCCCCTCCTCCTCTAGGAATTCTGCATCTGGATCATTGCCATAATTATTGATTATTTAAAAGAACAGATAGATTGGTTTCTGGTCTCCACTGCACAGGAGAACCTTGTTAATCATGGTCCAGCACCTGCGGTTTTGCAAATCCATTGTCGGGTAATGGACACCTGGCCTCAGAGGTAATTTCTGGCTGCCATTTTGACTTTGGGAGCCATTTTACTGCTCATTTCTTCCAAAAATGAGGCAAAAAAGCAATTTTGGGGTGATTTTTTTTTTACTCTTTGTGCTCTTTGAGGGCAATGGAGCATGATAAGGCACTTTATTTGGCCCATTTTGTCCAATTTGGGGTGATGTGGGAACCTAACCCTCCCAATTTTCATTCAGTTTAATGACCTGTTTATTCATGGATTCACTGTCTGCAAACCACCACCACCCATGAAAAAGAACCCCCATGAATAATGGGGTTCTCCCATATCTTTGATAATAAACATGCTGTCTTGAGCAAGAAACTCCTCTTGGTGGTGGTTATGGAACGATCCTGGATTCCATACCAGGTATTTTTTTATTTTGTATTTTAAAACTGACCTATGGATGTAGGACTGTAAATGACCACTTCTTTGGAGAGCTGATATTGGTCACTTCAGTCAGTACTGGTCTAGAGAGAACCAAGAATCAAATCAAATCTTTATTGTTACGGTCATTCGACCAGCAAAACACAAAGTACAAAAGCTTTACATAAAAGCGAGCTTTACATAAAAGCGAAGAATCTGACTCAATATAATTCATTTAAAATATTTCTATTCAGCCAATGGGCAAGAGCCAGGAAGCAGTCCATCAAGAGCAGGTGAGATCCAGGTCGCAATGAGCAGGAAGTCATAAGCCCGGAAGCAGTCTGTCAAGAGCAGGCAGGGCCAAGGTCAAGCTAGCAGTAAACCTGCCCATCTTGAAAAGCTCCAAGGTTGGCACCAGGTTTCAGTGGGCCCTCAGCAAAGTGCCTTCCATGGGTCCCTTCCTATCTGGATGGGCCCCCAAAGAGTTACTCCACTGTCACCACACAAAAGCTACAGGTATAAATGTGGTCTGGGGGGGGGAGGCTTTCAGATGGCATTCAGTAGCTGCTCTGGGGATGACTATGGTATTGCAGTCACCATGACCTTTGGCCTCATTGTTTTAGAAAATGAATTGTGCAAGATAAGCTATGAAGCAACCTTAGTGGCAAGACAGAAAAACAGAAGCTTGATTTTAAGTGAGTCTGTAATCAAGACACAGCCAAACAGAAGTGATGTATCATTTTTGTTATTAAACCAGAAAATAATAATAATAATCTATCTTTTTTTAAAAAGAGTGGGGAATCGTTGCAATATTCAGAAGAAATGCATGGAGAGAGAATATGGAAAGAGACTAAAAGAAGCAAAATATAAACTAACACACACACACACACACACACACAAATCTGATCAAACACTTCATCCAAGTGGAATACCTTGTCGCTTCTGCTCAGAGACAATAAATGCTGTAGGTTTACAGTGAGGAGAAATGAGAACCGCCATCCCCAAGGGACCCCGAATACATCTTTTCCAATGACAAGCAGTTAAGATTATGGATAGCATCTGCCCAGGATTTTATCATGATTTAAATTTGTTTTCCATTCCATTCACCAAGCTGGATTGCAAGAGAATAATATTGAAATGTGTGCGAATCACCGGATAGCAATTTTAATCGCATCTCTGTGGTGATCCTTGTGCAGAGAAGGAAGTTTATGAGTGAACAGGAGTGCAAGGTACTTTGTCGTCACCTATATTTCCTGCACCAGCACCAAATGGAAGGTGTAATTGATTTTCTAATAATACCGAGAATTCTCCTTTGGAAACATAATACTGCAGCATTACGCCGCGTCTCGTTTCTGTAATCCACACTATATGGAGCCATTCTAGTGCTTTATTGCAAAGGCAAATGGCTTACAGGCTTATTTGTTGTTGGTGTCTGCATGGATATGCAATACCAAGCCTTGCCAAGCCACTAAAGTAATTAGATAGTCCAGGTCCACATTTCATAGAAATATGAGGCCAAATTTGGTACAAGGGCAGCTATGAGAAATGTATGGTGGTGCTGGTGGGGAAACTTATTTTCCTTGCTCTGCCCTGTATATTTCATATTTACTTGATGCTGGGAACTTGTAGAAACTGGTGCCACAGCCTGGCAGCTGCTGGGCTGTGATGACAGATTTCCTCTGAGACATTTCACCCAGTGGGTCCTTGGAACTAGGCAGATGAAGGGCAAATGGGGAGGCTGCCTGCCTCCATATGCCTAGACTTGCTGAAATCTCCAGAGCCAGCCCATCCACTAAGAAGAGCTGGTCTGGTGGTAGCAAGCATGTCTTGTCCCCTAAGCTAAGCAGGGTCCACCCTGGTTGCATATGAAGGGGAGACTACATACATGAGCACTGTAAGAGATTCCCCTCAGGGGATGGAGCCACTCTGGGAAGAGCATCTAGGTTCCAAGTTCCCTTCCTGGCGGCATCATAATTGAGTCCATCCACCTTGCTGCTGGTCATCCTCTTCTTCTCTTTCCTTCCACTTTCCCCAGCATTATGGACTTCTCAAGGGACATGGGTTTTTGCATAATGTGTCCAAAGTATGAGCCTGGTGGTCATTTGTGCCTCGAGTGAAAATTCAGGATTGATGTGTTCAATAATCCATTTGTTTGTTTTCCTGGCTGTCCATGGTATCCTCAAAAGTCTTCTCCAGCACCAGAGTTCAAAAGCGTCAATACTTTTTCTATCTCGCTTCTTCAGAGTCCAGCTTTTGCATCCATAGAGTATCATGGGATAAACCATTGTCCGAATGATTCTAATCTTTCCATTTTGAAATGGATCTAGATAACCAGTGTACTCCAAAACCACCTGGAGTTGATCAGCCATCATCATCTTGATCACTTTTCCCAACCAAGCAAGGTTGGAGACCAACCTATAGTTATCTATCTCTGAAGGCTCTAGGGCAGGCTTCTTAAGTAAAGGTCTCACCGTTGCCTCCTTCAAGCATGGAGGCATCCTGCCCTCCCATTTACTAGTATCCTTCACCACTATAGCCATTATATTTTCCTGTTATATCCATATTATGTCTGCATTCTTCCTTTTTAATATGCCATGTTAAAATTGTAGAAGTGTGGATTGAGCTTCCCTTCAACAGTTTCTAGTAATTGAGAAATAGATGTATCTTTCTTATACATGTTGGTACATTCATGCACATGAATACTGGCATTTCACCCATGGTAGCTGCTGAGATATATTTTGCACCACTGATAACATGTTGCAACAGCTATGTTTTTCTAGTCTCTCTTGTAACCAAAAAACCACTCTCTTAAATCAGTGGGAGCTAGGCTATTGCAGCTGACATGCAACCAGAGGAAACCTGATTCAATGGGCACAGAGCTGAGTCAATCGGAGGAGAGCTGATCTTGTGGTAGCAAGCGTGAATTGTCCCTTTTGCAGAGCAGGGTCTTCCCTGGTTTGCATTTGAATGGTAGACCACATGTATGAGCACTGTAAGATGTGTGAGCACTGTAAAACAAGATAGTCTTGTTTTAATTTTTCTATGTGAACCACCTTGGGATTGTTTTGAATGAAAGGCGGTATATAAATTTAATAAAATAAATAAATAAATAAAATTAACACAGAAATATTCCCTTTAGGAAATGGGGCCATTTTGGATACATTTTGGATACAGAGGATGACCTCAAAACAGTGGAGCATCAGCTGGTAACCTCCCGGCTTGACTATTGCAATGCGCTCTACGTGGGGCTGCCTTTGTACGTAGTCCGGAAACTTCAGTTAGTTCAGAATGCGGCAGCCAGACTGGTCTCTGGGGCAACCCGGAGAGACCATATTATGCCTGTTTTGAAACAGCTACACTGGCTGCTGATATGTTTCCTGGCAAAATACAAAGTGCTGGTTATTACCTTTAAAGCCCTGAACGGCTTGGGACTGAGATATCTTAGAGAGCGCCTTCTTTTACATGATCCCCCCGCACGTTAAGGCCATCTGGGGAGGTCCGTCTCCAGTTACCACCGGTTCGTTTGGTGGCGACTCAGAGGCGGGCCTTCTCTGTAGCTGCTCCTGGGCTGTGGAATGCACTCCCAGCAGAAATTCGTAATCTTAATTCCTTACTGACCTTCAAGAGAGCCCTTAAAACCCATCTGTTTGGCCTGGCTTTTCAGGGATTTTAATTAGTTTTAATTGTTTTAATGTTAACCTGGTTTTCAGGGTTTTAATTCTTTTGATAGTTTAATTGTTTTTTAGATGTTTTTAAACTGGTGTTTATATTTGTATTTCTGTTTTAATTGTGTTTAATGATTTCTGTTTTTTAATTGTAAGCCGCCCTGAGCCAGCTCGGAAGGGCGGTATAAAAAGCAAATAAATAAATAAATAAATAGATAAGTTTTGGAAATGGGAGCATTTGCCATATGTGCATGTAGAAAGTTCCAAGTACCCTCTTTGGCATCTCCCGATAGGGCTGAAAGAGACTCCTGCCTGCAACCTTGGGGAGGCTGCTGCCAGTCTGTGTTGACAATACTGAGCTAGATAGACCAAGGGTCTGACTCAGTAGAGAGCAGCTTCCTAAGTTCCTATGCATACAGCACACAAAAAGTCTTTGGTAAGGTGTAATACTATGGAGCGGGGCCTGGATAGCAATCTTGGGCATTAGAATTGGGGTGTCTCTGTTTTCATCTGTGAAATGTAGGAGGCCATGACAGGTGTAATCTTGCTGGTGCAGTTGCCTTCCAAGCTCTGCGCTGGTACTCAAAATATTCCCTCCCAGAAAACAGACAGGAAGTCGCCAAGGGACTATTTCTCTCTCAGTAAAATGGAAATGAACAGCCATGATATGAGGGCAAGAGCAGAAAGGTGGAAAGTATTCACAATGTAAATCAATAGTATTGGAATTAAGGTTTAACGTGAGGGGCAGCTGTCACCGAGACAAGGCTAACAAGAGCAGAATACCTTTCGAGGAGATTAACACGCTGCGCACTATTGGAGCAGACATGCTGCCGAGGGGATGGGAGAGAAAGAGAACGAGGGAGTTGTCTTGCAAGACAAGTGCCAGACTGATGTGTTGGCATATTCAAAGGCCTGTTTCCCAGGATCCTCCTCCACAGATTGCAGAGAAATCCCCGGAAATTTATCCCTCAAACCAATATCTGGTTAGCCATGCAGAAGAACTGCCAATCAGTTTCATTGGGTGATCCCCCCTCCCCTTGCAAGTCCTAGTATGACAGGAGAGAGATGGGGAACACTCTCTGAGCAATTTCTCACAATCGTGAGAGAGGGCTCCAAGGGGTGAGGGGAGGAAAGCTTTAAAAGCTTATCTCCCCCACTGCAGATGATCCATTCCTCTTTGCTGGGTGCATGGATTATGCACCCCGATGATTCTCCACCACTGTATTATGGGGAATAGTGCATTATGGAGATTCCCTAGAATTGTCAGGGAGGCCTGCAGTCTGCACGCAGCCGGGGCTGGCAGACAATAGAAAAAAATGTGGTTAAGGGAGTACTTGCTCCCTTAACATTTTGAAGGTGGGCTCCCGAGGTTGGTTTGTTGCCACACCACCGCTGGGAGTTGTGGGGCTCCCTGTGGTTCTCACAGGCTGGCAAAACCAAGCTGGGCTTCCTTAGCCAGGTTTTGCCTGCTGTGAGAATATCCGCCCCCCCCCACATACGAAAGCTCAGGGTCTCCCAATGACATTGGTTGACTGTAGGATTAGGGAGAGGATATCTGGTCTTGTGGTAGCAAGCATGACTTGTCCCCTTAGCTAAGCAGGGTCCACTCTGGTTGCAGATGAATGGGAGAGTAGAAGTGTGAGCACTGTAAGAGATTCCCCTCAGGGGATGGAGCAGCTCTGGGAAGAGCATCTAGGCTCCAAGTTCCCTCCCTGGCAGCATCTCCAAGACAGGGCTGAGAGAGATTCCTGCCTGCAACCTTGGAGAAGCCGATGCCAGTCTGTGTAAGTATTGAGCTAGATGGACCAATGGTCTGACTCAGTACATGGCAGCTGCATATGTTCCTATGTTCCTAAAGCAAGTGTCTGGGTGCACGGGATCATGGGCCCTGACCCTCCCAGACCCGGCAGTCAGATCTTCTGTCGGGAAGGTGAGCTTCTGTTTCCTTCCCTGCTGCCCTCTCTGCAGTCCTCTCACGAGATCATGAGAAAGGGCTCACAGTGTTACATGCAGGAGGGAAACATTCTGGTATGCAGAGGGGAGAGGAACAAGAGACAAGATTCAGAAAGCTGTAAAGGTGGTCAGCTCAGCAGTCTGTGAACTGGCAGAGACACAAACAGTCATGATGTATGCATCTGTAAATAAAGTATAAATACATTGATCCTTCTGAGACTGGTTCTTCTTATCAACTACACATTTGCAGTAGCTAGCTGTTGGGAGCTGGCATTCCAGGCTAGAGTGCTGGTGCAAGAAGATATGATCCCAGTGATCAATTCTCATTGAGTGTCGTTTAACCATAGCGATTTGATCAGCGTTGCCTGGGAAATCTGCAGTGCCCCCACGCCCCAGCCGCAAACATTCTTAAATAATCAAATTAGCAAGCTGAGTGTGAATAAACTCTACCCCTCAAACAGTGCAGGCTGACCAAAGGCCAGGTTCAGACATTTATGTCCTTGCCCATGCCTTGAATGGGTGACACACCCTTAGTCCTGCTTCATCTCCATCATTGCCAACCACAAAGGGTCAGGGCAACTTCTAGGGCTTGACACCCCCAAGCTGCTCAGATTTTAAGGTCTGTGAAGCCCTGAAGCAGGTGTCATGGCAAATTGAAGTCCCCAAGCCGTGAAGCCTCTAAGGACTGATCCACCCTTTCCACGGGTGCTCACCGATCTCAAACCCTTCTCCACCTCCACCCAGCCCACATTGTACCTGCCCAGTTGTGACTGAAGACTAACTAGCACTAGGGAAGACAGAATGGAGTAGGCAAAAAGACCCCCCAACACGGCCAATCAGTTGAGGGTCCAAAATTTCCTACTCGGCCTCCAAAAGGAGGACCAGCACAGCTCACTCTGCCCCTAGGGACAGGAGGGAGGGGAAGCCGATCTCAACCAACTGAGGAGGGGAGAAGAGGGACAGCCTCGATGGCATGCAAGCCCTGCCTCTCCTCCAGCCCTGTCCAATCAGGGCGTTCCTTTCAGCTGTTGCTAAGAGGGTGCAGCAAGAGGCTGCAGGATGAGGCATTCTTACATCACACTCCACGGGAATGTACGGCATCTGGCAATCCTGGTTAACTCTTTCACCCAGATTGCAGTGATTATCAGGACACAGTCAGGGTGCACAACCTGTGGCATGCCACCTGCTGTTAAACGTGTTGGAACAGACCCCCCCCCCTCACACACACACACTCCAACCTACATAATTCCTAGGAATCTCCCAGCCATAATCTCCCAGCCAGAACCAGGACCCTAGGTCCAGATTGCATGGATCCAGAGACTGCACACAAAAATGGCATTTTAAAATGTGGTTTGAGTGCAATCCAAGTGCCTAGCTCACCCCCCACTCTGTTCTTATGAATGGGCTACAGATCCCTGAAGGGCTTGACCATCTGGGAAGACTTAGGGAAACTAAATCACCCAGTCATGCCAAAATATACATATATAGTAGAAAACACTTCTCAAAATAAAATTCTATATTAGAAGTTGCCTCCCTCCAGCTAAGAACGATTCCTCACCTGATTGATTGAATTAATCTAGGAAACACAATACTCTTCTGATTGAGTCTTTGCCTAAGGCTAGAACACCCCTTGATTAATTAAGCTAAGCAACCCGCCTTCCCAAAAGACTTGCTTCCAAAATCTTCAAGACAAGAGGTCCCTCCAGGTAGTATAAGCATCAGGACAAGCAGAAGAGGAAATTCTTTTCTTTACGTTTCTTCTCGCCCCATCCTTCTGAAAGGAATAATCTGGAGAAATCTTTGTTATTCTCAGTCAATTTGGGGCATAACTACCGGGGCCCAAGAGTAGCAGTCTGAGCCACTCATTCCCTCACTAGACAAGAGAGGGAACATTGATGAACTTGCTCCCAGAGATCACACCTAAACACTTAATTTTGCTAATTCCCTAATCAAGGTGTATGTAGAATCCAAGGGAAAAGAGTTGTGGTATGCAAGGACAAGGCAGTGGAGCGGAATAAGGAATATTTAATGAAATAGATATTGAGCCCTTTCTCATGATCAGCCAAACTGTTCTCCGGGGCAACTCGGAGAGACCATATTATGCCTGTTTTGAAACAGGTGCACTGGCTGCCAATATATTTCCGGGCAAAATACAAAGTGCTGGTTATTACCTTTAAAGCCCTGAATGGCTTAGATCCAGGTTACCTTAGAGAGTGCCGCCTTCTGCATGATCCACACTGCACATTGAGGTCATCTGAGGAGGTCCGTCTCCAGTTACTACTGGTACGTCTGGTGGCGACTCAGAGGTGGGCCTTCTCTGTAGCCGCTCCTGGACTGTGGAATGTGCTCCCTGCAGAAATCCGTAATTCGAACTCTTTATTGGTGTTTTGGTGTTTAAGCAAGCCCTTAAGACCTATCTGTTTGGCCTGGTCTTCCAGGGTTTTTAAATTGTTATAAAGCATTTTTAATGTACCTGTTTTTCAGGGTTTTAAACTCTTTTATTGTTTAATTGTTTTATGGTATTTTATATTTTTAATTGTTGATTGATTTTAACTGTCTTTGTTTTATTTGTAAACTGCCCGGAGCCAGCTTGGGAAGGGCAGTATAAAAATTGAATGAATGAATGAATGAAAGAAAGAATAAACAAACAAATAAATAAATGATCAGTGAGAAAGGGCTTGAAGGGGTGAGGGGAGGAACCCTTGAAATGTTTACCTACCCTTCAGATGATCCCTCGTCAATGCTGGGTGTGGAGATTGCGTGCCCAGATGAGCAGCTGCATCCTTGGGCAGTGCAGAGGGCTGGGGGCTGGGATGCATCACTCTGACCCCTAGAACTCCCATAATGCACTATGTGAGTGCATGGTGCATTGTGGAGATTCCCCCGACAACAGCCAGGATACCCACATTCTCCCAGCCTCAGCTTCAAGCAGCTGGGTCTGGCAGATGATTAGAGAAACTGAGTGAAGAGAATGCTCACTCCCTTAAGCCAGTTTAAGCTGAGGGCTCTGCAGGTGAATTGATGCTCACCTCTAGGGATGTGTAAACAGGTTCAACGTCGAACATGTTCAGTGTCGAACCAGTTCAGTTCAACTGTTCAGGGTCACACTGAACTACCCCCTGTTCAATCTGACCTTAGACTGAACCTCCACTTCAGGGGTTCACGAGTTTGTTTGGTTTTTAAAGTTTTTTTAAAAAACTTACCCCTCCGGGGGAGTTGTCTGAGGAGGTGGGGGGGGGTGTCTGAGGAGGTTCCCCCTCCCCCCACTGGCCTCCCTTACTTCAGAAATCAGCATGCCAGGCCACACAGAGGCCTGCTGTGCAGGCATGGCAGCCTCCAAAATGGCCGCTGCACCGAGGGGGAAAGGCCGAAAACTGGCCAAAGAATTAGAACAAAAAAACAAAAACAAAACCCAAACCTCGTTTGGAGGAACTGCCCCCCCAGACCGAACTGAACACTGGGGGTTTCGAGGGGGTGCCGGACAGAACTGGCCAAGTTCAGTTCGGACTTGAACAGAACCGGACCAGCCGGTTCTGTGCACACCCCTACTCACCTCCCATTGCTTTTCACAAGCAGCCAAGTGTAGGCTGTCTTAGCCTGCTCTTGGCTCCTTGTGAGAACAGCCTCGTTATGTATAGGCAAATGGAGACCGTTTTTCAGAGCTCTTGCTGCTGGCTGTTTGTTAGCCTCACCTCTACTCCAGGACTGGAATACAAGTAACTAAAGCCCCATTCAAAAGCTGGCCTGGATCAAGGAATGGATTAACCAAACACATTACAGTGTATTATTTATTTCTCTCTTAATAAATTTGAGTATTTGTTCATAGAAATATGGTCTTGCCCCTTTTATATCAGTTCCACATCCGTTGCAGAGGATATCCCTTGGATTAATAGTCCCGAATCAGTCACGTATGTTTTGCCCACATGTTGTAACAATCCTTTTCCTCAGTCCATAGATGTTGCAGGGCTAGCCACTGATCCAGTTGCAGAAATGCAACACATGTGTAAGAGGACTCAGAGCACAAGCAATTGTGAAACTTCAAGGATCTGCTCAGCTACGTTACCTTCTTGCATGTGTGCATATTTGTTCATAGGAACATAGGAAGCTGCCATGTACTGAGTCAGACCATTGGTCCATCTAATTCAGCATTGTCTCCACAGTCTGCGAGCTGCTTTTCCAAGGTCACCGGCAGGAGTTGCTCTCAGGCCTATCTTGGAGATGCCAGGGAGGGAACTTGGAACCTTCTGCATGCAAGCATGCAGATGCTCTTCCCAGAGCAGCCCCATCCCCATTCAAATGAAAACCAGGGTGGACCCTGCTTAGCAAAGGAGACAATTCATGCTTACTACAACAAGATCAGCTCTCCTTCTCAGTGCAACTAGTTTGTTTCATTAGGGCAGCGTGACATGCATGTCAGCCCCTATTTATCAAATTCACCAGCCTCATCCAGACATCATGTTGTACGAGTGTGCAGATATCTTTATACTTGTACATCATTTTTTTGTGAATGACTGTACCTGGGTTCATTTTAAATGTGCAACTGGAGACAGGACCTTCAAGTGCATGGTACAGATAGGAGGTATACCTGCACATATGTATCTGCATAAGACATAACATGTGAATCACTGTACCTGTGTACCCTGGACATTCAACATATGAGTGTTGAACATAATATGTGAATGAGGATTCTGCCAGATGATGTAGTGATTGGCCGCTGACTTAGATATCTTTACCAGTGTGATTAGGTTAAACTAATCAATTGAATTCATGGAGGATAGGTTTATTGATGATGGCTATACAGAAAATCCAGATTGGAAAGCAATATTTCAGTGAATATTCACTGCTGGTGGCGGGGGAGCAAGAACCAGGGGAGAGCTATTGCCTTTATGTAAAGGCAAAATCGAGCAACCCAAAGGCTAAAAAAACCACCCAGCCTTCAAACAGGTGCCCCATATCCCATTTGTGGACATCCTGAGGGTCACTGTATGAAACAGGAAGCCGATCTAGATGGATCTTCAGAGTAAAGTTCTTATAAAGTGTTTCTGGGAATGGCTGTTGACCCTTCCTGTGTTAGGGCAGAAAGAGACTTGGAAGGGATGTACAGGGTAGTTCCAAGCACTGACATCTGAAGAGAAGAGCTAGATCCTAAAGAACCCAAAAAGATAGATTCTTTTGAATGAATGAATGAACCAAACAAACAACCCTCAACAACCAGGATGAGTCACATAATATCTCCTTCTCCTTCTTCTCCTTCTAATCTTCCCCTCCCCTCCCCCTCCTTTCCCTCCTACTCTTCCTCCTCCTCCTCCTCCTCCTCCTCCTCCTCCTTATCCTCCTCCTCCTCCTCCTCCTTTCCCTGCTCCTCCTTCTCCTCCTTCCTCTCTTCCTTCTCCTCCTTCTCCTCCTCCTTCTTATTCATCATCATCATCATTATGGTCACATCCCCGCTATATTAATTTCTCCTGAAGATAAGTTTCCAGGCAAAATACAAGGTGCTGGTTATAACCTATAAAGCCCTAAACAACTTAGGCCCTGGATATTTAAGAGGCCTGGATATTTAAGGCCCTGTCTTCTTCATCACAAACACCACCACCCATTGAAATCATCTGGAGAGATTCGTCTGCAGTTGCCATCAACTTGTTTGGTGACTACTCAGGGATGGGCCTTCTCTGTTGCTGCCCCCAAGGTTTTAGAATGTGCTCCCTGCTGAAATAAGAGCCTCCCTATCTCTGACAACTGTTAAGAAGGCATTTAAGACACATTTGTTCACCCAGGCTTTTCATTAGATTCACAGTTTTAAATAGTTTTAACATTGTGTTAATTATAAAAATTGTGTGTTAATTTTAAAATTTGTAATGTTTTAACATTTTAATTGGGTTTTAATTCATATTTTATTGTGAAACACCCAGAGATGCAAGTTTGGGTGGTATACAAGTGTGCCCAATACATACATACATACATAACGGCGTTATTTTATATATTCCCACCATCGCTCTGGCAAGCATCTTTATCTGCCACATCTTCCCTCACTCCCAGGAAGAGAGAAGTCATCATATTAAACACCAGTCCTAGATTCCAGATGTTATTGAGCTTTCTGTCCCCTCATCCTAATCCCTTTGGGCATATCCTGTCATTTAACAGCAAGAATAACAGCAGATATGCAGAGAATGAATGTATTGTTTGTCAATGAAAAAGAGGAAGTAAAAGATGAATGCAGAAAGACATATAACCCTAATAGCATCACTTCAAAAGAAAAGAAAGGTCTAATGTTACAAGATTCAAGGCATGATTGGATCTGGTTACACGCCAGCAGAATAAATGCTTTGTTGGCA
Organism: Hemicordylus capensis; assembly: GCF_027244095.1. NCBI lineage: Eukaryota > Metazoa > Chordata > Lepidosauria > Squamata > Cordylidae > Hemicordylus > Hemicordylus capensis. The sequence goes on along the minus strand of NC_069664.1, from coordinate 15,773,439 downwards.
GTCCTGTTTACATAACAGATGCATGAATATAACCTATTTCTCAGCTGTCATTCGCAGACTGGATAGTACAAGGATCACTGTCCAATTTCTTCAATACTCCTGTATATGTTTCCGAGCAAAATACGAGGTGTTATTTATAACCTATAAAGCCCTAAACAGCTTGGGCCCTGGGTATTTAAGAGAACATCTTCTTCGTTATGAACCCCACCGCCCACTGAGATCATCAGGAGAGGTCCATCTGCATTTGCCACCGGCTCGTCTGGTGGCTACTCAGGGACGGGCCTTCTCCGTTGCTGCCCCGAGGCTTTGGAATGTGCTACCTAGTGAAATAAGAGCCTCCCCATCTCTGACAATTTTAAGTCTTAAAAGATGCAGCTGTTCACCCAGGCTTTTAACTGATACTGTTTTGATTGTTTTTAATGTTGTTTTAGAATATTATTTAAAAATTTAAAAATTGTTGTGTTTTAAATTTCTTGTTTTTAACTAATGTTTCAGTATTGTTTTTATCTTGTTGTAAACCGCCCAGAGACATAAGTTTAGGGTGGTATAAAAATATGTAAAATAAAATAAAATAATAAAATAATATTATCAGTTCCTTTCTTTACCCCTGCTAACTTGGCAAAGAGGCAGCTTTTACCGTGGTGATTCTCTTTATTTAGCAGGGGGAGAGTAACTGGCCCTCTCCACCCCCAGTACAGTACCTCCAGTGACTGTTGCTGGTGTCTGTCTTGTGTTTCTTTTTAGATTGTGAGCCCTTTGGGGACAGGGAGCCATCTTATTTGTTATTTCTCTTTGTAAACCACCCTGAGCCATTTTTGGAAGGGCGGTATAGAAATTGAATTATTAATTATTATTATTATTATTATTATTTAAAAGCTCTGAATATTTTCATCAATACAGGTGGACTTCACTATACACAGAACCAGCATCCACAGTTTTGCGTATCCATGGACAGGTAATTGACACCTGACCTTGGCATATGTGGGGAAAAACTGGCCAAAAGTGGGTTAATTTTGCATATCTGTGGTTTGAAGATAGCTAGAAATGACCTTGGGGATCATTTCCGGTCACCATTTTGTGACTCATCTGGGACAAAAAAACTCCCCCCCCCCAAAAAAAAATCACGGAAAAATGAATCAACTTGGACTTCTGGGCGTTATTGCTGGGCAGCTGGAGGCCCACAAAGCATGGTAGGGCAGGTTTTTTTGCCCATTTTTACATGTTTAGACCATTTCCCTAGAGATTTTAGGACCTCCGGGAACCTAACCCCCACAATCCCATTGATCTAATGATTTGGTATTTGTATTTTCCTTATCCGCTGTAATTGCAAGGAATGGAATCCTCATGCATACTGAGGTTCATCAGTGCATGTTTTTGTTGAGCATGCATTAGTACATTGTGGGTTATGCAGTTTGGTGTCTGTTTATGCAATTATTCTCATGTGAAGTGGAAAACAAGAGGATGAAGACAGTGAAAGGGGAAAAATGATACCAAAAGCCCTATGAACTTGGAACAGGAGTTAAAATGTCACGAGGATATAGGTATATTGAAAATACATAATAGCTACATCATGCAGGTAACCTTGTTGGTCTTGTAAAAAAAACAACACACACACATCTGAATGTAAAAGTAGGAACCTGTGCCTTTAGATCAGTTGAATTAATTGAATAAATGCCAATATTTATATTCTCAAAAAGAAAACAATGATGCATCTTTTTCACTGTAATATTTGGTGCAATCAGATTTTATTTTATTTTTGCTTAAATATGATTTAATTAAATCTGTGTAATGCATTTTCCATTCCATTTGAAGTCTGTTACAAAACATAGACAAGATATTTTTCACCTTGCCCAACAACATCTTTTTCCCCTCAGACTTTTCTTTTTCTTTGTGTGGCTGTGTTCTCACAGTCATGGTGATCCTGATTAAATCATTAACCAGGATTGCTGAGACCTGCAGACCTGGTTGTGAGAATGCAGATATCCCAGACAATCCTGGTCAAACCATTGTGGATAAACCAAATTTAACCAAGATTACATCTTAGTTAATTGCAGTTTTAACCACAGCAGTTTGACCAGGATTGCCCAAGAAATTTGTGTTCTCACAACAAGCTTTCTCGTTTGTTTTCATGCTTAACATCCAACCTCATGAACAGTTTGAAACTTGCTCATGTGAGCTTTTGAGGGTTCTAACAAAGGTAAGGTAAAGTGTGCCGTAAAGTCAATTTCAACTCTTGGCGCACACAGAGCCCTGTGGTTTTCTTTGGTAGAATACAGGAGGGATTTACCATTGCTTCCTCCCGCACAGTATGAGGTAGTGCCTTTCTGCATCTTCCTATATATTGCTGCTCCCCAATATAGTACCAGCGAGGATTCGGACTGTCAACCTTCTGCTTGTTAGTCAAGCATTTCCCTACTGTACCACTTAAGGTGATGCGAACTGTGTTTTAGCACTGGCCAATCAGAAAGGGTTGAATCAATTCAACCTGAATCTGGTTGATTCGAGTGATTCAACCCCAAAACGTCACCCCCTGGCCAAATTTGAGCTCGAATCGAATCTCCCCAGTTTTGATTAGACTCGATTCAAGATTCAAGTTTTCCTTATTCATTCTCCCCTGATTCCCAGCTCTCATCCCCTTTCCCGGGATGGCTGGCCAGGCCAGGCCAGGTTGTCCTGCCACCACCTCCCAGCGGCCAGCTGAGGCTGCCTCCTCAGGCTGTTTTGGGGCCCACCACCACCACCCTCCGCCATTTCTTTTTGCCCCGAACTCTCACCCAATGCCAGGAACTCTCGCAAGAGTTCCGCCACCAAATCCTGGGCACGCATGCCAGCTAAGAGAATTAAATATATAGAATCTAAAAACTGAGAACTATAAAAACTAAACTATAAAAACCTGCCATATATAAGCACCAGATAAAACATTAAAACTCCTATTGTAAAAGATGTGTTTTTATGTGTTTTGTTAATGACCAGCTTTGAAGTCTTTGTCCACAAAACACATGATATGACTGGGTAGCCACATTTAACTAATGGTGTGCTTTTCATGAGCATTTTAAAATACCATCACAGTAGCATGAGTTCCAAAAGCGGTGGGGTGGGGTAGGGATGATGATAAAAAGAATACATTAAGCTCAACAATGTAGAAAGTGGAAAGTTTCTCTTTCCTCCAACAGTGTTAATCAGAAAAGGCTGAAATATAGAATATCATTTCTCTTGAATAAAACTGACAGAATATAAATCACTCTTAATACCTCCAGTCCTCCACAAGAATACAGAAGGAATAAGGCTGTCGCTGTTCTCCACACACTTTGTATGCTTCAAAGCCTTCCGCTTTGTCTGGCAATTCTGAATAATAGAGGATACTGAGCCATGTATATGAAACTTGGATTAATGTGCAAGATTTAATCTACGGGTTGCACGGATCTGGCAAGTTCCAGGGGAAATCAAGAGTTGAGGAAGTCTCCCTCCCAAACAGGAAATAGGTCTCTAGTCCAACTTGCAACATATTGCTTATGACACATTTCTTGTTTTCGGCCAATTCCCTCCCCCATTAACTGAATATGCTGTACAGGGAATTGGGTCTCATTGACACCTCAGAGAGCTCTGGACTTCCATCAGTTGAAAAGGAAGATTGAAATGCCAGGATTCAGCAACGGTTTCCAAGGGTTGGAGGAAATCCTGCAGCTTTTGTCCAAGAAGCTGATTTACCTCTTAGGAATGCATATATGAAGATGAATACGATGGATATTTATATACCGCTTTTCAACAAAGGTTCCCAGAGCAGTTTATTTATTTTATTTATGCATTTATTTGTCAAATTTGTACAGCACCCCAAACTTTAGACTTTAGTTAACAATAGCATCAAACAAGTTAAAACATACACAAAAATCTTAAAACAATTTAGGCCACCTAAAAATCAAAAACAGATTAAAACTTAAAAATTTTTAAAAGCTGAAAAAGCTTGGGGGAAGAGGTGGGTTTTCAAGTGCTTTAAAAAAATTGTCAGATATGGGGAGGGTCGTATTTCAGTTGGGAGCACATTCCACAGTCTCGGTACTGGCTGGCGGCAACTGGAGACGGACCTCTCCAGACAACCTCAATGGGTGGTGGGGCTCATAATAAAGAAGCAGTTCCCCTTTAATACCCAGGGCCCTAAATACACAGGGCCTTATATCTATCTCTGGATGGATGGATGGATAGATGGATAGATAGATAGATAGACAGACAGACAGATAGATAGATAGATAGATAGATAGATAGATAGATAGATAGATAGAAAGCAATAATTGAATTTTAAAAATGGCGCCCTGTCCCCAAAGGGCTCACAATCAGAAAAAGAAACACAAGATAGAAACCAGCAGCAGCCACTGGAGGGATGCTGTGCTGGGGATGGATAGGGCCAGTTGCTCTCCCTCGGCTAAATAAAGAGAATCACCACTTTTAAAAGGCGCCCTTTTTGCTCATGTACACTCCAACTGACCTGATCAGGAATAGCCCATTTCTTTGGAGGGATGCATTCTTTTGTTCATGTGAATTGATAGACTTGTTTTTCTACAAGGTTCTACAAGGTTTAGTTCCCTCTCCATGATTTCTAGAAGTTTAATCACAAGTAAAGGGTTAACATTAAAACATATTTCTGAATACATTTCTGAATGATCAGCTGGATTTGTAGTTCACTCAAGCCTTTTCCTGTTACGTTCCTGGGTAGAGTCATCAGTGGCATTGCAAGGTGGGTGGCCTGTGCCCAAACTTTATGGTGGGCCCCCTCTGCCACTCCACCCCATAGGCCTCCACTGGCCTCAGCAAGCCTGCTGCCATCACAGGCTGACCACTCACCTGGCTCTTGCTAGATGCCAGCAACCCACCTGGCCTGTAACAGGTGTCAGGTGGTGACGTCATTATAACATGCCATGGCTTGTGATAGCAGCATATAGCAGGGGCAGCAGAGGTCAGGTGGGTGGCTTGTGGTGGCAGCAGCAGCAACAGATGGTGGTGGTGGGGGGGTGGAGGAGGTGAATGATGGCTCCCTGGTAGGGCCACCGGGAGCTGGGGGCCCGTGTTCACAGAATACAGGCAAACTCCAGTGGTTATGCCCCAGGCAAAAATCTGGAATGGGCTTTGAGATTGTGCCTGCCAGCCATGCTCCATGCTCCTGCACCCATCTACTTATGAGCCAAATCCTTGGACTTTGGCATATTCCGTGCTTCTCTGCAGAAGGCAGCAGTGAACATAGGGAAGGTGTCTCCACACAATGTTTAAAGCAGGGGTTCCCAACCTGTAGTCTTCCAGGTGTTGCTGAACTACAATTCCCATCATCCCCAGCTAGAATTTATAGTGGCTGGGGATGATGGGAGTTGTAGTTCAGCAACATCTGGAGGACCGCAGGTTGGAAACCCCTGGTTTACAGGGTTCCACACCCTTCTGTATTCTACCAAAGACAACCACAGGGCTCTGTGGTCACCATGAGTCAACACCGACTCGACAGCATACTTTACCTTACTTACATCATGTGGAGAATGATCTCCTGCATTTGGTGCAACCTTTTCAAGACAAACACTGGATTGTGCAGAGGCCCACATGGGTTGTTGCTTTTCAGTGATCAGAGTCTCAATGGATATCTTTGAGAGCAGGGAGGAAATGGGAAAGAACTTTTGTGCATTCACCTACATAGCAGCCTAGTCATCTCAAACCCTGGGGTGCAGGATCTCATTCCACATTCCACATTGGAGAACCTTTTGGAGAATGACACTCATACAGCCAAACATTACAAGTTGGACAAATTAATATTCTGATTCACACGATGATGCGTCACTCTGGGAAAAGCTCCTGCATGCTTGTGTGCAGCAGGTTCTAAGGTCCCTCCCTAGTACCTCCAGATGGGGCTGAGAGATACTGCTTCCTGCAACCTTGGAGAAGCCACTGCCAGTCTGTGTAGACAATACTGAGCTAGATGGACCAATGGTAGAAGTATATTCCTATGAAGTTCATCAACATATCTTCTTAGACGATATGCTTTTAGCATATCTTTTAAAAGCTTTTAAAAATAGGCAACGAGACACAAAACATGCAATTCTTTTTTTAAGGTGCACTAGAACTCAGACCTTGATAAAGCATGCCAATAATTTCTCCTCCCTCTGCCAAAGACGCTTCCAGCAGACTCCAGTGCTACCCCCAAAAATGCTTCACCAATTAACATAGCACTGTTCTGCAAGCCATCAAATTCCCAGTTCTGGGGATTTTCTCCCACTCTGGGTCGGCTTCTAATTGTCATGGATTGCGGTTCTAGGCAACAAAGTATGTGTGCATAGGCAAGGATAATGCAAGTATTGTAGCAACTCATGCTACATGCATGGATTTTGCTCACACATCATTGTGCAGTTCTCAGTTTTCCATTTAAAAAGCCCTGCATGCAACGGACATTTTGGCTGTGTTCAGACATACAGGACAACCACAGTTATAGCTGGCTGAGGTTGTAACTGCAGTACACCCAGACATGTGAAACAGCAGTTACGGGCCAAAAGCTAGCTCGCCAAAATCCAGTTGGAACTTTTGGTTATCTCTAAGTTTTGCTGCCGACAACTGAGGTTTTACTGCTGAAGCATTATGCCCATATGCTGACTCAGCTATAACCATGGTTTCATGCCTATTCCAAATTCCAATCATAGAGGTGATGGAGATCTGCCTCGGTGGCAGGGTAGCAGGGAGGGTCTCCCCTCTCCTTCAAGTGGAATTTGACTGTCCATGGTTTGGTGAAAGTCTGCGGTGCAGTTTGGAGAATTGAAACCTCAGCCATACTTAACTCCAGTTAACTTATATGTCTGAACTAAGCCTTTGAGAACACTGTCCTGAGCTATTCATAGACCTTTTATTGTCAATAATGGAAGGAAGAGAGTTTCTGTCCACCCCCCAATTCCATTGCCTGCTGACCAAACTCCAGCTTGAGAAACCCTGGATCAGGGACAGTCCACACAGCTCTTCTCTGTGCTAAAACCACTGCATCAGCATAATGCTTTGCTGACCCGTCCTTCACCCCCTATTTTCTGGCCAGTTCGATTAAGTTCTGATTTCAGGGTTATAGCGATCTCTTGTTGCAAGCAGACAGAGATGAAAGGCCTTCTGCTGCGATTTCGGGAGACACAAGGCCCTTCCATGACCAAAAAAGTAATTATTCTTCAAAGTTCTTTGAAAGAGAGAGTTTAAGGTATTTAATGATTAAAAACTTGATGTCCTTGAGTAGAACTAAGATAAAGGAATTAACATGGACCTTAAGGCAGCTGAAATGACAAACATAAAGGCAGCAATAATGAGTCTGCCCGAGGTGATTACATTTTCTAATTAGAAGAACACATGTCTCATTTAGGTGTGGTAATCTCCATCTCTCTTGCTGACGTCACTTGGTTTGTCCCCAGCTAACATAAGCGACTCAGATTCTAAAATAGTACAGAAGGAATACTGCATGGCCCACTCTTAAAGGGAGAGCACATCAGCACCATACTTCTTAAGCTTTGGTTTTCCGTGCATGTTGGGGAAAGATTCACTGACAAAGTTGTGCTAGTCACTCTATAGTTCAGGGCACAGAGGCCGTGCTGCAAAAATGTTGGCAAAGTCTCTGACAGATAAAAAGGGGGAAACAGAGCTCAATAAGGTTACCACTAGTGATCTCTCTCTCACACACAAACACACACTCACTTATTCTACACATGATCCATGTGTCGAGCTTGGAGGGTTCTGCAGGGAGAGTGGGCTTAGCCCGCTTTCCCCGCACACGAGCAGTTGGGCAGCCCTGGGTGGCCACATCAGCTGTCCACATGACTACCAGCTCTGTGATGGCTCCGTGTCCGCTCCGTTAACCTCGTTAAATAAATAAATAAATATGGCCTCCATACATGCACGGAGGTAACAAAAATGTGTGGAAGCCCAAAACGGGCTGCAGCTGGCCCGGGCTATACTTCAAGTGGCCAGCGGGGTGCTTGGAGTAGCCCCAAACGCCATGCCTCTCCACCACCAATATCTCTTCTACCTCTGCCACCACCTCAGATAAAGTACAGGGTACCTTATCCCCCACCCAGCCGCAGTATAAGGACGGCCCCTTTACTTGTAAAGGGAAATCCTCACAGAATTCCCCTTTACAAGTATATCCCCAAACTGGTTCAGCCCAGTTCTTTGAGAATTGGGAAAGGGCCAGTTCGAACTCGAACAAGCACCCCCATGTCAGTTTGATTCAAACCTGTTTGAACTGAGCCAGCTTGCACATCCCTGATAGTAACTGTAATCAATATACAATGTTGATTGTATACACTATTGAAAAAATATTGATGACAATATACAATATTGATTCCTCTTTACAAGTTTATACCCGAATTGGTTCAGACTGGTTCTTTTCGAATTGGGGCTGGGCCAGTTTAAACTCGGATGGCCAGTTTGAACTTGGACCAGGAGAGCTGGTCTTGTGGTAGCAAGCATGACTTGTTCTCTTAGCTAAGCAGGATCTGTCCTGGTTGCATCTGAATGGGAGACTTGATATGTGAGCACTGCAAGATATTCCCCTCAGGGGATGAAGCTGCTCTGGGAAGAGCAGAAGGTTTCAAGTTTCCTCCCTGGCAGCATCTCCAAGATAGGGCTGAGAGAGAGATTCCTGCCTGCAACCTTGGAGAAGCCACTGCCAGTCTGTGAAGACAACACTGAGCTAGATAGACCAATGTCTGACTCAGTATATGGCAGTTTCCTATGTCCCTATGTTCCTGACCAGCTGACCTGGGCCGGTTTGATTCTAACCACAGTTTAAATCGAGCCAGCTTGCACATCCCTAATGGTAACTATAATGCAGCATTTAACCGTTTTCCTGTGTGAACTAGGAGTGTATGTACACAAATGCCTTTCTCTTCCCCCCGCTTCAAAGAGCTACTACAGATTCAGTAGATAAACTTGAGAGACATTCTAACGACAGCCTCTACCATCTACCTTCCTAGTGTTTGAAGGACAGGGCAGGGAATTCAACAGAGAACAGAGAACAGAGGATCGGGAGTGGGGATCAAATTTAACTGTCCTTCTCTGGACAAAATAAAATGAAGTCATCTTACTTTGAAAAGGTCCACCATCCTCCTTTTCTGTACAAGAGTGTCTGCTGTGGATAATTGGCACCTATGAATTCCACAAGGGCTGCCCTCACGCTGGAGTCTCCAAGGGCATAGGGAAGAGTGTGGAAGTGCCTCACCCCACCACTGTTTTTCTATTTTACACACGCCCACCACACGTCTGGTGTGAATTCAGATTGCCGCCACCACTTCTTCAGCTCATGGTGTGCAGCCAGCTCCTCTAGCTTGATCTGCTCATTGCAAGCATCCAACTCCTGCTGCCTGCACCCTCTCAGACCCCAAAGCATGGAGGCTAGCCAGGGAAAGAAGTGGGAGAGGCTAAGGAGTAGAGGAAAGGTTGCTGTTGCTAGCGACTGAGGTTTACTTCTAAGTAAGCAGTTGCAGAGCTTAGTGAAAGCATGGGACAGGGTGAGATCCCCAAGTAGGGTTTACTTTTCAGTAAGCATAGCCTGCAGAGCTTGGTGGGAGTGTGTTTTCTCCAAGGCTCTGCAGCTCAGGGCCGGCTCAAATGTGAAGGGTGCCTCAGGCAGTGGGCATGAGAGGGGGTAGGCAATGGGGAATATGTGGCTATCCTCCTTGACACCACCTCTACCCAGGCGCATAGCTAGGGGAGAGGGGCCCGTGTTCACCCCTCTCTCCATCAGCCCCTTGGAGTGAGGGAGATAATGAAGAAAATAGAGAGGGGTGGAGCTGGGGGACCCTCTGGAGCTTGGGGGCCTGGGTTCTTTGAACCTATCCACTCAATTATAGCTACACCCCTGCCTCTACCCGCCATTTTGCGGATGTGGCAAGTGGGTGATGGGAACACCCACTCACCCGCTTGCCCTCCTCACTGCTGCATCCACTCACTGTGAAAGTGGCAGGTGGAGGTGGAGGTGGTGGTGGCGAGGAGGGCAGGTGGGCAGATGGGTGTTCCCATCATCCGGCCATAAGTAAGTGAGCCTTTCCCAATTTTCCCCTCCACCACAACATGACAAGGAGGCACAATCCTTCTCTCTCTGAGGCAGCTAACAGCACCTGAGAAGAACATATGGTCAAGCAGGAGGAAGAGGCTTCCAGGACTCAGGGGTATGGCAAGGGGGAGCACTGGCTCCGAGGAGCAACTCCTGCTGCTCTTGATCACAACCAGCTGTCCCTGCAGGGATTCCTGGAGGCTTTCCAAACGGCAGGCTTTACCGTGGGTTTATCACAAGGCTTTACTGCGAGCTTGGGGCATAAAGGATACTCCGATGCAAAAAGAGGATTTTTTAACCCTGGACATATTTTGGGCTAGGTTCTAATATGGAGGGGGAAACCCAAATTGTGTATCAAGTACGCTCTGAAATATCACATGGACGTTGGGGTAAATCTGGCCAATATGTGAACTCACACCCACCCTCCCAAAATAAAATTGCAGTAAAGTCACCATCTGAAAAAGCTCCTGGTATGTGCATTTAAGATGGTTCCCCCTTTCCCATTTGGGGAAAGATTTATCCTGGATTTGGGTAAATACAGTAGATTTGAATCAGAATGAGACCAACCTTTTTGAATGGTGAGGACTTCACATTTCAAGCCACCCACTCAAACTTTATCAGCATCAGTAGTTGCCCCCTTTCCCAGTCTACTTCTGTGTTAAGCAGCCTGGCATAAACAAATCAGCAAGGGTTCAGAGGTGCACCTAGGTAATTTTGGAGCCTGGATCTAAAGGTCTTTGGAGGCCCCCCCTGCAAATTAATCATCATCATGCTTGGCCGGGTGACCACACCACCTGGGAAAGACTAAAGGGGATTTGGGGCAGCCCAGGGGCTGTGGAGGCCCTGGACTTTGGCCCTGAAGTCCAGGTGTAAGAGCACTTCTGCAAGGGTTATAAGGGTGGGCAAGAGAATACAATATTTCAAAAACCCCTTCATTTTGACTAGTAAAACTTTCATCAAGCCCTTGTTTCTGTTCATTTCAGAACCCATTTCTGGTTATTCCTCCCATTCTTTGCTTTTTATCCCACTTTCCTCTTTCTTCTACAAATGCAGTATTTTAGTGGCACCACCTGTGAGTCAAACGATCCATGAGACCTGCTTTCTGCAAAACTGCAGGGAGAGCGGGCTAAGCCTAGGCTCTCCTAGCCCGATTTTTGTTAATCGTGAGAATAGCTGCAATGTCTTCTTATGAGCACCATATTGAATACCATACATCCTAGGGAAATATAGCACTCAATAGGGTGCCCACAGGAAGGCAGCTATGTCAAAGAAGGGGGGAAGGAAGAAGGGAACAGCCTGGGTGGGGCACTGACTGTGCTGTTTTTGCCTCTGCCCCACCTGTCCTCCAGGTGTGTTGGATCTCCTCTGGGCTGCTGCTGCTGGGGCTCTGTTCCTGTATAGGGCAGGCTGGCCCAAGGGCATGAGCCGAAGGGCGAGAGCAGAAGGGCTCTTGTCCTTGTGGCTCTCAGCCATGGGGCAAGCTGCCGGGGGCCGGGAAGACTCTCCTTCCTGCTACCAAGAAGTCAGCAAGAATTTGAACAAGAGACTGCATAAGTCTGGATTTGTTTTCTTATTGAGCCAAGGATCTGTGGTTGGTTAGGCTGAGGAGATGTGTCCGGGAGAGCAGAAAAATGGGGATGGAGTGGGGGCAGCAATGTCACAGGTAGCAGGCAGAGGGAGGTATGGCGGTGGGAGTTAGGCAGGCCATTACAGGGGAAAACGGTCCAGGCAATTGGGGCCTGTTCCTTTTTCCAGCTCTTCTCCCAACCCTCTGACCCCAGGGAGCTCTGAGAACACTCCCTCGAGGATTAGGGTGCTGCTGCTGAATGCCAGGTCACTCAATGCAAAAATATCTCTCATCCATGATTTGATTGTGGATGAGCATGCTGACCTGGTATGTTTGATGGAGACCTGGTTGGATGAGCTGGGTGGGGTTGGTCTCTCTCAGCTCTGTCCTCCAGGTTTCCAGATCGTGCAACAGCCCCACCTCGAGGGTTGGGGAGGGGGCATTGCAGTGTAGACCTGCGGAGCTGTTTCGTGTAGCAAAGACATTTCTTCATAATTTTTTTTTGTGGGGGTCATGATTTGGGGGGGTGTTCATAGGTGATTAGGGGGGACGGGGGTGATTGGGGGGTGATTTCTGAGGGTCTGCCTTCACTCCTCTTGCTGACTATTAGTTATTTAAAGGGATTTGGGGTGATATTTGGTAAAATATTGTCATTTTTTCTGTATTTTTCAGTCTTTTTATGACTGTAATTCCCCTAACCCCATTTCCAATGCTTTTCAATTGCTCTCCAACCGCGAATTTGTCAACCACAAGGTTTTCCTGGAACAGAACCCTTGCAGTTGGCATGGGTTGACTGTATAGTGGGGAAGCTCTCTGAAATGCTGACACATCTTCCTTGGGATCTATGCAGTGTTAGTTAGGATCCCAACCCCGCCCCCCCCGCCATTTTGCCTTTTCCCTGTACAGCATGCTTTATTACTCCTCCTTCTCCTATAGTACCTTTCCATTAGGGGCCAAGTAAATGGGACTGAACAATTGTGCAAAAACAGTAAAAGAGGGGGACAATATTGTGAAGAGATGTCCATTAGCAAATGCTTCTCAATACTCTGAAATATGCAGACATGCACGGATCAGAAAAGTAAAGAAAATACATCCACACTTGGGGAGAGGGAACCATGGTGGCCCTGAGAGGAGGGAGGATGGAGCAGGTGAATTAAGATGGTCACTAGCTGCAGCCTTGCCATGGGAAAGAGAGAGGGAAAGATGGACAGCTGCACCTGATAATTGCTTGCTGCTGCAGCACCCATTTAAAAGAAAGAGACAGCTCAGCTCTACATTTCTGCAGAGGAAAGAAGGGGGAGAAATAAAAGTGGTGGTGGGAGGGGAGACGAAGGAAGGGTGAGGGAGAAATCAAAACAATGCTGTATAACCTGCATCAACTTAGATCCCCACACGCCACCTCAAGGAAGCTAACAAGTACAACCAGCGGATTATATACGCAAAAATGTGGTATGTATAATGGATCATTTCCACTCATTGTTTTCCCTTTCCCTGGCTTTGTGTGCATGAAATGTCTGTGGAGGCCTGAAAAACATGACAGGATCACCATGGCAAATGGACAAAGTGTGTGTCTGTGTCTGTGTCTGTGAGAGAGAGAGAGAGAGAGAGAGAGAGAGAGAGAGAGAGAACGCTGGGTGGGGTGGAGGGCATGCTTCCAAGAGAGACTTGCAGGGTATAATTTGTGGGCTTCAACATCTCTGAAATTAGCTCCAATGGATGTATGAAATATAATCTTAGTTTTAACTAGAGGAGTGCACGGAAACGGCTGTCCCTGCTTGGTTCGAGTCCGAACTGGACCCAAACCAGACCAGGCCAGTTCAGTCCAGCACCCCCTCAACCCCCCCCCCTCGGTCCAGTCCAGGAGGGGTGGGGTTCATGGACCTTTTATTAAAAAAATTTTTAAAACTTTTTTTAACTTACCCACTCCAGGGTGCTTCTCCAAGGTGATGATGGGTCCATCATGGGCCAGATGGGCCTCTGTGTGGCCTACGTCATACTGAATTGGGCCGTATTTGAGAAAAGGAAGGCTGGTGGGTGGAAGGAAAACTCCGCAGACCGCCCCCATCTTGGAGAAGTCCCCCCTGAGGGGGTAAGTTTAAAACAAAATTTAAAATTTAAAATTCAATTTAAAATTGACTTAAATTTGGATTTTCCCCTACAGTGGTCAATAGGAAAATTAAAAAATCACTGAAAATCACTGTTTGGTCCTAAAGACTTGAAACATGCCACAAATATGGAGAATGAAGCCAGGGGGCTCTGTAGTGAATTTGAAGAGAATCAATCAATCCCCTGATTTTGGTGAATTTTTGATTTTTTTTTTTCCTTTTAAGATGGCTTAAAATTGTGAGATCTGGCTTGTTTCAAGTCAGACCTTTACAAAAAGTTGTAGATGTGAAGCTTCTCCTTGGACCATCACTCTACTCTATATGGGAAAAGGACATTCCTTTGATTTTGTATTATTTCTTCTTCTTCTCCATTGCAGGAACAGCAGACCTTTTAAAAGTGGTTAAAAGGACTTCACACCTTTTAATCCCTTAATGGCCCAAAGGGAAAGTGAGAAATTCTTTCTAACCACAAAAACAGAAACATTCAAAGTACTTTCACATTTCTTGACTGTGTACTTCTGCAATTGGTAAATCAAAAATTAATATAAAATCAAAGCAATGTCCTTTTTCCTCTGCATGTTCCTTATTTTTCCTTGTTTCTCCTTATCAGAGTGGAATGATGGTCCTAAAGAGGGCTTCAGATTTTTTTGTAAAGTTATGACGTGAAAGGAGCCAGTTTAAACCCCTTTTTCCCTCTTTTTAATTTCCTCCCAAAACTTCCCCAAAAATAAGAGGAATTACCAATACCCTTGGGGAAAAAATAACACAAAGTCCTGCCAATGTGACTTAATGTGTGCCAGATTTCATAACTGTATGATCTCCCATTCCTGAAATATAAAAGGAGGGGGAAGGGGCATGCTGTTACATATTTTCATAAAGGCAAAAGGCAGAATCTTCCACACACCGGTGTAATGACATGGAGGTTCTTCAGAACTTCTTTCAGAAGTTTTTCTAAAGTTCTGGCTTAAAACAAACCAGATCTCACCACTTTTAGCCATTTTTAACAACAACAACAACAAACCAACCGAAAATTCACCAGAAATCAAGAGATTGACCAATTATCTTCAAATTCACCGCAGAGGGCTCTGTCCTCCTTTCATACATTTGTTTAAAGGCTCTAGGACCAACCAGTGATTCTTAGTGATTTTTTTCCTATTTTCCCATTCACATCTATGGGGGGAAATCCTATTCCATTTTGCCAATTCTGAAATTCCAAAGCATTTCCAAAATTAATTTTGATATTTTGGAATTAAATCTGACTTTGCCAATACATTTTTTTTTAAAAAGCATGAGGATTTTACTAATTTGGGACAATTTTGGATAAAATCTGAATTTTCAAATCTGAATTTGGACAGGCCTACCTACCATAACTAAGTCTGAGTGATGAAAAACACACATCCTATTCCCATTTCCATAGCCCAATTCAGACATTATGCTATATGAGTGTACAGATGTCTGTACACTTGTACACGCATTTGTGTGAATAACTGTATCTGTGTTCATGTTAAAACTGAACCCAGATACAGGCCTTTCAAATGCATGGTATCGATAACAAGTGTACATTTGTACTTGTGTTCCACATAGCATGTGAATGACTGTACCTGCATAGAGATCTGTATCTAGACCCCTTCACACATTATGTTCAGCACTTGTATGGTGAGTACACAGTGTACACAGATACAGATCTGTACACCTGTACAGTCATTCACAAATGATGTTGAATGCAGATATATAAGTCCAATCCCTACCTGCACCATGCATTTGAAGGTTCACATTTAAAATGAATACAGATACAGGCATTCACACAAACACGTTTATGTGAGTGTACAGACATCGGTACACTCATACAGCATAATGTCTGTATCAGGCTCCTGTGTACATTATATGATCATCGTATGGGTGTTGAACATAATGCATGAATGGGCCTCATGTCCCTCCCCTTTCTCTATTGTCTCCTGTAAGTAGAATGTTTGATTTTGAGATCTAATCTACCTACCTACCTTTCTTTAAGGAGGCTTTCTGAAAATACCAAATGCCAAATACCTTTAAGAAAATGCTAGTGTAGTTGTATATCTTATCATGGTTCTATATCATGATCGCATATCAGCTGCAAATGTATATCATGGTTGCATATCATGGTTTTCCTTGCAACCAAAGAACTGAAGCATAGGATGAAAAGGCTACCGGGGGAAGGAGACAGTAGTGGGAAGAACTAAGAAAAGGTTGGCCCAAACCACGTTGTAGTGCATCCCACCTCTGCTTGCCCATGGGCTCTGTAATCTGCTTGCACAGCTTCAAGGCATCTGTGTTTGAAGAACCAGTTCTCAGCCACGGCAAACCCTGCTCTGTGGTGCCTGTAATGTGCTGCTTAATCATGGGCTGTGGCAGCTTTGCTCCCTTCGGCATTTCTGCGCTTATTTTCCTTGGCATATTTTTTTTTGTCCCCTTATTAGGCTTAAGAGGCCCCATCAGATAAAACACTATTTCCAAATCAGCCTGATTGAGGCAATCAAGCTGCTTGCAGAAGGCTTTTTAAAACCCTTCATTAGCCTCAAGGATGCCTTTGTAATGAACACTGCAGCCAAGGAAATTCATTGACCATATGAGAGGAGAATATCAACCCTAAAGAGCCAAGATCATGGGCACAAGGGGGTTCTTGACTAACAGCCAGAATCAAAGGCAGGGCAAACACAGTGGAAACCAGAGGAAACCTGCTCTGCATTACTTTTGCCATCCATCAGCTCTGACATTACACATTGTATTAGAATCCAAGACAAGGTTTCCCCCCACCCCACAAGTTCTTTAAATATTAGAAACCTGGAAGTAGATATGATGTCAGAGTTTGGTTCCTTTAGAGTAAATGTACAACCCGTATTTAACGTCTGCTTTTTATGGGGGTCATCTTATATTCAGAGTCGTCTTTAATTCAGGTAAAGATGGTACTGTCTGCCACAAGATCCCTCAGGGGATGAAGCCACTCTGGGAAGAGCAGAAGGCTCCAAGTTCCCTCCCTGGCGGCATCTCAAGATAGGGCTGAGAGAGATTTCTGCCTGCAACCTTGGAGAAGCCGCTGCCGGTCTATGAAGACAATACTGAGCTAGATAGACCATTAGTCTGACTCAGTATATGGCAGCTTCCTATGTTCCTATGTTCCTAAGATGTGGTGACAGCCAACAACCTGGATGGCTGGAAAAGGGGTTTGGATAACTTCATGGAGGAGAGGTCTATCAACGGCTACTAGTTGGAGGGCTATAGGCCACCTCCAGCCTCAAAGGCAGGATGCGTCTGAGTACCAGTTGCAGTGGAGTAACAGCAGGAGAGAGGGCATGCCCTCAACTCGTGCTGTAGACTTCCAGTGGCATCTAGTGGGCCACTGTGTAAAACAGGATGCTGGACTGGATGGGCCTCAGGCCTGATCCAGCAGGGCTGTTCTTATGTTCTTACGTTCTTCCCTCCTCCCATAACATTTCACATGAATATTTCACATTCTTATGTTTTCGTACCAGCATGGTGTAGTGAACATAGGAACGTAGGAAGCTGCCATATACTGAGTCAGACCCTAGGTCCATCTATCTCAGTATTGTCTGCACAGACTGGTAGTGGATTCTCCAAAGTTGCAGGCAGGAATCTCTCTCAGCCTTTTCTTGGAGATGCCGCCAGGGAGTGAACTTGGAACCTAGATCCTCTTCCCAGAGCGACTCCGTCCCCTGAGGGGAATATCTTCCAGGGCTCACACTTCTAGTCTCCCTTTCATATGCAGCCAGGGCACACCCTGCTTAGCTAAGGGAACAAGTCATGCTTGATACCACAAGACCAGCTCTCCTCTCCAAGGCTGCAGGCAAGAATCTCTCTCAGCCCTATCTGGGAGATGCTGCCAGGGAGGGTACTTGGAACCTAGATGCTCTTCCCAGAGCAGCTCCATACCCTGAGGAGCATCTTGCAGTGCTCACACTTCTAGTCTCCCTTTCATATGCAACCAGGGTAGACCCTGCTTAGCTAAGGGAACAAGTCATGCTTGCTACCACAAGACCAGCTCAAGACCTACCACATGACGAGTGGTTAGCATACCAAGCTTGCACTGGGGAGAATTGGGTTCAAATCCTCACTCAGTCATGAAGATAAGCGGGTGACACTGGGCCAGTCACTTAGCTCAACCTACCTCACAGGGCTGTTGTGAGGATAAAAATAGCCATGTATACTGCTCTGAACTCCTGTGAGAGAGCGCAGAATATAAATGTAAAAATACCACAGCCTGAGGCATGTAGTGTGTGTGCCGCGAACTAACCATAGATTCTATTAGTCCTTAACTGAGTAATTTGGATTAGTGAAGGTGTATTGGTGTTTTTGGTTAACTGGACTGCTCTGAAGTTTAGTGTCTATATATTGTATTTTTGGTTATTATCATAGACCATAATAAAGAACTTGACTTGACATGACCCAGCCTGACCTCCATGTACTGCTGAAGGCTTTACTGGTTGCTGTACAACCTATTCCAGTGGTTTCCAACCTGTGATCCACCAGATGTTGCTGAACTACAACTCCCATCACCCCCAGCCACAATGAAGTTGGGAACCCTTGTTCTATGCATTGACATAGCAATTGCCTGTCCTCCACTGACGTAAAAGCCAAGGAGTAATCAAGAATCATAATTGGCTGACAGCCTGCTTGATGAAACACATGTGCAATGAGCAAAGTTACACAAGTGCAAAAAGACTGCATTGTTGCACACACACACCCAAAGGGACTTGCAAAAATGTTGCCTTTAAAACAAATGCTGCAGGTTGCGCAATGCAAGGTTTTGCAAGACTAGTGCAACACTAGTCTGAAATGTAAAGCTCCAAGTTTACCACAAGTAAAGGTAAAGTCTGTCATTGAGTCGGTTTTGACTCCTGGCGACCACAGAGACCTGTGGTTGTCTTTTGTCAAATACAGGAGGGATTTACCATTGCCATCTCCTGCAGAGTGTGAGATGATACCTTTCAGCATCTTCCGATATCGCTGCTACCCGATATAGGTTTTTCCCATAGTCTGGGAAACACACCAGCAGAGATTTGAACTGGCAACCTCTGGTTTGATAATCAAGTCATTTCCCCTAGTGTAATATCCTTCTGCAAGCATCTCATTATTCAGGATGTCAGCTACTATTTATTTATTTATTTCATGTATTTGTACGCCACCCCAAACTCACATCCCCGGGCTTACAAGAAGCATGGAACAAATTAAAACAGAAATTAGAACATGGAAACAGTTTAAAACCACAATTCCAGTTAAAAAGCGTGGGTGGATAATCCTTAAGAGTCTTTTAAAAAGCTGCTAGAGATTGGGAGGCTCTTATTTTGGCAGAAAAACAACATTCCAAAGCCTCAGGGCAGAAATAGAGAACACGATCATCTCAGTCATCATCATCGAGAGGATATGGCACACAATCTGGTGGTGGCCTTTGCCCTAGCTGCGTCCCTTTCTTGAGAAGGCAGATCTAGTCACAGTTACCCATGCCTTAGGCACACCACGGCTGGATTACTGTAACACACTCTACATGGGGCTGCCCTTTTTGAAAGCAAGTGAAATCTTGGCTTTTTACCCAGGCTTTTATATGAGTGTTTTGTTGGTGTTGTTGCTGCTGCTGCTGCTGTTGCTCTATATTTTATGGTCTCATTGTGTGTGGTTTTTTAAAACTTTTAAATAGATTTGTATTGTTATATTCCTATTTAACATTTTTATTCTGTAACTGTTTTATAGTTTTATATCATTTTGTAAACCACCTTGAGATTATTTTAATGAAAGGTGGTATTTAAAAAAATCTAACGATCAATCAATCAATACATACATACATAATACATAAATCTCATTCGTAATGTTATAGACTATCTATCTATCTATCTATCTATCTATCTATCTATCTATCTATCTATCTAAATCATAAAACAGAGACCATTTTAAACCTTTCCAGTGATGCTGAAGAAGAATATATACCACTCCTCAACAAAATCCTCAAAGTGGTTCACATAGAAAAATAAATAACACATAAACAAGATGGTCTCCTGTCCCCAAAAGACTCACAATCTAAAAAGAAGCATAAGGTAGACACGAGCAACAGCCACTGGAAGGGTGCTGTGCTGGGGATGGATAGGGCCAGTTGCTCTCCCCCTGCTAAATGTAAGATAATCACCACTTTTAACGATGTCTCTTTGCTCAGTTAGCAGGGGCTGAGTAGATACAGCCATTTCAGCTTCCACCTTCCACAGCTGCTGTGTCATATCAGGAGTCTTGCCTGTATTAACCAGAGTAATGGTCTTTCGGAAAAGATATTAGCAGGAAATTTACCTCCTGGAGCAGGTGGCATTAAGTTGTCCTGGCTATTATGCTGTCAATTTGTTTAATGATTATTAGAGAAGCAGGTGATTCTATTAAAGGGAACTGACAGGCTGTCCATTAGATATAGATGCATGTTTATTAAACTGGAATCAATTATTGAAACTGGAAACTGGGAAGGAACAGAGCTGGCTGGGTCATTTGCTTCCAAACTCCAAGAGAACCTCTTTATTTTTTTTTTCACTCTACAAGTTCTGGTCCTGGTTTTTAAGTGGCCAAGTGGTAAGAAGAGAGAATCCTTAGCCACATTTATTTTATATCCTGATAATAGGATTGTATTTCGCTAATCTTTTCGGTTATGGCCTAATCAAAGCATGTTGAGGTTTTATGCTGTGCCTTTTCCTGGAGTGTCACAGATGGTGGAGCAAAGTGGGGCTCCAATAGAGAATGCAGTGGGCCACCAAAGGGGGGCCTCCAGTTTGTGCAAATCATGGTGCAAATCATGGTGTCTGTCTTCCAATGAAAGGCTGCCAGAGGGAATGGCAGGAGATCAAGGAGATGATTAGAAGTGTAGGAAGCTGCCTTCTATGGAGTTGTTGGAGGAAAACTGGTACTGAAGATGACCGAATGTGACTACTTGCCTATTTTCAGGAATATTCTAGGACGATAAGAGTTGCGAAATCCCACTATTTCTCCGCTCTTATCACATCAGCTGACTCTCATCCAGCGGCCTTATTTTGGATTACCCGCTCCCTTCTTAGGAGAGAGGAGCCGGTAGCTGTTCAGTCTGGCCACTGCGATCAATTTGCTCGATTCTTTGCTGATAAAGTCACCCGCCTTCGGCTAGAGTTGGACTCTACTTCTGTAGGATCTGATCAGATAGAGGAGATTCCACCCTATGATGTTATATGGGACACCTTTGAGTTGGTCAAGGATATGGACACAATTCTCTCGGGTATGGGTGCGGCAACATGTTGCTTGGACCCTTGTCCCTCCTGGCTGGTTAGAACAGCTGGTGGGAATGTTCGTTCTTGGCTACGGGAATTGGTTAACTCTTCACTACGTGAGGGTTTCGTACCAGCAGCCCTTAAAGAGGCGATAGTTCGCCCTCACTTGAAGAAACCCTCCCTGGACCCTGAGGTCCTTGACAACTATAGGCCAATCTCCAACCTCCCTTTTGTAGTGAAGGTGTTAGCAAGGATTGTATGTGCCCAGCTTGAGAGGGTCTTAGAGGAAACTGGCTATCTTAATTCTTATCAGTCGAGTTTCAGGCTTTGGCATAGCACAGAGACAGCATTGCTCGCTCTGGTAGCTGATTTTCTTCTGGACCTTGATGAGGGTAGTGTCCCTCTCTTGGTCCTTCTAGATTTCTCAGAGGCTTTTGATACTATTGATAATGCTATCCTCCTTGACCGCCTACGTGGGTTGGGTATCGGGGACACTGTCTTACAGTGGTTCCGTTCTTACCTTAGCGGGTGTGTCCAGTCGGTATGCATTGAGGACAGATGCTCTGACCCATGGCCACTCCTTTATGGAGTTCCTCAGGGTTCAGTTCTTGCCCCTGTCCTCTTTAACATCTATATGGAGCCGCTGGGTCAGGTCATTTCCCAGTTTGGGGTGAGATTTCATCAATACGCTGATGATACTCAGCTGTATTGCCATCCCAGACCATTCTGGAGATGTTGTTTCTGTGCTTACTCGATGCCTGGAAGCTGTTAAGGTCTGGATGAATCAAAATAAGCACAGACTGAATCCCACCAAGACTGAACTACTCTTACTCAGCCCTCATACCGGCCAACAGCTGGATGTGAACCTTGTTTTAGATGGGGTGGCACTCCCCGCGAAGGAGCTTGTATGTGATTTGGGGTCCTTTTGGATTCGTACCTCCTGCTTGAACAGCAGGTGGATGCTGCAGCCAGAAGTGCCTTTGCCCAGCTCCATCTGATTCATCAATTACACCCTTACCTTGATCGGCAAGCATTAATGACAGTGACCCATGCCCTTGTTATCTCCCACCTAGATTATTGTAAAGCCGTCTATCTAGGGTTACCTTTGAGGATGATTGAAAAACTACAACGGGTCCAGAATGCAGTGGCTCATTTACTTATGGGAGCCAGAAAATATGACAGGGTAACACCTCTCCTGCAGTCATTGCACTGGTTGCCTGTTCGCTACCGAGTTCAATTTAAGGTCCTGGTTTTGACCTTCAAAGCCTTGTGGGGTTTGGCACCTGTTTACCTACAGACCTGCCTCTCCCATCCAGTTACATCCAGTCCGGTCAGATCTGCTCAGATGGCCCTTTTTTTGGTCCCCAATTTCCGAGAGGTTCGGGGTGCTAGGACCTGTGAAAGGGCCTTCTCGGTTGCCACCCCACTTCTCTGGAATTCCCTTCCCCTGCAGATTTGTTTAGCTCCTTCCTTGTCAATTTTTAAATCTTTATTGAAGACTTTTCTTTTTTGCCAGGCTTTTACCTTGTAGTTATCTATCCCCCCCCCCCGTTACTTACTTTAGTTTTATTTATAATGTAATTTTAATGCTGTCTTGTTTTGCATGTTCACCGCCCAGAGTCTTCAGAGTGGGTGGTATATCAAATGTTTCAAACAAACAAACAAACAAACAAATTAACACAATCAAAAACTGAGTAGAACAAGTGTCCTACCCAGCTTTGTGAGCTGTGCAGTATCCCATTTTTGGCTGTGTGGGAGCAAATTTTTGATTGAGTGAGAGCAAACAACTAGGTAGGAGGAGGGAGAATTGATTGTGTGGGAGACAGGATTTGGGGAGGACAGCTCTTCTTCCAACCTTGGTCAAATGCTGCATATGAAAGCTGGGCAAGATGGCACTGTCCTACCCAGATCCTGTCTCCCACACTTCAGTTCTCCCTCCTCCTCCTCCCACACAACCAAAATTTGGGAGTGCGCAAAGCTCCCAAATGGGGGTAGGAAACTTGTCCTGCCCAGTTTTTGATTGTATGAGCAGCCTCTCTACATCTTTTTCACAGCAATAGATTACAAATATATTCCCTGGGATTTCTGTGTCTGTTTCAGCTAAGGTTCGCCCACAGATCCACCCCCAAATGGGACATACTGCAGCAACCTCTCTGGCTACTTGTCAACTCCCAACAAAAAGTATTATGAGATATTCTTTTACACCTTTTAAAAAAGCTATAAAGCCCTTCTCAGTCTATCCCCTTTCACCATCTTGCCCAGAGTCTCACCTATATAAAGCAAGATCTTTGTCAGTATTCAGGGCAGGTGGTGGTGGGAGCTTGACTAAATATCTCCTCTGCAAGCTCATCTAAAATTGGCCTTGTGAACAATTTCCTTTTGCAAATATTTAATTGAATTATCTCAAGTAAACAAGCAACTTCTCTCTACAAAGGAGGCACAAACCTTGCTGTAATTATTACTAAATGCTGACTGCTTGCTTTTTTCTTTTATTCGATTTTATCCATCAGTGAAACTTTTGGAACCCCCCCACCCCCAATAAGTGAAAATCCAAGAAGCATTTCCTTGCCCGAGAGTTCTCCCTTGTATCACGAAGACAAAGTAGAATGTGTCCTACTTTGTACATCTACCCCCTCCCCTTTTTATGTTGTATTGTGTTTTTGCTGTGAAGTTGTGGTTTCTGACTGGCTTGTTTGCATTGATAAATGAGCAGGAGTGGTACTTCATGTTAAAGGCAGGACTTTGCTGCCATCCAATGGTCACCCTATATATGGCAAGAGCCCAGTTTCCCAAAACAGACAGCAAGACTATAGCTGCAACTGGCAAGATGCAAATTTGACAAGCAGAGGCTGGATGGCCATCTGCTGGGAGTTGTATTGCCATGGATTTTCTACATCAAGCAGGGGGTTGATCAAGATTTCTGTCCTGACCTGGTTGATCTCAAGGTGAGGTGAGGCAAGAGCAAGGCCAGGTCTGTCTGCAGAACCACGGAGAGCTCCGAGGGACTACGTTAACTCAATATTACTCAGAGGTATGGATGTGCATGGAACCGGCTGGCCCGGTCCGGTCCGGCACCCCCTCGAAACCCCCGGTTCCATTGTGGGTTTTTTCCCCCCACAATTTTTAAATTCTTTTTTTTTAATTGTATTTTTTTAAACCTTTGACTCCTCTCAGGCGAGTTCCTGGAGGTGGTGTGTGTGTGTGTGTGTGTGTGTGTGTGTGTGTGTGTCCACGAAGGTTCCCCCTCCCCCGCCGGCCTTCTAAATCACCCCCTCACCTGGTTCAAGCGCTCTTCAGCCAGTTTTCAACCTTCGCCCTGTGGCCATATTGGGGGCTGGGCACCTGTGCACATGGCCTCTGTGTGGCTTAGACCCCAACATGGCTGGGGGTGAAGGTCAAAAACTGGCCAAAGAGTGTCCGAACCGGGTGAGGGGGTGATTTAGAAGGCCAGTAGGGGAGGGGGAACCTCCATGGACCCCCCTGCCACCTTCAGGAACTTTCCCAAGAGGAGTAAAAGGTAAATAAATCAGTAAGGTGATCAGTAAGGTTGTGCAATGTCACAAACTGTGCTTGCTTACAACTTGCCCTCTGTGCACCCACATGGACAATGTGGGGCATCTCCATCATGATTTCAGCCTCAAAGGCCAAAGAAAAGTGTGGGTAAATGGAGGGCAAGTTGCAAGTTAGCATCATTTTTGACATTGCACAACATCATTACTGATCACGTGGCTTGTTTGTTAAGGCATCAGTCTTAGGTTTCAAATTCCCTGCTTTATGGAGCTTGAACCCTAAACCTGATCAGCAGGTTTTTGGACCATCAAATTTCCATTGTTTATGAAAAGGGTGCTCCACTGACCTCATTTTGTTGCTTGAGTGTTGCCGCAGCGCGTGCTGACACATGAGTAGACCCCCCAGCCGGGAGGATGCAAGAGGTCTCCCGGGCTCGGGGGTCTCTCCAGGGTGAATATCTGAATTGCTGCTCAAACCTTCACCAAACTATTAAAAAGCACTCTTCCTCAATAAGCCTGGACAGAGTACATCAATCATTTTTACCAAATGTGAAAGAATTCTATGTCACACTGGTCTGACACTTGGACAAAAAAGGACCAATGCGAATGTGTCAGTTTGTAGCACAATTTAACTTGCTATACCTGGGTCAATTTTTATCGCATCACTTTGAAATTAGACACATTTGCAGACCTTGTCTAGTATATCACGCATGAGTTTCAGGCGATTAACTCAACATATGTCATATTTATAAGCAATACAATTTAGAGGCATATAATGGCAGAACATTCTTTTGCTACTCACATTTTTGCTACTCCTGTGATCCTTTAATGTATTGACTTTAGTGTTTTGTAATTTTGATTTGTCCTTTATCTGCTCTATCCATGACAGAAAAGGATGGGAGACTTGATGTGTGAGCACTGTAAGATATTCCCCTTAGGGGATGGGGCTGCTCTGGGAAGAGCATCTAAGGTTCCCAGTTCCCTCCCTGGCATCTCCAAGATAGGGCTGAGAGAGATTCCTGCCTGCAACCTTGGAGAAGCTGCTGCCAGTCTGTGAAGACAATACTGAGCTAGATGGACCAATGGTCTGATTCAGAATATGGCAGTTTCCTATGCTCCTATGTTTCTATGACTACTTACTTTTTAGGAGGGGGAGAAAGGCATATCTCTCCAATCGTTTCACTAAACAAAACCCTTATGGGCAATGCATTTCCTGTATACAAAGACACTAGTACCATAATGATGTCAAGCAAACATATCAGGTAACCAATAAAGACAAGTCTGTTTTTGTGTACCCACAATCCATATCTAGGAATATAATTCAACAGAGGTTGGCTTGATGCTAGGCTGTCTGTAAAAGCGAATTGATTATAATGGCACTGGATTATGCAGAAAGCAGATACACAAACACAAATAGCCATTTTACCAGTGTTACAAAAGGGCTGCCATCTGAACATAGCTTCATCACAACACAGATGCACCAAATGCAACTAGAACCCTTTGGCTTGTAGATGGAGCAGGATGGTCATTAGGTAAACAGTACACTGCATCTGAAGGCCACAATATTGCATTCTTTGCCTACCAGTCCTCATGCCAGTGTTTGCAACTTGCTTTTCCTGGCCACGTGTCCCCTTTTAAGACAAAATCACCACTTTCCTATTCAGCTGCTCTGATTGCATGAAGAGGAACCTGATTGCATTATTCATCCATTGGCGTCCTTAAAAAAAAATAACTCTGGAGGAATCCTAGCGCTTTTGATGATATTATGTTGCAGTGGGAGGGAACTGTTGAGATAACTAGTGACATCTGATCCCAGCAGCTGTAGGCGTGGGTTGTGTGGCCTGAATGGAGGGGAAATGGACTGGTGTTTTACTGAACATTTTTGATAGACTAAAGTGCATTGTTCTTTCTTCTTCTTCTTCTTCTTCTTCTTCTTCTTCTTCTTCTTCTTCTTCTTCTTGGCTGGTCATTTGATCAGGGAAGTGGGGTGTGGGTGGGGGATAATTTCTCAGTGTTTTTTCCCCTGATTAAAATCCCGCCCCCAACAAAGCTGCTTTTAGCCCCATACAGACCTTCTTTCCCAAGTGAGGCTAATGACAACTTCAGGGACAGAGTTATTACTGTTGGGGAAACAACAAATGGTTAACTCCTCTCCCTCAGTACTGCTTTTCTTGAACAAATTAGCAGCCCTCCATAAATGTTTTGAAGTGAAGAGAAGGAATCTGGAAGACCCAGTCATGGATCTCCCACATCACACTGGCCACATTCACAAGTAACTCCAAACCAGAGTTGAATGGGACATTTTGAATGGGAACCTCCCCATTTCCCATTGGTTCCCACATGATGTTCTCTTTAAGTTCTTGCAGCTGCCATGCTTAGGTGGAGTAGCTTTGTCAGGAGAATGGTCCATCCAGAGCTAGGAAGCAGGCTGTTGGGGACCAGCTAAGCCAAAGTCAGAGCAGTGGTCAGGAGTTAGGACATCAGTCTGTCATGATGAGCAAGCTAGGTCAAAGTCACAATGAACAAGAGGTCAGGAGCCAGAAAACTGAAAGAAGCAGAACACCAGAACAAGGCAGTTGCAAAGACATTACTTATCCTTCAAAAGTCACTGAACAGGAAGCCAACTTTAACTGAGAAACAAGAGTTTGCTATTTATTACTAACTAAACCTTGGCCCTATGAAAACATAAGCAGGCTAACAGTCTCTTATGCAGAGAGAGGGAGAACCTCTCAGTTTGAATCCAAGTTAGGAAGCAAAGAGCAGACAAACACTGTGACTCTGCCCCAAGTCAGCACATAGACACATTCAAACAGAGAAGTATGCCCCATGCAAACAACTGCGAAAATGTCCACGGATAAATCCTAATAGGCAGAGCACATCCACAATGTGGAGGAAACAGAGCAGTCAAAAATGTGGCCCCACCTGAGCCTGGAATATTCCAGATCGTAAAGGGCCTGTGCCCTGTATTTACCAGGTACTGGGCTGGCTATGGTGGATCTGGGCAGCTGTTGGAGCT
Organism: Hemicordylus capensis; assembly: GCF_027244095.1. Classification (NCBI taxonomy): domain Eukaryota; kingdom Metazoa; phylum Chordata; class Lepidosauria; order Squamata; family Cordylidae; genus Hemicordylus; species Hemicordylus capensis. The sequence continues at coordinate 15,745,935 of NC_069664.1, read as the reverse complement.
GGTAGTGCCTCTGCTTCATCCTCTAGTAGGGGACTGTCAAGGGGATCAGAACGTATAGAGAACCCTGGAGTTTGAGGCCTCTGGAACCATGCCCCATGTGCAAGTCCTCTGTGTCAGACCTCCAGAGATTACAGGGTCAGACTCAGGGTTCATGGCAACAGCCTATAATCTACCTCTCAAACTATGACATCATAGCCTGCATGTTGGCAGTGACGTCATAAAGATTCTCCAAAGGCACAGTATTTCTGAGAACACCCCAAGACAAACAAGTGGGCAGCTGAAGAGACAAGCAAGATGGAGAACGAAATATATATTGCTAGGCAAGAAGATGATTTGTCGGAGGTGCTTGGAAGTCACTGCACTCAATATATCCAGATGGCATTTATCTGCTCCTGTCTGGCCATTTTCCTGGGCGGTATTATCTTCATCCTGATATACAGGATAAACCAATTCATATACACCTTCTTCTTTTCAGAGCATCTAAAGGTAAATCCATAGCTAGGTGCCGAAATGTGAGGGTGGTGGTGGTGGAGGGATTGTGTACCTGAACTTCTCCAAATGGCGAATGAATGCAGCTTTGCTATACTTCAGCTGGGGGGTGGGCAGCATTCAAGGGAACTATTTACTGCATCATCAGGATGGCGACAGAAGGTCCCGATTAGGGGTGTGCATTTCAGATTTGTTTTGTTTTCGGCCTAATCCGAAGCCCCCCCAATTCAGATAGAGTCTGAAATGAAGCCCACTGACCCCCCCTTTCTGGTTTCGGAGCCAACTTGCTCCAAAACTGAAGCTGAATTACAGGCTGTCAATCTCCCCGCTGTTCCCCCCTCTCTTCCGCCCCAGCCCGATTCCTGTTCCCCATTGTTCTGTACGCCTTGTTCTGTTCTCCTTCCCGAGTCTGCATTCCTGTCCATTCTCTCCCTGGCGCCGGACTCCCCACCCCACCATTTTCGCCCACCCGCATCCTCTGCCAGGGCATGCCACCACCGCCTCCTCACCCCGCTGTCCACCAAACACCCATGATGGCTGTGTGTCACCCTTCGGACAATAGTGCCTGTCACCACCCACACTAAAGAGTGAGCCAGCAAGCCAAGCTCCCTGAAGCCTGTCCCTGCCACTCCGGAAACTCCCTGCCACATCCAACCCTGCTTTTGCCTTCCAATCTGCAGGCCTGAAGGGTGGGAAATTCAAACTGATGTCAGAAGAACTAAAGGGAGACTCTTGAGAGACTGCTAGAGATCGCAAAACGGGTCCGAATTTCCCCCCGAAAAACAAAGCTTCATTTCCAAAATAGGCTCATTTCGATTCGGCTATAAACATCTTCATTGCAGTATTTTTCATTTTCGGTATGTGTACAAAATGTCTGAAAGTGCCATTTTCAGACACAAAACATTTTGTAGCCGAATCAAAATGCACATCCCTAGTCCTGACATACAGCCAATGGCATTCTTCAGCTTTGCTCCTGACAATTCACAGTCACTGCACATTATGTGTACCCTAAAAAATAGCACTTTGGTGCAATGCTCAAAATGGCTTAACCTCAGACACTTCCTGCTACAGTAAAGCCACCCATCTGAGTATTCAGATAGAACTACAAATAACCTTGACTCTATAGAAGTGTATCAATGGGTGGAAGGGTGGGAGATACATTTTCACACTGAATAATGTATTTTTCTGAGCACACAAGCTAGCCAACATGATCTACAGCCCTCCAGTGATGGACAAAGGCTGCAGGGTAGGGATGTGCACAGGTTCAGCACTGAACCATTTCGGGCAAGGTCCGATCCGGTTTGGTGCCAGCAAGGGGTCTTTTAAAAGGATGAGAGCAGGTTTTTACCTGCTTTCCGCTGCCCCCTTTAGCTTCCTGCTCTGACGGTGCTCCATTTGACCCAACCTGTTCAGTGGATTGAGGGCCTATACTTGTAAAGGGGAATCCGGTTGAGAATTCCCCTTTACAAGCAAACAGGTGGGGGGGATCCTTTAAAGGGTGGCAGTGGGCAGTGGTGAGAGGAGTAGTTTAAAGCTCCTACCAGCCTGGGACAGCTGCCGCTGCTGCTGCTTGCCTCTCGTTTAAGAAAATGGCAGCCAAAAACAAAATGTCCACCGCACATGCTCAAATGGTCCCTGTGAGGCCCAAGGCCTTGCCAGGCCTCACAGAGGCCATTTGAGCATGCGCAGCAGCCTCCAAAATGGCCACTGCACCGATCTTTACAGGCCTGAATGGGCCAAAAATCAGCCTGGGACGGGCTGTGGGGGTGAGATAGGAGGCCAGTGGGGGGAGAGGGAACATTTGTAGACATACACACATACACCCGCGGCCTTTAGGAAGCCCCCTGAAGGCACTACAGGTAAAGGGATTTTTAAAACTTTTTAAAACAACAAAAACAACAACAACAACCCGTGAACCCCCCAGACTGAACCGAACCGGGGGGGAGGTGGTTCGAGGGGTGCCAGACTGAACTGGCCCAGTCAGGTTTGGGTGCAGTTCACACCCAAACCGAACCAGGCCAGCCGATTCTGTACACAACCCTACCTGGCACAGCCGAAGCACATGGCTATCCCCATTCAGCAAGATGCCTGCATGGCAGCAACACAATTTCAGCCTCTGTGGATGCACAGAGGTCATATGCATGGTGTCTGTGGGTGCGCAGAGGGCACGCAAATGGCCTCCATGCATCTGCAGAGGCTGGAACAGCAACACCACCACCATGTGGGTGGCTTGCCGAATGTGGAATGCTATACATTTGGGCTGTGCCAGTGGGGCAAGTGACAGCACCGATAGTCAGGCCAGGCCAGTAAGAGCTTTAAGCTACTTCTCTTGCTGCCACCCCACTGCCACCCTTTTGATGCTGAATCGGTCTGCCCAAACTGGCTATCCCCAGGATACCTGGCTTGGGTTTTTAACCAGAGTGTTGTCTCTTGCGCACTTCCTGCCAGAAGGCTAGGCTGAGATCATGTGCCAAATGCATAGGCAGAGGGGAAGTATTCAATTAATGCAATGTAGACTGGCAATTTGGGAATTCCTAATGTATTTTTCTTGCCTCTAGGGAATGTTTGCTGTAAAGAATGTCTTTTACATTCGTTGGAAAGGTTATTTTCAGGACTGGGTAGTGATGATGCTTTCAGGTCAGACCGCTGTGGGGCGTGTGCTGGTGAGTGGTTTGATGAATAAGTAAGCCAAGAGGGTGGGAAACATAAGAAAGCATAGGTGCAATCGTACGAGGAGAGGAGTTGGGACTGGAAGACCATTAACTTTTTTTGATGGGCTGGTTCTCAAAATCCATCTCATGGCCGACAGGGATTGGAGTGTCTTGCTGTGAATGAGCTCTCGGAGAGAGCATCACAAGGATTCAGAACTTTTTGCTCAGCGCTGCTTGGCAACGTGCCAAACTGATAAGAAGCTGAGATCTGTAATCCAAATGTGAAGTTAAGTCCAGGGATGGGCAAACTTGACCCTCTTTACTCCAAGCTGTTGGAGTAAATTGCAGCTGGTGATCATGGTTGCTCAACAACAGCTGGAGGGCCAAGTTTGCCCACCCCAGAGCTAACTCCACATTCGGATTACAGATCTCCGCTTTGTGTCAATTTGGCATGTTGTCAAATGGAGATTGGGAAAACATACCGAGTTCTCATGAAACGCTTGAAGGGAGGGCATGCATCAAACTAATATGAGACTGAACATAAGAACCCACTCAGTGTATAGTTTATGATGTCTTAAGGGCTTGGGTTGTATAACTGCAGTATCACATTAATAGATAGATAGATAGATAGATAGATAGATAGATAGATAGATAGATAAATAGATAGATAGATAGATAGATAGATACTGCTTGTGTTCACTTAAAAGGCCATCATCATCATCATCATCATCATCATCATTATTATTATTATTATCATCATCATCATCTATTTATTTATACCCCACCCCTCCATTGCACTTCTGCTTGAGTTGCTTTCAACGTTAATAAAATAGACACAGTATAGAACAGAACATTAATACAATTAAAAAGTGAAAAGACCAGGTTAAAACCAAAATTAAAATGACACTTTTTTCAGCATTTGAATTTAAAAGTTATCATTAAACAGCTAAATACTAAGAAATCAACCAGATATAAGCAGAATATAAAATATAAAAAGGGGAAAAAATTAAAAGGATAAGATATTAAAATTTTAAATATTAAAATTAATATTAACATATTTAAAATTATTAAATATTTTTTAAAATATTAAGATATGTCTTCAGTTGTTTCTTAAGAACACTGAGGGAGGGATCATGGTGATGATCTTCAGGGAGGGCATTCCAAAGTTGAGGGGCCACAACCCAAAAGGCCCACATACATCACATTGGAAGCAACCTTAACTTTAAAGTGAGTCCTACAGCTTTTAACAACAACAAATATTTATATACCACTTTTCAACAAAAGTTTCCAAAGCAGTTTACATAGTGAAATAATAATAAAATAAGGTTGGTATTATGACTGATGAACTAACTATTGGCACTTATTTTCTTCCTTTTGCCAAACAACTTCAAGGCATATAAAACACCAAGAAAGGGATAAAATTTATAATGAACTTGGTAGATGGGGAAATGGGGCTGAAATGAACAAAATAGAATTCAACAGAAACACAAGCTAATATGATTTTAAGCCATTTTCACAAAACCATAGTTTCCAAGTCATGAGAAGCAGTGAATCTATGCTATCCCCCACTAGTCAGACCTTATCTGGCATCCTACATCCAGTCCTGGGCATTGCACTTTAGAGTATGTAGACAAACTGGAACATATTCAGACAAAAGCAACAAAGATGATCAGGGTATTTAGCCAGGATAATGTATGTATGTATGTATGTATTTAAAATATTTTATATGTCGCCATACTTCATAAATGAATTCATGGTGGCTTACCACAAAATTCATTAAAAACAGTAGAACAGACTAAAATGAGTCTCTAAAGTCATAGAACTGCAGGATAAGACAGTCATTAAAAACAAAAACAAAAAAGGGATGGGAGGCATACATTCTTTCTAATTGTTCTATCACAAAGAACAAGGAATCCCAACCCGTGAGCCTTCAGATGCTGCTGAACTACAACTCCCATCATTCCCAGCTACAATTACTATGGCTGGGAATGATGGGAGTTGTAGTTTAGCAGCATCTGGAGTACAACAGGTTGGGAATCCCGGACACAGAAGAGAGCAAAGCTTTATTCTCTACCACCCCAAAGGGTAGGATTGGATGAAATGGACTTATGTTACAGGAGTGAAGTTTGCAGCTGAATATTAGGAGAAGTGTCTTAATGGTACTAGCAGCTTCAGAATTGAATCAATTACTGAGGGGAGTGGTGGGCAGGCCCTCAATTGAGAAGGCATGGAAAGGAACTCCTAGTCAGTGATTCCATGAACTGCTTACTGGGGAACGAATGCTCTGCTGGAGCTGACGGGCCCTGTCCTCGGCATTGGCTCCACCCCCTTGCATCTGACATCACACAGGAGGTGGGACTTGGGACACACACACGCTTTGTGTGCACGACTGCCAAGTCTAGCGGGCAGGGAAGCCGCCGGAGGACTTTGTCCTCCGGCTATGGCCAAGTTCCCTACACCTCTGGTGTGAGGCATCACAAGATAAACTGGATCTGCTAGCTGGGATGAGTTTTGTTTACATCCAAGACTGGTGCCTGGTCATCACACAGCTTGGGCAGTTTGGAACAATTGTTGCAGATGAAAAAAAGCTGGGGTGACTGAAGAATATCTCTCGATTTTGCATGGCAAACTGTTGATTGCATGCCCCCAAACTCAAAGTGATTTGAAGCAGCCTCCATGTGGAAATCAAAATAAGTGCCTCTGCCTTTTCTTTTGAGGGGTGTTTTGAGATGGGGAAAGACATGAATATCACATTTCAGAAGTGGGGCACCAACTGGATCCTCTTGTCATTGGAGTTGTCACTGATGCACTGTGGATTTCCGTTTTAGGTAATACTGGTGTTCCTGTTTAGTATTGGATCGCTCAACATATATATCATGAACTGTTACAGGTAACTGGAACCCAATTATTGCTTCAAAAGCTTTATTTATCTATTCCAAAAGTTTGTATTTCATTCATAAAATGGAAATCCTTGGAAATAATGGAGGTGGCATATAGTATAATTAAAAGAAAAAAATATTAATGCAAAATAAAGATTTGAAGAACATGTTTGCCATGTTTAAGACTGAACAGCAATCCAGCAATCCAGGGCCAGCCATAGGGGTGGGTGAGTTGGGCAGTTCACCAGGGCACCTACCTGAAGGGGATCCTGAGTTGAGCTTAGCTGGGGAGGAGAGCTGGACTTGTGGTAGCAAGCATGAATTGTCTCCTTTGTTAAGCAGGTCCACCCTGGTTGCATATGAATGGGAGGCTACATGTGATATTCCCCTTAGGGGATGGGCCCACTCTGGGAAGAGCATCTGCATGTTGCAGGCAGAACCTCTCCAAGGGAGAACCTTGGAGAAGCCACTGCCAGTCTGTGTAGACAATATTGAGCTATATGGACCAATGGTCTGACTTGGTATATGGCATCTTCCTATGTTAGGTGGCTGGGAGGGGGAAGAAAATCAGTGATAAACTAACCACGATACAGTGAAGCTGAAGGCACTCCTTTTTATGATGGAGCCAACTCTGCATAAATCTTATTAAAGCAGTAGCTGTCAAAATATCATCTCAAGTGGCAGCAGTCAAAAATGAAAAACATTTCCGTGCTACCTGTCAAAAGGCAAGTAAAGATGCCAGCTGAATTTTTCTTTACAGCACAATCCAAAATCTCTTCACCACAGCAGAGAAGGTTCAGACAAGGGTCACACAACTCTCAGGGGCATATGTGGTACACAGAGCATTTCTGGGGGAAGGAGAGATCAGCAAAATCTCCCCCTCCTATGCAAATGCCTGTGGTCATCAAGAAGCCATTTGAAGTGTGGGAACTTCACCCTGCTGACAGTGAGATTCTGTCAAAATATACTTGTTTGTCCTGGCCTTCCAAGGTTTTTCAATTGTTTTGAAAAATTTTAATTGGCTTTACATGGTTTGGAATGGGTATAACATTGTTTTTTTTATGTTGTTTTAAGCAGTGTGTTTTAAGTGGTGCTCGTTTTTAAATATCTTTTTAAACTTGTTGTGCACTGCCCAGAGCCCTTGGATGGGGTGGTCTATAAATGTAACAAATAAATAAAATAAAATAAAAGTGATTAGTCTTTCAGATTCAGAACACAGATGAACATTTGAACACCCCACGAGAAAAAAAACTACATAAAGCTAAAGCAACAATGCCCACAATTTTTTTAAGCAGGGGCCACTGGGGCAAAATCCTTCAAGGTGAGACCCATTCCCCACCGTGCTGACTTCCACACAGTGCCGAGCTTTTTCCAGTTCAAGGGGTCCACTAAGAGAAACAGACCCTGTCCCCACTCCAGTGCCATCTTGGAAGGCAGGAATAGTCCTTCCCATTGTTTCCCCCATAGAGCTCATGGAGAAAGCTCTGGGAAAGACTACAATTCCCAGTGCTCCATGTCTGCCTTCCAAGGTGATACTAGGGCTTGAGAGGGATGTTTCTAGAGATGTGTGGATCGATTTGTGGCTGAATGGATTTGTCTCAAATCTGGTCCATGTGCATGATTTGACCTTGAAACTAATTGCTCTTGGGGCACTGACCAGATTTGAGATTGAATCAAATCACCCTAGATTCAAGCTCAAATTGATTCAGCGATTCGAGTCACCATTTTGTCCCCGCAATGCCAGCCCTCCAAGCTCCTCTGCATTCTAGTTGGTTCCTTTGCACTATCTCATGATTGGCTGGCAATTTCCCTTGGCTGGCAATCTCCTTTGCTTCTTGGTGTGGATTCTCGGTTTGAAATAGGTTCTTCATAGGGATTCCTTATGAAGGAGTTATTTCACAGCCTAGAATTCACAACGCAGAAATTGGGGAGTTGGGTGGTAGTTGGCACCCATGGGGTTCTACCACCTAACCCACTTTGGTGCCCCCAACCCCTTAACATTAGCCTGAAACAATTTGAATTTGAATCAAAATGTATCAAATTCAAATTGGATCGACTCTAGATTTGAGGCAGCAGATTCAAGCTCGAATTGAATCAAGCTGGTTCGAACTCAAATTAAATCACTGATTTGTGCACATCCCTAGCTGTTTGTCTAAAAAGAGCCCCATAGGTGCTGGGCAAAGCACAGCACTGCACTATGGGAACAGTTGCCTCTGCACAGTGCTATGGGCCCGGTGTGGAGCATTCTGCTTGAGCTGAATCTTTGCACAAATCTAACAACAACAACAAATAGTCCAGGAGCTGCATTTAACATTCATGGAAGCTGCCATTGGCTCTTAGGCCTTTCAATGAAGTACACTGAGCATATAGTGGAGTTTTTTAAAAAATGAAGGTACATAGCTGCAATAAAAATGGGATTTTACTTGGCTGGAAGTGGCAGCACCATTTTAAAAAGCACAGAACAAAATGGCTTAAGCAATTTTGTTCTGTACTTGTCAAAAGCAAGAAATCTGGGAACTGTCAATGGTGTCAGATAGGATTTTGAATTGAATATTGATATTTTGAAGTGGCATAATATGGTGGAGCATGGATACAGTTGGTGCCAGGTTGTGGATCATCTGATTAAACCTGAATTCAGTTTTAATGGTGAATTTTGCACTTGCACTGCGATTTCTTAATACAGTCAAAGAGAAGCATGAAACATTCTTGGATGGAGAGCCAAGTGAGTTTTGAGATAAGTCCTAAGAATTGGGCCAGATTAAACTCAGAGTGTAAACAGAATGTACACCTCAATGGGAATACATGACATGGAAGGCGGGGGGAATTAGCTGTGATTGTTTTCTGCTATGTCATGAATTCTCATTGAGGATGTCATTCGTTATACCAGATAAGTAACTCCTTAGAAAAGAGTAACAAAATAGTGTAATTTTTAGAAGATGGGACACACAGTTTTAAAAAATTACTTGTTTGGGGACTGTAAAGTAAAAGTAAAGTGTGCCGTCGAGCTGGTGTCGACTCCTGGCAACCACAGAGCCCTGTGGTTGTCTTTGGTAGAATACAGGAGGGGTTTACCATTGCCATCTCCCATGCAGTATGAGATTATGCCTTTCAGCTTCTTCCTATATTGCTGCTACCCAGTATAGGCATTTCCATAGTCTGGGAAACATACCAGCGGGGATTCAAACTGGCAACCTCTGGCTTGCTAGTCAAGTCATTTCCCCGCCGCGCCATTAGGTGGATTTGGGAACTGTAATGTCATTTAAAAGCACATATAAAAACAGATTTGACAGTGTCATACCATTTGATACTTGTCAACTGAATGTAATGTGGAAGCTGTCAAATTTGAACATCAGTTTGTTGATATTTTATATAATAGGAACACAGTTTTTTGCTCCATCTTCTGAGTTAGACAGAGCTGTCAGGTTCCTTAGGAAATGTAGCAGTTATGGGATGACTTCAAGTTCTTCTTTCAATTCATAGTTGGTTTCTATTTTGATCTAGGTTGTGCCACTCAAGACTGTACTGTGCTATTTCCAATAAGACTGAATGCAATTTTAAAGAAAAGGAAAATTTTCACAGAATAAAAGAACATCCACTCCCCCCTCATTCACACAGAGAGAGAGAGAGAGAGAATGTGCAGAACATTTCAACATTTTTATTTGGGCCGTTTCGAGCTCGAAACAGAACACCCTTCAAATCAAGGGCATATTTCAGGTTTCGAGCAGAACACCATTTCAATCAAAATGTTTCAAGCACCATTTGGCAGACCTGACTTTCCCTTGCTGATTGGTTTTCTGGCACTGGCTTCTGATTGGCTTGCAATCTTTGTGCTTCTTGGTTAGTTTGTTATACTGCTGTTTTCAATTAAACAGTTTGGCCATTTGCGTTCGAGCTTGAAACGGAACAAAAAAAAACCCCATTTCATGCACATCCCCACCACCACCACACACACACCACAAACATGTTGGGGATAAGAATTCTAGCCTAGCCTTCCCCCTCACCTGTTAGTTTTCTATGTATAGGGATGTTTTTGTATGAAGGAGCCTCCTTTCACTTTCACTTTGCAGAGGTAGTTGAAGAGGTTCCTCACTTCCAGAGGAACTAGGCCTAAGACAGATGGAAAAGAAAGAACAATCTTTATATTTAGTGAAAAGAAGCAAACTGTACTCCAACCCCTCCTAAAAGATTAGGGCTGCAACTTGTTCTCCATTCCTCGATCCAGGAATGGATCAACTTGTTCTCCATTCCTTGATCCAGGCCAGCTTTTGAATGGGGCTTTAGTTACTTGTATTCCAATCCCGGAGTAAACGCGGGGCTAACAAACAGCCAGCAGCAAGAGCACTGAAAAGCAGTTTGCACTTGCTTCTCTGTACATACTAGCTTTTTCATTAAACTATTAACTAGCTGACGCCGCACAGAGCATCTGTGCCGCTGTGCACTGAGCCTGTGGCATCCCCACACAGCTCTCTCGCTTGCTCCCCCCCAGTGCTCTCGCTTGCTCTCCCCCCGCAGCACTCTCACTCACTCCCCCACAACACTCTCGCTCGCTCCCCCCCGCAGCTCGCTCGCTCTCCCCCCCGCAGCTCGCTCGCTCACTCCCCCCACAACACTCTCGCTCACTCTCCCCCCACAACACTCTCGCTCACTCTCCCCCCACAACACTCTCACTTGCTCTCCCCCGCAGCTCACTCGCTCGCTCTCCCCCCCGCAGCTCGCTCGCTCACTCTCCCACCCACAGCTCTCTCCCCCCACAGCTCTCCCCATTGGGCAGACCAGGGCCAGGCCATCCCCCCGCTGCCTCCCACCTCCTCCTCCTGGGTGGTAGGGCTTTGCCCGCCATCTGCCCACCTCCTCGCCACCGCCATTATTTTTCCCTGCCACCACCTCCTCCTCCTGGCTGGCGGGGCTTCGCCCGCTGTCCACCCACCTCTTCTGGCTGGAGGGGCTTTTCCTGCCGGCCCTCCACCTCTGCATCCTGACTGCTGCCATTATTTCTCTCTGCTTCAGTGTTGGAACTCTTGCACGTTCTAGAGCATCTGTGCATTAGTACTTGATTGCTCCCCTCACCTCAGAGATCTCCCCACCCTAACCTGAGCTACACTCCTGCTCCTCCTCCATCCCGTTGCTTCCATCCCCCTCACCCTTCTTGGTCATGGCTGCAACATTGCTGCTGCCTATTGGCCAAGCTGCAGCCCCCTATCCCCAGAGACCTCCCCACCCTCACCCAAGCCTCGCACTTGCTCCTCCCCCAGGAACAGCAGCAGTGGTTGACTGGGCCCTTCCTCGCTGCTGTTGTCACTGCCATGGCCGCTCCTTCCCCTCAGGCTGCTGACAGGCCCGGGCCCGGGCCCGTCCCTTGCCTGCCTGCCTCTCTCTGACAATGGCCTCGATAGCCCCAGACAGCAGCAGTGGTTGCCTGGGCCCTTCCTTGCTGCTAGTGCTGCCATGACCGCTTATTCCTCTAAGGCTGCTGACAGGCTCGGGCTCGTCTGTTGCCCTTCCTTCTGTCTCTCTTCCCCCTCCCTTCTTGTTCTCTCTTTCTCTCTCCTCCACTCGCTCTTCCCCACTCTTCCTTCCCTTCCCTTCATGTTTTTTCTCTCTCCCTCCCTCCCTGAGTTAACAGATTTTGTTCAGTGTGTTTCCTCATTTAATTCACATAATGGCATCCTCCTTCTCCTGAAGGGGCTCTTTCCTCCCTCACGACCCGTCTTTTTGCAGACCCTTGCCTACTATCCTTTTATATATAGATAGATAGATAGATTTCTCTCCTCTACAATCAAGAACATCTTCCAACCAGTAACAGTTGCATTCCAACTGACCTTAACCATCACAGGCTCCTCCTCCTTATCTGCACAGGGAATCCCCACTTCCCAGTCACCACGGTGCCACAGGCTCCTCCTCCCTATCTGCAGATGGAATCCCCACTGCCCAATCACCATGGTGCTTCTGCTCTAACAGGCTCCTTCTCCCTATCTGCATATGGAATCCCCACTGCCCAATCAGGTGCAAACTCTGTCAGCCAATCGCCTCCTTTCTACCACGTCCCTACGCATGGGCCTGGACCATCTCAGATAATTAATAATCTAGATATTCCTGATTCCATTCCACTCCACTGCCTTGCCCTTGCATTCCACAACTCTTTCCCTTGGATTCCACACCATGGGATTCAGAACTCCAGGATTGATTTCAACAGTTTCTTGGAGACTGATGCCAATCCTCAAAGGCTGGCAACCCTATCCGAAATCTGTATTTAATATATACACAAATTACCTGGAGTCAATGGTGGAGAGTAGGACAGCAAGTCTGACATAATACTTCTGTCCAGAATTCCAACAGTATTCAGCTGGCCACTTTTCTTTTTGAATGCAAATGGTTAAGAGCTTCCTATCTGTTATTGGTCCAAAGGATGCAAGTTGCTTATTTTTAATGAATTGCTATGTGGTGATGTCTATAATTGCATGGAAAGTTCAATTGTAATACAAAAAGTGAATCCTTTTCTTTTTGCCTCTCTCCCAGTGTTAAACAGTTTTGCCTAGCCTTTGAAGACCAGACAGTTGCAATTGATCTCATATTCAATTCATTCTTCCTCTTTTACTTTGGATTGCGGGTAAGAGATATTTATTTTTGTTTTATTTTATTTACATTAATATCCTGCTCTTCCTCCAAAGAACCCAGAGCAGTGCACATACATGGTTATTTTTATCCTCACAACAACCCTGTGAAGTAGGTGAGGCTGAGAGAGGAGTGACGGGCCCGGAGTAGGGATGTGCACGAACCTGTTCGTAGGCCCTTTTACGGGCCTCCAAACAGGTTTGAACCAGGGCTGGCTTGAAGTTCAAAGGCCCCGGGGGTGGCGCTTTAAGGGCAGAGGGAGGGTGCCTTTGGGCTGGCAGTGTCCCTCCCTGCTGCCCAGTTGCCCTCCTCGGCCGGAAGTGGCCGGAAGTACCGGGTGCGCTGTGCACGTCACATGTGCGCCCGGTACTTCTGGCCACTGCCAGCTGAGGAGAGCAACAGGGCAGCAGGAAGCAAAACTGCCACCCCAAAGGTTTTTACAAAAAAATTACACCGGCAGTGGAAAAGAGGTGGTAGGGGTAAGTGCACCCTCCCCCTGCCCTTAAAATGCCACCCCCACTGCTTCCAAACCTCCCAGTTGCGGTTCCGTGCACATCCCTAGCCTGGAGTCACCCAGCGAGTTTCATGGCTGAATGGGGATTTTAACTTGGGTCTTCCTAGTCCTGGTCCAACACTCTCACCACTACATCGCAATGCCTCCATTGCAAATAAAACAATGGAGAAAATGATGATCAAGAAAGAAGCATGAAGACAAATATTGACATTTAGGGCTGAATAGAGGAAATTTGCCTATCCCTAAAGCCTTACATACAGTGGATGAAATGTAAATCTGTTTCTGGACTGATGGATTGCTTCACCAGAGAGAGATTGAGATTGAGATTGAGATTGAGATTGAGATTGAGATTGAGAGCGGGAGCACCAGGCTAGGTTTCTAGCCAAGTCCTTGCCCTGAAATGGGTCTTCTCTATGAACCAGGAAATTTATAGAAGGAAATTCAGCTTGGCAGCCCCCCACTTCAATCTGAAGTGGCATAGTCCAGAAACAGGTGTACTACCTCATCTATCTATTGCATTGATTCCCAACCAGTAGTCTTCCAGATGTTGCTGAACTACAACTCCCATCATCCCTAGTCACAATTTATTGTGGCTGAGGATGATGGGAGTTCTAGTTCAGCAACATCTGGAGGACCACAGGTTGGGGACCCCTGATCAATTTTCACAGTATACAAGGAGGAACAAATGACGGGCGGGTTCATTTCCTATCTACAAAGCCAGTGACACTTTAGCCCTATTGAGACCTTGGCTGACATGTCGCACAGCATATCTCCCATTCCACCGCAGGTGTCTCACACTGCCAGTGCTGTTGCAGAACAATCCTGTTCCACTACTACTGAAAATTGTGCCACTGTAGTTCCACAACACTGTGCCTACTGGAAATAAGAGATGTAGAACTGCACAACCAGGTTTACACAATTATAAGTAGTAACAGAACAGGGCTGTTCCATAATAGCTCAGGCTGTGTTTGAGACATCTCTACAGTAGCATGGGTGGTTCTAAACTACCTGCGTTACACTGGACAACATGTCAACCATTATATTTATGGGTGTCCAGATACCTAGACACAAGTATATGTTTTTGTGTGACTGAGGACCGGGTCTCACGATCAGTGAGACCTGGTTTTGTCCGGTGAGCTGGCAGGGAGCCCTGGGCGGCCGGATCAGCTGCCCACACGATGGCCAGCTCCGAGACAGAGCCAGCAGGGGGTGGGGGGGATAGGGGTCTGTGCGGCCCCTGCAAACCCCAGTATGCCCTGCGTGAGCGTGCAGGGCATACTGGGGAAACCCCCGAGCCAGGAGGCTGCTTTTAAGCCTCCCAGCCGGGGGGGGGGTCTACTCATGAGTAGGTGCGGCGCGAAGGTGCGCTGTGGCTATTCATGATCACACAAAGCAGGTTTGCACGAGTGCTCGCTCCGCAAACCTGCTTTTTTACCAGGGGTTCTCGAGCGGGTTAGCCACTCCAGAACCACTGGGCTCGGCTGTGAGCCCAGTTGTTCTGATGACCAACAACAATCGGGCTACCCTCTGCTAGCCCAATCTTTGTTGGTCGTTAGAATAGCCCCTGAGTGTACATGTAATAATTGTAAATGTGAACTTACATATAGGCCCCTTCAATATTGGCATATGCAGGACTTTTTTGTGGTGGGGGGCAAAGCCAGCAATCCAATACCTCCCTCCCTAGGACAATACCCCATTGAATAGCTCCCCCCCCAGACACCCATGCCCCTCAAAAGATGGGCATAGATAAGAAGCATACTATTGTATGTGCACAGTGTTCTCTCTAACAGGGATTCCCAGATGTTGTTGACTACAACTCCCAGAATTCCCAGCTACAATGGCTTTTGCATGGGGATTTTGGGAATATAGTAGTCAACAATGAGGCTATTCCCATGATCAGCTAAAATTGGTCTGGGGAGCCCAGCCCGATTTCGGCTGATCGTGGGAGCCACCGGGCTCGCAGGCAGTTGCCGCCTGGCGGTTAACCCACCAAACGACCTTTCCCCTTAAACTGGGATAGCAGAGCGAGCACTCCGCAAACCCGGTTTTTTTAATCGTGAGTAGCCACAATGCAGCTCCGCGCTGTGGCTACTTATGAGTAGACCCCCAGAGGGGAGGTGAAAAGCCACCTCCTGGCTCCTGCACACTCGCAGTATGCCATTCGCAGTATGCCGCTCGCAGTATGCCGCTCGCAGTATGCCTCACGGCCCCCAATCCTCCCAGCCCCCGCCGGCTCTGTCACGGAGCTGGCAGTCATGTGGGCAGCCACTGCAGCCGCCCAGAGCAGGCTGGCTGGTCGTCTGCGAGGAGAGCGGGCCTAGCCTGCTCTCCTCGCAAACCCCATAGAGGCTCTTCTCCGTGATTGTGAGAAGAGCCTCAATATCTGGGAATCCCTGTTGGAGAGAACACTGTATGTGTATTGAACATAATGGGCCAGTTGGGAAGATGCTTCATCCACTCATAGGAACATAGGAAGCTGCCTCAGACCATGGATCCATCTAGCTCAGGACTGTCTACACTGACTGGCAGTAGCTCTCCAATATTTCATGCAGGAGTCTTTCCCAGTCCTACTGGGAGATGCCAAGGATTGAACTTGGAACCTTCTGCATGCAAGCAGATGCTCTACCACTGAGCTACAGTCCCCTTTTCTTAACTTACAGCAGACAGTACTCACATATTGTAACTCATCTAAATGCAAACCATTGTAAACCCTATTTAGCAAAGGGTACAACTCATGCTCACTACCACAGGAATGGCTCTCTACCCACATGATCAGTGTGTGCCTGCCATGATCATCCACTTCCTTCCACACTCCTTATACAGTATTTGGACCATGTACAGAGGAGCGCTTTGAATGAACCCCCACATAATTGGGAACAGGCACCCTAACACAGAGTGGGGATGGACACATGCTCAAACACGCTGATGTGTAGAGTTGGACTGGAGGATGAAGTGTCATCAAAACTGACACAATGAGTTCATATCTGTATGTGTGCACAGGAATTAGGAATGTGCACAAATCTTTTTTTTTTTCAATTTGATTTGTAACCGAATTGAATCATCCCCAATTTGTTTTGGGTCCGAATCTGGCCAGCTAGCAAAGGGGTGATTTGTTTTGTCCACAAAGCGCCCAAAATAGGTAGATTTGGGTAGAAATCATTTTGTACCCGAATCAATTCACACATCCCTACTGTACATGTGTACACTCCTCACAAATTTTATGCACCTTGAACATGACATGCAAATAAAGGCCTACATTCTGTTTGGGTCATACAGTTCATACAATTAAAATAAATGTTGTTAAATGCAATTTTGTAACTAGCTTGGAGGATGATGGATGGATTGATGGATGGAAGAATGGGAAGAAAAGTTTTTAGAAAGATATGGCTCATGTCTTCTCATTTTGGGTCCTTTCTCTAGTTCTTGGCAGCTAGTGATAAGCTATCATTTTGGCTTGAAGTCAATTCGATGGTGGACTTCTTCACAATCACTCCAGTCTGTGTTTCCTTCTATTTACAGAGAAACTGGCTTGGTGAGTGCTCTTCTATCTGACTCAGTTCTTTAGGTTTGCATTCCTCAAACACGTCCAGCACCGAAACAGTTCAGTCAAGGTCCAAACCAGTTCGGCACTGCAGGGAGGGGAACGGCAAGCAGGATATTTTAAAAAGAGGAGGACAGATCCTTACCTGCTCTCTGCCACTGCATGCACCTTCCTGCTGCAATGGTGCTACCCCCCAAGAACCCACATGCAGTGCCGGCACACACATGGCATCTGTCCATGCATGGATTCCATGTGTGTGCCGGCTCAATGCACGGGTTCTCAGGGTAGCATCGTTGCAGCAGGAAGCTGCATGCAGCTGTGGGGAGTAGGTAAGGACCAAAATGTACATCTGCTGTCAGCTCCTGTCCCCTCCACACAGCAGCACTTAAAAAAAAATTATTTATTTATTAGAAACATTTAATATACTGCCCACTCTGAAGACTCTGGGCGGTGTACAAAAACATGCAAAGCAAGACAGCATTGAAATTACATTCTAAATTAAAAACTAAAGGAACTAACAAAAAAGAAAAAACCAAATAGGTAAACTACAGGGCAAAAGACTGGCGAAAAAGAAAAGTCTTCAATAGAGATTTAAAAATCAATAAGGAAGGAATAAGGAAAGGAGTAAGGAAGGAATAAGGAAAAATGTAGACAAAAAGATTTTACTTTTCCCCCTAGGTGTGCTCTTGGATGTGCATTTGTCATCACCCACACTTAGTTACAGTAGGATGTAGGCCTGTGCAAATTCGGATTCGAAAATTCAGATCTTATCAGAAATTTCCCAAAATCATCATAGTGCCTGAACTGGGCTTCTGTGAATCTGTGTGAATTGATGTGTTGCCCTCTAATAATGTTTGTGTTTACAGTCAGACAGAAACCAAATTCATAGCACATGGGAGGAAGTCATAGTGGGTGTATTTTTGACAGGGGTGTATTTTTGCTGATCTGCTTTATTTCAAAATGGCACCATTCAAAGTATATCCAATGCCGCTTTGTAACCTATTTTCAGATAGTCAGATACAAACCAAATCCACAGTACATTCACGGGGGTCCTAGGGAAAGGTAATATGTTGAAAGAAGCAGAAAGTCGGCTCCATTAGTTCTGCTTAGAACTATGTTTTTCTGTGGGTTTGTTATTTTTTTGGTTAAACTTGTGATGAGCTAGTAAGTATGATATTTGCTGGGGGGTGCAGTATAATTCAGACATCCATTTCACCCACGTGGGAATAATGAAGTAATTTCTTACAAGAAATCCTCTTAGAAGAAGAAATTCCCATTGTCTCTCACACAGGAGGGAATGCCTCTTCTAAGATGACACTTGCCATTAGGTGCTTTATGAGGCTATTCACACGATGGGAGAACCACTAGGCTCAGCTGAGAGCCCAGTGGTTCTTAAGTAGGTTACCCGCTAAACTACCCCGCCCTTAAACCAGGTTTGTGGAGCGAGCGCTCCGCAAACCCGGTTTTTAAAATCATGTGTTGCCGAGGCGCGGCTCCGCGCCGCGGCAACTCACGAGGAGACCCCCGACCAGGAGGCTGAAAAGCATCGGGGGTCTCTCCAGCATGCCCTGAGCACTCGCGCAGGGCATGCTGGAGCTTCTGGGGGTCATGCGGCCCCGAACTCCCAAGCCCCCACCAGCTCCGTAATGGAGCTGGCAGTCGTGTGGCCAGCCGTTGTGGCTACCCAGAGCAGACTGACTGCTTGTCTATGGGGAGAGTGGGCTAAACCCGCTCTCCCCACTAACCCTCTCCAGGTGGCTCCCACTGATTGTGGGAACCGCTTCTATGTGTCGGGGCCTCGCTGGAGTTGTCATGGAAACCCCTCCATCTGTGGTGCTGCCACCAATTGTGGCTGCACCTGAAGAAGTATAGGGGGGAAGAGTGCAAGTGGGGACAGATTGATAAAGGAAGGCACACCTGGAGCCTGCAGTGATGCCAGCCACTGTCGTGATGGGCTCGGGCCTTGCGGAGTGGGATGGAGAGGTAGAGCTCCCCAAACTGGAATTGGGAAAATAGGAAGTGCCCAAAGGGGTGGAATTTCCAAAGGTGGGGTTTGCATGACGGGCCTGCTCGGGCATATTTAGCGGAAGGCTGGCCGGTGATGAAGAGCTCTTACCCCAGTACTGGGCAGGCTGGGGTCTTCTGGAGAGAGGCCCAAATGTGGGAAACACTTACTTGGAGGTGGACTCAGGGTCTGTAACCCCCTTCCCAAGAGACTCTGAGGCCAAGCAGAAGGGACCAAGTCAGGCTCCTCACTGGACGATACCACAGAGAAGACCCAGACACTGGCATTATTAAAGATAACACTAGAGGGGAAATAAATATCTGTTCCTTCCTCTAACTCAGGGGTTCCCAACCTGTGGTACTCCAGATGTTGCTGAACTACAACTCCCATCATTCCCAGCTACAATTTATTGTGGCTTGGTGTGATGGGAGTTGTAGTTCAGCAACATCTGGAGTACCACAGGTTGGGAACCCCTGGTTTACTGATTAAAAGCTGTCACTCTATTAATAACAGAAGTGTCACCCAGTCAGACCAGCACAAAAGCATTTTTTCTTTTCTCTTCTCTCCTGACCCCACCTCCCTGCCCATAGGTTTGCGGTTCTTGAGAGCACTCAGATTGTTGGAACTTCCCAAAATATTACAGTTCCTCCACATGACCACAAGTGGGTGAGTCAAAGTCCCATCATGTTATCTTTCTTTTGAATTATCCATCCCCCTTCTTCAGCGGCAAAACCAGAAAAAATTTGGAGGGGTGGGGCAGAGAAAGAGCAAAGTGCATTTATGGGTGAGTGAGCTGTGTCTCACATATTAGATGTATGAAACAGAAATGGGGGACAGTGGGGGGCAACCTACTTTTCTGGGGCAGTGAATGCCTCCCTGTCCCCTCTGGAGCCACTCTTGCCCTCCCCCTCTTTTGAATTTTGGTTGGCTTGATAAGGTCATTTGCTTGATATGATGTTTCAGCCCAAGTTACCAACACTGGTGAAGGGGTTATTCCTCTAACTAATTGCAAAATCAGAGAAGAGTTGGATCTGACATTGGAGGTCTTGAAGTTCTACCCCCTGAACAGTGAAGGAAGTTGCTAAAGCATTCTGGTCAAATGGCTGCCCAGTCTCTGCTTGAAAATATCTGGAGAAGGAAGAGCCCACCACTGTGTGAGGCAGTCTGTTCCACTATTGAATGCCATTTACAGTTATGAAATTCCTCCCAATATCTGTGACCCACATAAGTTTCCTTATAATTTTAATGCATTGAACCAGTTCAGATGTCCCCCAATCTCAGTTTATTTCATGTAAGCTAGGTTGCTTCTATCATTTGAACACACACCATTGCATTAACTGTGGTTTGTTTTTTAGCTCTCTAACCAAGATCAGAGCCCTAGGTTCGATGGTAACTTGTGTACCTGTGTTAAGCCTAACCTTATTTCCATGTGTCCAACCTCAGAATAAACAATTTCTTGACTGCTCCCTCCAAGGGCTGCCATTCACAGAGATGTTCACACACAGCAGCTGCAAAACATGACCCCTCTAGATTGTAAATGTCTCTCACCGGTGCCAGCTCGAAACCTCCCCTAGTCTGCCTAGCAATTTCCCATGTCACCTCTCCAGTATTTGCCTAGAAACACAATAACTGACAGGATTCATTTTTCCCTTTAAATCCAGAGGCTTTTAGAAAGTAATTCAAACACCACTCTGCTCTCCTGCTACTCTCATCCTCACCAGAGGTGAAATACAGCAGCAGTACCTTGACACAGCAATAACAAAGACAGCACAGACTGCATTCAAATCCCTTTGCCAATACAGTCTTTAACTCTGTTGTACATTGTATCCTATTATTTACCAGCTAGAGTGGAACTGAACAGCCCAATTCCCCCCCCCCACCCTTCGGGTTAGCCCAGTGAGGTTGCCTAGCCACTCCCTCATACAAGGGGATGCTTTGCTGCATCACTCTGTTAAAAGCCCAAAGGAACACAAAAAACATACATTAATGAATGAACATTCTCTGTGGTCCCTGGCCACCCATTAAGTCAGCCCTCCAAATTATCCCTTCTCTTTCCTTCCCATGGTTCTAACACTGCATGGTAGTCATCACGAAAAATCCTCCTCCTTCCTGGCAATACTACATCCACAGGGAGTTTTCTTCAGTTCCTCCTTCCACTCCAGTAACTATGCCTTTTCTGTGTGAAAGGTCAGTCCATCTTCCCTTTGCTCAGGTATGCAATTACTGACCAGATGCCTTTCTTCTGCTTTCTAACAACATTCTCTTTTACTCTTCCCTTCTGCCCCTTTAAACCAGATCATTGATCCATAATCAATCCATTCCTTCACTCCCCTTTCTGGCTCCTTTCACATCTTACCCAATCAGAACACTCTTTTTGTAATCTTTAACAGCTTGTTTCAGGTGGTCCCACTCCTTCATAAAGGGCTTGCCAGGAGCAGGGCAGAGCAAGGCATCCTCAGATTGCATGCAGGCTCATCCTTGAAGGCAAAATTGGGGTGGTCCCTTACAAACCATGGTTAAGAACTCTGATTATCTTCAGAGTTGATCTTGGTTTATTTAGTAAACCTTGGAGCTCTTCTCACAATCATTGAGAAGAGCTCCTCGTTGGACTGCAAGGAGACTGGGTTTGCCTGATCCTCCCCAAAGATGATCATTCACCCTTCCCTGGGTGGGCATTTGCCTGTCCAGATGAGTGGTGGCTTCTCCAGCAGCTCACCCGGTAGCTCCGGGGGTCAGGTGCAAGGATGCACTACCGTGTGGAGCCCCAGCCCTGGAGTTCCAGTAACGCACCTCACGAGTGCATGGTGCATTACTGGAATCCCTCTACCCCCCCCATGTGTGACCACTGCAGCTGCAACCAGCTGCAGCAGACACACAATTCTAAAAAATGAGGGTAAGGGAGCACTCACTCCCTTAACCTCATTTAACTAGGAGGCTTCAAAGGCAGGTTTGCCGCTGTGTAGCCACCGAGATCAATCCCGATCCCAGTGATTCACACAACTGTGCAAAACCGGCCTGGGCTCCCTTAGTGAGCGGTTTTGCATGCTCATGTGAATACTCTCCTTAGTTAAACTTAACTGAGGTTCCGGGTGATGTCTGAACTGACCCATTGATTCAACACTGTAACAGAAGAGTGGTCGTCAGAGGGGAAGGTAAGTTTAAGCAGCCTTCCTCGCTGCCCACCCTCACTCAATCATGCAAATGGGCTAAATGTCTGAATAGGGCATTTGAGGCACACTTTGCCCCAATAAGAGAAATGAAACAGGGTTTGCCTGAGACACCCTGAAGAGTTATTACACTCCGTGGCTCTTCACACCATTAGTATGAAAAGCCTCTAGGGGGTTTGTGGGGAGAGCGGGCTTAGCCCGCTGTCCCCGCAGATGAGCAGCAGTCTGCTCTGGGCGGCCACAGCAGCCACCCACACGACTGCCGGCTCCATCATGGAGCTGGCTGGGGAGTTCGGGAGCCGTGCAGCCCCCGGAAGCTCCAGCATGCCCTGCGTGAGCGGGCAGGGCATGCTGGATAGACTCCTGAGCTGGGAGGCTGCTTTTCAGCCTCCTGGTCGGGGGTCTACTTGTGAGTAGCCACGACGTGGAGCCATGTCACGGCAACTCACGAGTTAAAAAAAAACAGGTTTCAGAGTGCTCGCTCCGCAAACCCAGTTTAAGGGGAGGGTTACTTTGGCGGGTTAACTGCCTGGAGGCTCTCCTAGCCCAATTTCGCCTGGTTGTCGGAATAGCCTCCTTCACTAGAGTTGGAGAAAGTAAACAAAATTTTGCTGCAGACCAGCCATTTGATACAGTTACCTACCTAATTTAACACAGTTCACAATTCAGAGTCCCATCTCTTCATTTTTGGGAGCAGAAGGGAGGACTTTTTTTTTTTAGCAGCATGTGCTTTGAAAATGTATAGGGTGGGAAAGATGCAGATGAACTGAAGGGTCTGGAAGCGGCAGCAAACTGCAGATTCACATCACTCTATAAGAGTTTGAAGATTATAACAATGAAGCTTTTTAATGCATCACTTCCACCAAAAACAGGTTGAAAACCGAGGGAGTAGCTTAGATAATGTGAAAACTGGGAGAAGCACAGAGCCCCAAAGCATGATGAAAATATAACTGATGCATTAACACACATCAGCCTCTAATTTGCAGAACAACAATAGGATTATAATGCCCAGTGGGTTGTCTACATGCCTGAGAGGTACTGGAAGGAATGATGCTCGTATGTGTCTGAGAAATGCTGGATGGAGTTAGTTAGTGACATCTGCCACTGTTGTGTCATTCATGACATGTCTTTCCTTATCTGCTCAGTACTTCAATCAAGTTGTCCAAACTGATAGCTCAGTTTATCAGCGCCTGGCTCACTGCTGCAGGATTTGTTCACTGGGTAAGTAGCTTAGGCAGACGTGGGCAGACTTAAAGCTTCCAGGAACTCCTTGGGTGGGTGGGGCGTGGTCAGAACAAAATAGCAGCCTGGGGTGGTTGAGCTTCATAAGCTTTGGACTCTTGCCCTTCATGGCTAATACAATCTGCTAGAGGGGGTACAGTCAGGTGGTTGGAGGCTATAATCAATACTCATTAAGGGAGGGCAAGATATCCTCATGCCTCAAGGAGGAGGTGGTAAGACTACTATTCAAAATGCCCTTCCTTGATCCCTCCAACCTGGGCAATTAAAGACGTGTTTCAAACCTTCCCCTTTGGGGCATTGTGATAGGGTGTGTGGTGGCAGTTCAGCTGCAAATGGTCTTGGATGATACAGGTCAGCGTTTTCCAACCAGTGGTACTCCAGACGTTGCCAAATTAAAACTCCCATCATCCCCAGCCACAATAAATTATAGCAAAGGATGATGGGAGTTGTAGTTCAGCAACATCTGGAGTAACACAGGTTGGGAACCCTGATACAGATTATTTAGATTACTTTCAATCTGTTTTCTATCCTGGGTACGAGACTGAAATTTTCTTGGTTACCCTGGTTGATGTTCTTCACCAGAAACTTGATGGGGGAGTGCATCCCTGTTGGTTCTGTCAGTGAATCACTGTTACCAGCAATGTGGATTTTATACATAGCGTATTTTGTTCCCCTCTTGTGCAGATGGAGAATTCTGGTGATCCCTGGGTGCAGCAGCAAAATTACCATAACTTGACGTACTTTGAATGCTTATATTTGATTATGGCGACCATGTCTACAGTTGGGTATGGAGATATAGTGGTCAGAACAGCCTTAGGACGGGCTTTCATTCTCATCTTCATTATTGCTGCTTTGGTAAGAAACTGTATGAATATCTGGACCAGGGATGCACAACTCAAATACCCTGGTGGGCCAAAACCAACTGCGACTTGGAGTGTGGGGGCTGAATTTTATTTTTAGTGCACTGGTCCTTGAATTAAAATTTAAAATTAATAAAAATATATTAAATGAATATTAAAGTGTGTGTGTGTGTGTGTACACACACACACACACACACACACAATATCAATCTCTTCATTACGGTACTGACCAGATCTCAGCATTGTAGTACAAAGTTAGCATTCAATTGTAGTTGGTACAATCTGTCAGATATCACAGTTACATTTGGTAGAGGAAGTTTACCCAGTCAATCAATCTTTATTATGGTCAAAAACCAGCACAGGTTATAAAACAGTAATGCAATACAATAAATGATATAAAAGAGTGTTACATGTAATACTGAGATTGAGATTGGTATAACAATTAAAACTAAGAAGGGAGGGATCTAAAAATACAAAATATTTAAGATATGCTATGAAGCGCAAACAGAATAGCTAAAATACATATAGACTAAAAGAACACATAAAACCCCTAATTAAAATAATAAGGCGGGTAACTAAAACAGAAAATAGGATTATAAAATCTGCTACAGAAAATGAATAAAAAGTACAGGAGGGTCATCAAAGATCTAATATTAAAAGTGATTGCATTTTACGAGTAGTTAAAGTGCATATCTACTGAAAGAGCTAGAAAATACTAAAAATAAAGAAGGTAAAATAATACTAAAGTAATACTATTTCCATTATAATACCAGTATAAGTACATATATAACTATAAGATAAAAACAACTAAGGCAGTACATTTAGTTAAAATATTTAAAAGGACATGGTAAAATAAATTGGTCAATAATTAAAATCACGAGTTATGGATTGGCTGTCAGGGTCCATTGGATCTTGCATGCTTCCGCACAGAATCTAGCAACATTATACATGAAAGTTGACTTTTCATCCGAGAGCAGCATCTTACTGTAGGCATGAGTGGAGCGGCCAGGGTAGTTTCGAAGCAGAGGAAGTATAAGCCTCTCCTGACTATCTTTGTAAAACTGACAGCTCAAGAGAACATGTTCAGTGGTTTCCACCTCCCCAGAAGAACAGAGGCATAGCCTTTCTGGCAGAGGGATCTTCCTGTATTTACCTTCCAAGACAGCAGATGGAAGGGCATGGCAGCGGGCGAGGGTGAATGCCCTTCTGTGAGTTGGTAGCTCCAGCTGAGTCAAATATGTAGAGGGGGATACCGTGAACCTAGAGCTGTCCGGGGTCTGGGGGGCGGCAATCCACTTGGAAAGGGAGCCAATCCACTTGGTTGAAATTTTAGCTTTAGCCAATACTTAAAGACTACCAGCCACACTCTGGTCTCCACCTTATTCACCCCCACCTCCAGCCTTAAGGCCGAGTTGGATACGCCTTTTAGCATTTGAAGAACCATTCCTAGACATATAGGTTGGACAACTCTTCATTACGGTACTGACCAGATCTCAGCATTGTAGTACAAAGTTAGCTGGATACACCTTTTAGCATTTGAAGAACCATTCTTAGACATATAGGTTGGACAACTTTCACTGAGGTAAAGTTCGGATACACACTTTTATCTAAACACACACAAACAAATATTCCAAAACGGGCTCTGAACATACACAGAGCACCTTCCCCTTCACAGAGGATGGGGCTGTAGTTTGGTGACCAAACCCCTCTTTGTATGCAGAAGGTCCCTGCTTCAGTCCCTTGGTAGCATCTCCATGTAGGAATGGCCCCATGTACTGAACACGGGCAGCCTCCCTCTTCGTGCTTGCACCCACCATAGCATGCCACCTTGCCACTGCTGCTACCACTCGCCTTTTTGCTGGCTGTTTCCTCCAAACTGACAGTCACCCACTCACCAGCCTCTCACTGGCCGCACTGCTTCCCGGGTGGTGGGAGGCAGCCTTCAGCTCTCTCCGCTTCAGCTAGCTTCCCTCTGGCTCCTATGATGATCACCAGCCACCTTGCCCCACCACTTGCCCTGAGGGCTCCCGAGCCCATCTGCTTCCGTTGGGGCCAGGAGCCTTCTGGGAATGTGCCCTGATGGAGACACAGGGTACATGTGTGCTTTAATCCTAAGAGGCTCCTAGCCCAGGGGAGGCAGACAGGCTCCGAAGTCAGGGTGAGTCATTTGGGAGGCTGGCAGGAGTCGTGGTTGAAGGAGCCCCTGCCACCGCCTCTGCCGTCTCCACTGTAGCCATTGTTTTTAAAGGTAAAGACTACCTTTTCTCCCCCTCCCCCCCACATTTACTATTGCAAAAGCCACTTACAATTATACCTGCCAAGCCTCTCGAACCGGCTTGTGAGGCAGGTTTTCAGTTGGGCTTGGCTCAACTTGAATTCGGACCGGCATGGGGCTGGTTCGTTCCATGCATGAGCCTTCGAGTCAAGCCAGCTCAAATCCGAGCCAGCTCGTATACACCTATCAGAAATTATTATCGTTGCAATTTGATGCACAGCCCTAAGAGCTAATCAGAATATTTCCATTACATCCCCTCAATGCTTTGATCCTTCATAGAAGACTAAATTCAATTTCTGTTCCCCTAGCTCCTGTTTGCAAATGCGATGACTGAACTGGTAGACATCCTTCGAAACACCAAACGATACAGAGGTTTCTATGAGGGTGTGAAAGGCAGAAAGTAAGTAATTTAATTGCATGTTTATTGCAATTTAATTTGCAATTTATATTTTAATTGTAAAATATTATGGCATCACTTGATTTTGTAGATGTTGGATATGAAACTCCATGTGCCCCTGGACCAACTAGGAGGCATATATACATGAAAGCAGTTTTCTATCCCAGTCTGGAGGCTGGCCTGCTAGATTAGCTCTGGAACTGAGCTTCTCAGGCTTGGAGGCTGAGGAACTGCTGGATCAGGCCCAAGGCCTATCTAGTCCAGCATCCTGTTTCCCACAGTGGCCCACCAGATGCTTCTGAGAGGCATTCTCTCTCTCCCCCTACTGTTGCTCCTCTGCAACTGGTATTCAGAAACATCTTGCCTCCAAGGCTGGAAGTGGCCTATAACCATCAGACTCTATAAGAACATAAGAACAGCCTGCTGGATCAGGCTCAAGGCCCATCTAGTATAGCATCATATTAACAAAGTGGCCCTTCAGCACAGGAACACAGGAAGCTGTCTTAGTCCAAGTCAGACCCTTGGTCCATCTAGCTCAGTATTGTCTTCACAGACTGGCAGTGACTTCTCCCAGGTTGGAGGCAGGGATCTCTCTCAGCCCTGTCTTGGAGCTGCCAGGGAGGGAACTTGGGACCTTCTGCATGCAGATGTTCTTTCCAGAGCGGCCCCATCCCTTGAGGGGAATATCTTACACTGTTCACATGTAGTTTTCCATTCAAATGCCAACTGGGGTGGACCCTGCTTAGTGTAGGGAGCTTTGCTACCGCAAGACCAGCTGTCCTCCCATAGACCAGCAATCCTCCCATGCAACTTGGTGGAGGTTGTTAAAGATTTGGAAGATTAGTAGTGGCACTTTAGATTGATTTTAAGTGTTACTAGACACGTGATCTTGATCTCAGATCAATACTGATATGAGAAAGCAAGCCATGGAAATGTCTTCATCCTTCTGTAGGTATATTGTTGTCTGTGGTGATGTTAATCTGCTCAGCGTCACTGCTTTCCTCAGGGACTTCCTGTCCCAGGACACAGAAGAGGTTACCACAGAGATTGTATTTTTGGGAGAGTAAGTACTATCTATTGTCTGTGAAATATCAGATTGACTTTCATTGATAACTGTCAACTTGATTGATTGATTGCCATCAAAGTGACCACATGGATAGATTCTCTTCAAGATGATCTGTCTTCAACTTGGCCTTTAAGTTCTCTCAATGGTGCCTTCATTGCTGTCCTAATCGAGTCCATCCACCTTGCTGCTGGTCATCCTCTTCTTTTCTTTCCTTCCACTTTCCCCAACATTATGGACTTCTCAAGGGAACTGGGTCTTCGAATAATGTATCCAAAGTATGATAGTTTGAGCCTGTCAACTAGGGGTGCACTAATTTTAAAGGCTTTTGTTTTAGGACCCTATTCTGCAGCTTGTAATCATTTCAGAACAGAAACTTCTATCTTATGACAGATTCATTAGCTAGGGTGATGCTCAGTGCACAAAAATCTCTGCTTGCACCTTTGGTGGTGGCTCTCAAAAAAATACACATGCACAGAAGGGAAAATATCCCTTCTGCAAGGTATTTTACTGCTTATGTTTCAGATGGCATTTAGATGGTTGTGTTAAACCTGTTATTAGCACCGATAGGTTTAACATAACAGCAGCTGGATTGACCCCTCCCATAGATCAGGACCACAGAAGGATGGTAGCGGGGCCTTAAGCACGCATGCAGGTGTTCTTCCTGGAGTGGCCCCATCTCCTGAGGGGAATATCTTCCAGTGCTCACACATGCATATGCAACCAGGGTGGACCCTGCTTAGCAAAGGTGACAATTCATGTTTGCTACCACAAGATCAGCTCCCCAATCTGACACTATAGAAGGAACAAGCTTAAAATCCCCTTAGTCACTGGCGCAATCCTGATCCACAGTGTGGCTCAGTCTCCCTCACTTGTGTACCCACATGACCTGAATCCCAAATGTAAAGGAGATGGGCTATTTTCCTCTACCTCACATTTCAACTTGTTATAAATGCTGGGCTACCTACTTGGGGAAAAGCTGAGTAGGAGAGGGTTCCATGGCTACAGAGGAACCTCTGTTCCCAAGTTAACCCTCTCCTCCCCTAAAGGGCTGGTCGTGTGAATGACGTTCATCAATTTTAATGATGGACTCAACACACCATGTAATGTGACCCTTATCTGAGGGGATCTTCTGTTCTATTGCCAATTATGTTCTCTATCCAGAGAAGCCCCCTGCGTGGAGCTGGAAACTATATTCAGATGCTATACTGCATACACCACTTTCTTTGAAGGCTCTGTAATGATATATGAAGATCTGCAGAGAATTAAGGTAAGGCTTCCCTTGCATTTCCAAGAAAGGACATTACTGTAACACTGTTTCAAGTAGTGAGTTCACTTCTGTGGAACTAAAGAGCAAGTTCTTCCTAATGATGCTCACAAAGTTCATGCAAGGATGGACTCAAGATATGAACGTCACCTGGTCAAAAAGGTGTGCCCTCTTTTGAGTAAAGTTGCCATATAGAGATATTTGTAGCATCAGTCATTTCAAGTTGGACCTGGCTCTCGAAGGAGGCTCAAAATGGCGACTCAAAATGAGAGCAGGGAGGAGTTCACATTTCAAGCTCACTTCATTTGAAGTCCTCACTTGGAATCATGTGTCCAGGTCTGGTCACTGCATTTTAAGCAGGATGTTGATAAACTGTAATGGGTTCGGAGGAGGGTGACAAAGATGGTGAATAGCCTGGATGTTTAGCGTCAGGGAGGAAAGGATACAAGTGATCCTAAAATATCTGTCTTCTGCTGCTCCTTTGCGTAGAATCCAAAGGAAAGAGTTGTGGTATGTAAGGCCAAGTTGTGGTATGCTCTGGCCACTGCCTCAACCTGGGAAACCAGGGAGAGGCCCAGATCCAGAAGCACCCCCAGACTGCACAGCTGTTCCTTCTGGGGGATTCAGGATTTTTAATAGTTTAATGCAATAGATATTGTGGCTATTCAAACGTGTACGCAAAACCCCGCTGAGGGAGCCCACCCTGGTTTCGTGCACATGTGTGAACTGCTAGGGTTGGACCCGATCCTGGCAGCTACATGGCGGCAAAGCCACCTAAGTTGCCTCCTTCTAAAACGAGTCTGCAGAAAGGGTAATTGAACCCCGCTCTCCTTGCAGACCTCCCCTGAGCCCTCCTCACTGATCGTGAGAAGAGCTCCCTTATGTACAGAGAGGCAAGTGCAGAGTGCTTTTCGGTGCCCTTGCTGCTGGCTCTTTGTTAGCCCTGCCTCTACTCCAGGACTGACATACAAGTAACTAAAGCCCCATTTCAAAACCTGGCCTGGATCAAGGAATGGATTAACCCAAACCACCACAGTTGTTTTCTGTCAGTCCTGTTGGAACAAGAACCAGTACCCTAAAAGGTATCAGAAAGAAGCAGACTCAGTCTTGACATTAGGAGACAAGCTGTTGAGCTGTTTGACTGTCTGCCTCATGCAGTGGTAGGCTCCCCTTCTCTGGAGATTTTCAAACGGAGTCTGGAAGGCCAGCTCTCAATGATACTGTAACAGTTTGCTGCACTGAGCAACTCTGGGTAGGACTAGGAGACCTCCTTGCAACTCTAAAATGCTATCACATGCAGGCAGAACCAAAAAAAAAGAGCCAAGCCTGGTCTTGTGAATGCACCTGCGGGCGGTGGGAGGCACATTTAAAAGTAAATTAATTCAGTGCTCACCTCCTCCGCCACTCACCTGGCTTCCATGGAGCCAAGCCTCTGCCAGCAGCCAGAGTGGTGAGGCGCTTCCCCACCGTAGTGGCTGCTGGGTGGTACCTTGCAGCTCCAAACAGCGTTCAGGTGCCACCACAGAGGAGGTGAGCACTGAATTAATTTACTTTTAAATGTGCCTCCCACCGCCCGCCCGCCCCACCCCACCCCGACGTGTTCACGGGCCGCCACTGAGAGCCCCCGGGATTGCACCCGATCCCGGAGGCACCTTGGCTGCAAACCCGCCAAGCCAACCACTCTCTTAAATGGGGTTAAGAGAGCGCATTGGGGTAGGAGCTGGCGCAGGGAGACTGGGGGGCTCCCAGCCGGTGTCAGGGGAATCCTCATAATGCACTGCACACTCATGCAGTGCATTATGGAAGTTCCGGGGTCTGGGGCAAAGCATCCCAGCCCCTGACCCTCCATGGTGCCGGCAGCTGCCATCAATTATGTGGCTGAGCGATCCGCCCGCCCAGGGAGAGAAGAGGGATCATCTGCGGGGAGGTAAGTGCACGCAGCCTTCCTCCCCGCTCGCCCTCGAGACCGTCCTCACCGATCGTGAGAAAGGGCTCCATAAGTCTTGAGCCATCATTAAACATAAAGACGAAATTGCTTTGCAGGGCGAATGTGTACATGAGCGGAAAAGCAGCCATATTTAACCAGCCCCTGAGGCTGCAATCGAGTATTGTATTGCGGAGGAGTAACTCCAACTGAGCACAATTCAACTTGCTTCTGCCTAAGAGTGGACTTTTTTGTTTTCTTTCTCTGGGAAACAGATGGATCAAGCTGAAGCATGTCTCATCTTAGCTGACACGTGTTCTCCCCAGCCTTTCATTGAGGATACTTCCAACATCATGAGGTAAGCTAAGATCTGGAAGAGGGCTTCTTGCAATGTGGAACTGCTGGGTTATTGAACCTAAGAACAGCCATGCTGGATTAGGCTCAAGGCCTATCTAGTCCAGCAGCCTGTTTCCCACAGTGGCCCACCAGATGCCTCCAGGAAGCCCACAAGCAAGAGATGTGGGCATGCCCTCTCCTGCTGTTGCTCCCCTGCATCTGGTACATAGAGGCATTTTGCCTCCAAGGTGGCCTGTAGCCATCGGACTAGTAGCCATTGATAGGCCTGTCCTCCATGAACTTGTCTAAGCCCTCTTTAAAGCCATCCAAGCTGGTGGCCACCACCACATCATGTGGCAGAGGGTTCCATATGTTAATTATGTGCTGTGAGATCAAGTCTGTCAGTGGTAGTAGTATCTCTGTATTCAAATCAGTACAATTTTTATTAGGCTGGTTAGTCTTTGTGATCCCACATGTACATGTACGCATATACACATGCTATCTGAAGACAAGTCCACATGCACTGCTGAGCCTTCTACTGCTTCTGCTGCCCCTCTTAGCTTTCTTTGCAATTTTATTTTATTTATTTATTACATTTATATCCCGCTCTTCCTCCTAGAGCCTAGAGCAGTGTACATGGTTATGTTTATCCTCACAACAACCCTGTGAGGTAGGTTAGGCTGAGGGATACATAGGAAGCTGCCATATACTGAGTCAGAACATTGGTCTGTCTAGCTCAGTGTTGTCTTCACAGACTGGTAGTGGCTTCTCCAAGGTTGCAGGCAGGAATCTCTCTCAGCCCTATCTTAGAGAAGCCAGGGAGGGAACTTGGAACCAAGATGCTCTTCCCAGAGTGGCTCCATCCCCTGAGGGGAATATCTTACAGTGCTCACACTTCTAGTCTCCCTTTCATATGCAGCCAGGGCAGACCCTGCTTAGCTAAGGGGACAAGTCATGCTTGCTACCACAAGACCAGCTCTCCTCTCCCTGGCCCAAACATGATGCATGATACAGATACATGACTGGCCCAGACTCACCCAGTGAACTTCGTGGCTGAATGGGGATTTGAACTTGGGTCTTCCCAGTCCCAATCCAACACTCTAAACACTGTGCCATGCTGGCCCTCTGTGACATCTGCCACAGTTTGGAGCAGTCACTCCTTTGGCCATCACGATGGAGCAAGTAGTGCTGTCAAAATGCATCTCAGAACCAAATCAAGCCCAAAAAATAAATAAATGAGAAGACACTGGTGATCTTCTTTTGGACCAATATCTGATACTGGGGCTCTGTTGCCAGATTTGACTTTTTTAAAGCCAAATTTTGGGTTACAGCCCATTTGACTCACGAGTATACCCCTGAGGTTCTGGCTACACTGGCGCCGGGTTGGGGGGAGAGCAAGTTTTTGAATTAGAGTTCTTTTTGAAACAATCAGGGAGGTTGCTAACTTCAGCTTCATTGAATGCAAGATTATTGGACATAGATCCTTTCAGGGACTGCTTGTGGTGGCTGGTGTTCAACAACTTTACTTCTTTTGCAGGGTACTGTCCATCAAGAACCACTGCCCAGGCACCAGAGTAATTGTGCAGATCATCCAGTCTTCTAACAAGGTTGGTCTCTCTTGCCTTTCTCAGTGGCTGAGTGCCTCTTTGCGGATGGAGGTGGGGAAAAGTTGTAGTTCACCCCGATTATAACCAAGCAAGCGTGTGTGAGAAGAGCAAGCCCATTAAAGAGCGTCTTGAGACAGATGCTTAAGGTTCAAAAGCAAGTATGGTTTATTGGGCAATTACATACTTGGCCAGAAAAGCCCATGTCCCTGAGCTTTCTGGCATCATAGTGCAGAGCAGACAGAGTGAGAGAAAGAGGCTGCATGACTGATGGAGAATGCAGCAGCACAGGGAGCAAGGAGGAAGAGAGAGAGCCATGGGAATATCAGTTGATCAATCAGAGAAAGCCAGAACAAAAGGGGAGCCAACAAAGCGGGGGGTGGGGGGGAAAGACTCTTTACCTCTTTAAAGAGGACCCTTCCTCACTATCTCTACTCATAACAGCCCTGCTGGTTCAGGCCCAAGGCCCATCTAGTCCAGCATCCTGTTTCACACAGTGGCCCACCAGATGCCTCTGAGAAGCCCACAGGCAAGAGGTATGTGCATGCTCTCTCTCCTGTCGTTGCTGCCCTGCAACTGGTATTTAAGGCATCTTGCCTCTGAGGCTGGAGGTGGCCTACAGCCACTAGACTAGTAGCCATTGATAGATCTATCCTCCATGAATTTGCCTAAGCCTCTTTTCAAGCCATCCAAGTTAGTGGCCATCACCACATCCTGTGTGGTGGAGAATTCCATTGATTTATTCTGCAGGATGTGAAAAGGTACTTCCTTTCATTGGTCCTAAACTTCTTGGCCATCAGGTTAATGGGATGACCACTGTTTCTAGTGTTGTTAGCAAAGGAGAAAAAATCTTTCTCTGTCCACTCTCTATAGGTTAAGTAAAGTGTGCCATTGAGTTGGTGTCGGCTCCTGGCGACCACAGATCCCTGTGGTTATCTTTGGTAGAATACAGGAGGGGTTTACCATCGCCTCCTCCCACGCAGTATGAGAATTTGAGCATCCCTTTCAGCATCTTCCTATTTCGCCACTGCCCAATATAGGTGGCTCCACTCACTCTACTCCAGGCATAATTTTATACAGCTCTACCATTTTATACACCTCTCCCTATAGTCACCCTTTTCCAGACTAAAAAGCCCCAGATGCTGTAGGGCTTATAGGGAAGGTACTCCAGGCCCCTGATCTCTCTCCTGGTCAGTCACTCCTGCTGCTCAGACTCTATCAGTGTATATATGAAGTTGGGTTTATTTTGCCCCAATATGCATCACTTTATACAACACCCCCAATGTGAGCGTACAAAACCAAGTTGCTTGGGTCCATAGCAACTTTTTTTAAGAAAAAACCCTTAAAGTTAAAAAAAAAAATCTAATTTA
Organism: Hemicordylus capensis; assembly: GCF_027244095.1. NCBI lineage: Eukaryota > Metazoa > Chordata > Lepidosauria > Squamata > Cordylidae > Hemicordylus > Hemicordylus capensis. The sequence continues at coordinate 15,711,739 of NC_069664.1, read as the reverse complement.
CAAATCGTATATGGATGTGTCAGAAATCTGAAATGGTTGTCATTTATTTAAAATGGGGAAGCTCGCTATTTTCTGTTTCCCCTCCATTTATATTTTTCCTTCTTTTCTCCTGAAACAGGTGTACCTCCCAAAGCTTCCCAACTGGGACTGGAGAAGAGGGGACAGTATCATCTGCTTTGCTGAACTCAAGCTTGGATTAATAGCACAGAGTTGTGTGGTGCCAGGTCTGACAAAGTTGTTGACCAGTCTCTTCATCAGAGAGGACTCTCAGGTAGTTCCACATTTCCAGGACTTGACACTCCCAACTCTTACTTCAGAATGGTCAATGGGCAAAATAACGGATCTTCTGCACCCTTAGTTGACTTTACCCTGATTATGGATAGGGATCTGCAAACTGATTCAGAACCAAACCAGTTCAACATTGAACTGGTTTGGTTCAATGGCTTGATGTCGAGCCGAACCTCACATTCCATTCAGTATCAGTCGAACCCCCCGACCTGTTTGGGGGGTTCAAAGTTAAAATTCTTTTTAAAATCAACTTACCCTCTCGGGGGGGCGCTGCCATGGCCACAGGGGGTCTCCGAAGGTTCCCCCTCCCCTACCAGCTGAACAAAGAGGCACCTTTAAAAGTGGGAAGAGCAGGGGAAGAGCAAATGGCCCTATCTATCCCCAGCACAGCTCCTCTCTAGTGGCTTTTGCTGGTGTCTATTTTATGTTTCACTTTAGAGAGATTAATCTATTGGGGACAGGGAACCATCTTATTTATTATTTATTTCTCTATGTAAACCACTTTGGGAACTTTTGTCGAAAAGCAGTCTAGTAATATTTGTAGTAGTAATATTTGTTGTAGAGGAGTGGTGTCTGTACATTTTCAGGCAGATGGTTTAGATTTTATGACCAATAGAATGTTCAGGGCTTATATGGGTGCCAGAATAATATTCAGGGTGGCTGGATTATTATAATCTATTTTCTTCACATATCTCATTTATATTGATTTCTCTGATTGTTAATTGCTTCAAGAGCATTGCTGTGAAGCACTTCATAAATCAAATGAAACAATAAAATGACATTATAAAACAATAATAAATTGGCAGCAACATCCAAGATGAAAATTAAACCAACAAGACAAGAATAAATGTTTTAGCTTTTAAGGAAGCTTTGGGTGTGTGCTCTATGAACAGATTGTTATTTTTTGTTCGTTCTGTCTGTCTGTCTATTTGAAGCATTTAATATGCTGCCCAATTCAAAGACTCAGAGGCAGTATACAAGGGCATGTAAATAAGGTAACATTAAAAATTACAATCAAAATTACATTAAAAATAGCAAACTAAAATAGATAATGGAAAGGAAATAAAGTAAACTACAGGGCAAATGCCCGGTAGAAAAGAAAGGTCTTTAGTAAGGATTTAAAGACCGGTAAAGAGGGGACTAGACAAATCTGAAGGGGAAGAGAATTCCAAAGAAGTGGGGCCAACCAGTTTTTCAAATGGTTGGTAAATTAGTAGTAGTTTGCTACTAAATTGTTACAGGACTGGGTTGGTTGTTGTTGTTGTCGTCGTCGTCATCATCATCATCATCATCATCATAGTATGTCTTGTGGCAGGGTCTGTCCTGGTTTGTATTTGAATGAGAGGCTATATGTAAGCACTGTCAGATATTCCCATTAGCAGATGGGGCTGCTCTGGGAAGTACATCTGCCTGATTGCATGCAGAAGGTTCCAGGTCCCCTCCCTGGCATCTCCAGATAGGGTTGAGAGAGACTCCTGCCTGCAACCTTGGAGATACTGCTGCCAGTTTGGGTGGACAAAACTGAGCTAGATGGACCAATGGTCTGAGTCAGCTTCGTTTGTTCCTAAATACATCATTCTGTCTGTTTATGGTTTTTCCTGAATTTGGCTAGAAATATAAAGCATGAAAATATGAATACAATAAATATTTATATATTGCTTTTCAACAAAGTTCCCAAAGCAGTTTACATAGATAGAAATAAGATGAGATCTGGTTGCTCTTTTACTCCTGTTGGTTGATTCTTAGTGCCAAACATCTTATAAAAGTAGCAGATCTATATATTTACATATGAATCAGTCATAGTCAAGACTGGTGACATGCGCCAGCATTCTTAGGCAACTGCCAAAGTGCCAATATCTTGGGAGGGCTCACTGATAACCTCTTATCTGCTGACACACAGCCAAGGCAAGCATAAGGTCCTAGACAATCAAAGAGTCTTGCTGAATCAGTTCAAAACTTCATGGGTCCAGAATCCTGCTTCCCACAGTGACCAGCCAGTTGCCATGGGGAAGCCCACACAGGAAGGATACATATGTAGGCAAATGGAGTTCTTCTACTGTTGCTTCCCAGCAACTAGTTTCAGACACATCTTGCCTCTGAACCTTTTGGCAGCTATGATAACAGAAGAACAGCCCTGTTTGATCAGGCCCAAGGCCTATCTGGTCCAGCTCCTGTTTCCCACAGTGACCCACCAGATACCTCTGAGAAGCCCACAGGCAAGAGGTGAGGGCATGCCCTCTATCTTGCTGTTGCTCCCCTGCAACTGGTATTCAGAGGCATCTTGCTTCTGAGGCGGGATGTGGCCTATAGCCCTCAAGACTAGTAGCATTTGATAGTCTTAATGGATTTGTCTAAACCCCTTTTAAAGCCATCCATGCTAATGGCCATCACCACATCCCATGGCAGAGAATTCCATAGATTAATTATGCACTGCTTGAAAAAGTACCTCTTTTTGTTGGTCCTAAACTTCCTCCCTGGCCATCAAGTCCATGGGGTGACCCCTGGTTCTAGTGTCTTGAGAGAGGGGGAAAATGTTTCTCTCTGTCCACTATCTCTATGCCATGCATACTTTTATAAACCTCTACCATATCTCCCCATAGTAGACTCCCCAGTGAGTAATCACTGATGGACTTGCCCTCTATGAATTTGTTCAGCCTCATTTAAGAACCATCGAAGTCATCAGCATACATTAGGGCATTACACACAACCATTTGAGGCTTGGTAGGAGGCTAGGCATGTGTTTATCTCATGAGGGACAGACAAGCAGAAGTGCTGTTAGGGTTAGCAAATCTGCCAAGCGTCTGCGCACTGGCCAAGCCTCGAATCAGGAACAGCAAGCCCCGCCCTGCCATGGAAGGTCCTCTGGGCATGCCCCTGCAATACCAGCAGGCATTGTGCCAGAGGCGTAACTAACATTAGGCAAGGGGAGGCAGTCGTCTTGGGGCCCCACTGCCTCGAGGCCCCCCCCCAGAGGCACATCACATGACTCCCCACCCACCCATGTTGCACCCCCTATGAATTATGTTGAGTCTCTTGGAGATCGGCAGGAGCAGAGAGTAAAAAAACTATATTCAATGTGAACTAGATATTCACCGTATTCATAATGGGGATGTGAGTGTGAGTGCACTATATATTGTGAAATGTGTTTGTATGTGTGTATCAGCGAGGGGCCCATTTTAAAATCTTGTCTCTGGGCCCCCTCCAACCTTGCTACGCCCCTGCATTGTGCCACAAGTAAAATGGAAAACACTCATGACATCAGCAGTTTCCCCATGATTGGGCAAGAAGGGGCATGTTAACCAGGCCATGTCAAATACCCTTGGATATTTCTGTCATGCCTTAGGAGGGGCACCACAGCATACAGGTCTTCAAGATAGCCCCAAACCCTTTAGTTGTATTCTCAGCAGCAAATGAGTATTATCTACATTGACCCTCCTTGGTGGCGTTAGAAAATTATATGCCAGGCCCACAGAAGAGCCCTGACATTCGCCTGGATAGATGTGTTGCCCTCTGTGGTATTAGAGGGTAGGTTTAGGAGGGCCCCTTATTTGGAGAGATTGTGTCCTTGTCGGAATGGCGATGTTGAAACAGTCAGTCATGCTCTTTTTATCATGATTTGCATCTTAGATTCATTGCTCCTCTTGTTTTTAGATACCCAAACTCCTGATGAGTTTTATATACACTTCTGTGTGTGTGTGTGTGTGTGTGTGTGTGTGTACCGCACAGCTCCAGCATGCCCTGTGTGAGTGCGCAGGGCATGCTGGATAGACCCCCGATCCGGGAGGCTGCTTTTCAGCCTCCAGGTTGGGGGTCTCCTCGTGAGTAGCCGCAGCATGGAGCCGTGGCACAGCAACCCACGATTAAAAAAACTGGGTTTGCGGATCACTCGCTCCACAAACCCGGTTTAAGGGGAGGGGTGGTTTGGTGGGTTGACCGCCTGGAGGCTACCGGGCTCGCCTGCGAGCCTGGTGGTTCTCACGGTCAGGTGAAATCATGCTAGGCTCCCCTAGCCCGATTTTGCCCGATTGTGGGAATAGCCTCGATGTCTCACATCTGATGGTCAAATTCTGTATGGCTATGATTAAGATCCGCACATGGTGTGTTAGAGATGGTTAATACAGGTGCTTACCTCTGAAGTGTGTGTGTGTGTGTGTGTGTGTGTGTGTGTGTGTGTACAAACACACATATTTGTATGAATATTCACTTTTACAGACCCTTATATCCAGATCTGAACTGTATATAGATCTATGATTGTAATAAAGTGAATCTGAATCTATATGCCAGGCATCTGTATGAAAAATTAATTGATTGGCTCAAACACGAGAACAAACTTTCAGAGGAGCAAGTGAGTTTCAGAATGAGGCTACTATAAATCCGCTCTACAAGGGCTCGTGCTCCATAAAAATTCTTATTGACTGGCAGCCATTCTCCAAGGTTTCACATAGGTTTTCCCAGCTCTGCCTGGAGGTGCCAAGGATTGTACCTGGGACCTTCTGTCTACTACCTGTTCCCCTCTGGATCCTTGGCACAGGGCCTTTTTGGTTGTGGCCTCTTGGCTTTGGGATGCACTCCCTGAAGAGCTTCGCCATGCCCCTTCCCTCAGTGGTTGGTTTTTTTAAAAAAATGAAAGCACAACCTTTTAAAGAGGCTTTTTAATGTTTCATCTGTGTTTATATCTGATAGGTTATTTGGTTTTTATGGTTCTCAGTTTTTTGCTTTTAATTTGAAACTTTTTTTAAAAAAATGCAATTTTAAATTTGGTTATAGCCTTTTTAAAAAACTTGTTTAACTTAAATCTGGTTAACTTTATTATTCTTATTCTACTTTGTATCTTTTTATTAATGGTGTGAACCACCCTGAGCAGGAGTGTACTGGAGGGGTGGGCTATCAATATTTCAAATAAATAAATACATAAATTATTACATTTCAATGGACCTTACCCCTTACTTTCTACATCAGGAGTGGGCAAACTTGTCCCTTCAGCTGTTATTGAACTACAACTCTCAACAAACCCCAGTTGGAGTTCAACAACAGCTGAAAGGCCAAGTTTGCCCACCTCTGTTCTATAGGCAGATCAATCTTTATTTCTTTTTAACGCGTGCATCTTCCTTTGTCATCTCTAGTTTGGCCTGATCTCTGAAACCTGGGTACCATATATTAATCTCCAAGACTCCCAGTTCTATCTCAGATCTTAAGCTTCTAACCGGAACTCATCTCATAATGATTTGTTACAGAAAGTGAGCAGTCTGCTTAAGCACCAACTGGAAATAGAAGGCCAGGATTATAAAGTGATGACTCAGTATCTCTCCAATGATTTTGCTAACATGTCATTCCAAGATGTTTGCCGGTAAGTAGACTTCCTGAATCTGAATTTGTTCTCATGTATTTCCTTTCTGGAGTGCTTACTGAACCCCTCTTAGGCAGATGAGTTGGCCTAGCTTTTCAGCATCTGATCCATACCTGTTAGTCCACTATCACTCCATGCCATACATAAGGTGAGCAGTGCTGCTGTGTAGGGATGTGCCCAGAACCGTTCTGCAGGCAGCAGGGGTGTTCCCTTAAGGGCGGATGTTCCCTTAAGGGCAGTGTTCCCTTAAGAAGGGGGTAAATACTTACCCCTCCAGCCATATTTCCCCCACTAGCGCTCCATTGGATCAAAGTCCCTCGGTGCAGCAGCATACCTCCCTGCTGCCCCGTTGTCCTCATTGGCAGGAAGTGGCCGGAAGTATTGGGCGGACATGTGCATGTCGCATGCGCATGGATGCCTGTCTGCCATGCACGTGTGTGCGCATGATGGGTGCACGCGTGCCTGGTCCTTCTGGCCACTTCCGGCTGATGAGGGCAACAGTGTGGCAGGGAGGTACACTGCCGCCCCAAGGGGCTTTGATCCAACAGAGCGCTGGCAGGGGAAATGTGGTGGGAGGGGTAAGTGCACCCTCCCCCGCCCTTAAGGGAACATGCCCTCCACCTCTGAAAGCCGAAATGGCCCCGGGGGCCAAAATGTTTTGGAAGCCTCTATAATGGTCTCCAAAATGTTTCAGGCTCAAGCCTACTGCTGTGGTGGTGGTATCCCTAGATTGCATCTGGGCTTTATTTAGGAGTTCTCAATCTTGTGGTACTCCAGATGTTGCTGAACTACAATTCCCATCACCCCTTGCTACAATTTATAGTGGATGATGGGAGTTTCAGTTCAGCAACATGTGGGGGAGCACAGGTTGTGGACCCCTGATCTATAATAAAAAGCTGCTTGGGTCTCACTGACTGACTGACTGACATGAAACTCCCAGACTAAACCACAAAAAATAAAAGCATGCTGTTTTTGCAGGTAGGTTCCAGACCTCACCCTGATTACCAAGAAATAAATAAATATGTACGACTACAAATATTTATATACCACTCTTCAACCAAAGTTCTCAAAGCGGTTTGCATAGAAAAATAAATAGAAGATAAATAAGATGGATCCCTGTCCCCAAAGGGCTCACAATCTAAAAAGAAACATAAGGCAGATACAAGCAACAGCCACTGGAGGGATGCTGTGCTGGAGTTGGATTGGGCCAGTTGTTCTCCCCCTGCTAACTGAGCAAAGAGATGCTTTAAAAATTGGCAATTGTCTTCTATTTAGCAGGGCAAACTGGTAAACTACAAGCCCTTTACTATATATACTGTATATCTATAAATATAAAGCTATTTGGGCCTCACACACTCACTCACTGGCCATAGCTATACATAATGTGATACCAGAGATCACCGGTAAGATAAAGTGTGCTGTCAAGTCGATTTGGGCCCTGTGGTTTTCTTTTGGTAGAATACAGGAGGGGTTTATCATTGCCTCCTCCCGCACAGTAGGAGTTCATGCCTATCAGCATCTTCCTATATTGCTGCTGCCTGATATAGTACCAGCGGACTTTCGAACCGGCAACCTTCTGCTTGTTAGTCAAGCCTTTTCCCACTGTGCCACTTAAGGTGACAGCGGAGGTTGCTGGACCCCACAGTCATCTCATCGCAGATCTTTGTCCAACCGTGGTCTGGCCACCTCCATTTTCAGGGCAGGGGAGCCCCTCCTTCTTACTGGTCTGCTGAGGCTGCATCCCAGCAAGCTCTGTAGTGCTTGTGTCACAGACTGCAGGCAAGGCGTCAGCACATCACTAGAGCAGCTGCCATTGGCCATGAACTTAAAGGGGGCATGCCGAGCACAATCAGTTCTTTTCAAAATGGTCTGCCCACCCTCGACAGGGAAAGGACATTAAAACCTCTTTAAATGCCATGCCAGTGCCTCTTCTTACAGCTATTGTACCACCGCCCTCCTTAAAGCCCTGAAACAAAAGTTTATCGCACAAGCACAATTAATGGGGGGGTTGTCCAGAGGGGGAACTATTTCCCTCTTACTCAGGAAAGGAAAGGGGACATTGTGACTTCCTAGAAGGGGATATGTATATGAGGGAGGGTAAAGGATCCTGGCATCTGGCCTGTTCTGACCAAGATGCTCTTTCAAGGGTTCACTCTGGTCATGACCCAGGCCATGCAGAGGCCCATTGTGCATGCGTGATGGCCTCCAAAATGCTCACCGCTAAGAGGAAAGGCCCGGAATGGGCCAAAGAACACCTGAATCGGGCAATTTTTGGCATCAGGAATGCCAGCGAGGGAAGGGGGAACCTCCATGGACCTCCCTGTGGCCTCAGAGAATCCCTGCAGAGGGAGTAAATACTTTAAAAAAATTAAAGGCAAAATGACTCAACTGTCCTCCCTGAATATAACTGAACTGGGGGGTGGTTTTGATGGGGGGCAAAACCAAAGTGGCCTGGTCCAGTTCGGGTCTGGTTCGAACTCAAACCATACTGGGCCAGACAGTTTTCTGCACACCCCTAGTAGGTTCTAGACCTTGGCCACACTACCACAAATATCTAAAACCCCAGAAAAAATCATTAATGTCCTGGAAATGCAGAAAAGCTCTCCCACTGAAAAGCATGGGGAATGATATCTCATAGACAGAGAAAAGGTCTACAGTCACACTGAGGAAAGAGATCCATATGCCTACAAATGGCAAGCCCTTTTACTATTATTAAATAAATTTATTTCCCACCTTTCTTCCATTCTGATACTTAAGGCAGTGGACATGGAATTCTCAAACATTCTCCGAATTGTTTGGCCCCATACACAGGACTCAGACTTACTTTCTTATCAGCTGCAGGAGTGTTGCATCATGTGCCTTCCAGAGGCGTAACTATAGGGGGGGCAGGGGGGCACATGCCCCGGGCGCCATCTTTTCTGGTCACGTGGGGGGCGCTGCCATGACCAATTTTTAAAAAAAAATTTTTAAATTTTTTGTTAATACAAATGTTTCCTGCTCAGTGCAGCAGTGCTGCAGCAGTCAAGGGAGCACGTCGGTGCCCCCTTCCCCACGAGCGGTCCCTTCCGCGCCGCCTGCGCCCCCCACCATTGCTTTGCTGGTGCCTGGCGGCCAGTCAGTGGCCTGGCTTGGCGGCGGCGGGCGCTTGTGAGGAAAAACCTAAGTATAATGTAGTATGTTGGGGGTGGGTGGGCGCCATTTCAGTGCTTGCCCCGGGCGCCGTTTTCCCTAGTTACGCCTCTGGTGCCTTCACACCACACCTTGAGACCAAAAACTTGGAGGCTGTTCTCACAACCAGCCTAACCAGCCACAACCTGCCTAGGCTGCCCCAAGCAGGGTTAGGCTGGTCGTAAGAAGCAGCAGGATCCTAACAGATCCCCCTGCTTCCCGCCCACCTAGCCCCCTTAATGAACCCATTTTTTAGCCAAGGTCTCACACCCTTACCCTGGCTACTGGATATCATAAGCAGCCCCACGGAGTCACAGAGACAGGCACATAAAGCACCCGTCTGATGGGGGGATTCCCAATGCAATGCACGTGCCGCACATTGCATTGAGGGATGCCCGGAAACTGTAAAGACAAGTTATGATCCCGGATCCCTCCACCCTGCTCCGTGATTCACTGAGCTGCATGGAGCAGGGCTTCCTGTGTGGGCACTTGGGAGGCATGCTGAGGATGGACAGTTTGGCCGCCTGCGAGGAAGGTAGGTTAAGAGCAGCCTTTCCCCTGTGCCCTCTCGGCCTGCATGGGACAATCGTGTGAATCTTTCCCCTTCCTTATTTATGTCTAGGTTCGAACATTTTTAACCTGAGCTAAATTCTTTTTGTAGGTTGTGCTTTGTGAAGTTGAATCTCATGCTGGTTGCTATTGAGATTAGATCTGGCATGCATGCAAACAGGTGATGAACTACTCTGCTGAACATTTCCGTTTATTAGGATTAACTAAGGTGTAGCGACCCATTCCCCTTTGGGTCCTTTCGTTGTCTCGAACAACCTGAATGAAACCTGAGCTGAGTTGTAGAGACAGATTCATGACAGTGATCACCTGTGCTAAATGATTATGAAGATGTTTTTACATGGGACCTTCCTTGGCTCAACTAAAGCACAAAACAGGAAGTGTGGAGGCAAGGATACCAAATGTTGGGCAGTCAGACTGCTACTGCTTCTGTATATGGTCTCTCCCCCTATTATCAGATCAAGCTGACTTATACCAAGTCAAATCGATGGTCCATTGAGTATTCCAACTGGCAACAGCTCTCCATCATTTCAGACAAGAGTTTTTCCAGGCCTTGTTACCTGAGATCTTTTAACTCAAGGTTTTGGGGCCTTCTGGATGCAAAGAAATTTTGTGGCTAAACTGCTGAAAATAAGTGACACTTTGGTCCACAAGCATGAAATCTGGCAGAAATGTCATCAGATATGTATGGTTTTAGAAGGTAAATGTGGGCACCCCCCAAATAAAACACAGTGACTAAAAATTACAATATCACAATATTAAATCACAATATTAAATGTTAAAGACAGTCAGAATCATTCTAACTAGAGCATCTGCACACTAGTTCTCCCTGTCTCTCCCCCCGCCCGCTGATCCAGTTCCTTGCACCACCTTCCCCCTGCCCCTGTCACCCCCTGCCATGTGGAATGGCAGCAGAGGCAGCGAAACCTCCTTCCTGCCCCCCCACCAGCCAATTTGACCCCCTGCCCCGCGTCCCCCCACATTAAGCTGCTCCATGGTGATGAAGAAGATGGGCAATGAAGGGGCACCGGTGGCAGAGAGGGCAGCGAAAGCTCCTTAGCTAATCCAAGAAATGACAAGCACTGAAGGCTTCTGGGAAAAGGTAAAACTCTGGCACAAATCCCAGTTGTACACTAATATGCAGTGGAGGACCAGTGGGTGTGGGAGACGGGAGAGGGCCATTCCCATAACTAGCCCGATCTAAACCAGGGCCAGATTAAGCTAGTGCAAGTCCTGTAGCATATGCAATAAAGGGGCTCCAAATTTTTTTAAATGCACATAAATATTAAAACATAAATTACTTACTTGCATAGTAAAGTAATTCAATTTTTTCATTTGCTATATTTTGGAGTGTGGGAGACCAAGCCACAAACTCACACGTACTACAACAGTGAACGTTCATATACCGTTTTTCAATCAAAATTCTCAAAGTGGTTTACATAGAAGAATAAAGAGTAGATAGATGATTCTCTGTCTCCAAAGCGCTCACGCTCTAAAAAGAAAAATGTGGTATGCACCAGCAACAGCCACTGGACAGATGCTGTGCTGGGCCTTCTCTTAAGAGGCACATTTAGGAGGAAAGGGATATTTATTGGAAGCCGGACGTGCGGGGCCCTTGAAAACGCGGGGCCCATAGCAAATGCTACATTTGCTACTACATTAATCCGCTTTAGATCCAAACTCAAGAGACTCTGGGCCCAACATGAAACAAAGATGCAGAGGGACCTTTTTGAGCATGGGGAGTTTGCATGTTTAGTGTCTGTAGAACCCAGAGGAGAGAGTTGTAGCATACAATGCCAAGGCAGTGGAGTAGAACTTGGAATTTTAATGGTTTAATGAAAAAGATTTTATTTACAGAAAGGCAAGTGCAGACTGCTTTCTATGTTCTTGCTGCTGGCTGTTTGTTAGCCCCACCTCCACTCCTGGACTGGACTAAAAATAACTAGAGCACTATTCAAAAGCTGGCCTGGGTCACGGAGTGGATTAACCAAAAACATCAGTGTTCTGACTTGAATGCTGCAACCAATGCCATACAATTGAGCCTTGCTAGAAGAATCAGTCTCTCCCACTTCAGGTTTATACATGTGTGTTAGATACCTCATGGACAGCTGACCTTGTGATAGCAAGCATGAGGGTGTGCCCTGGTTGCATATGAAAGGGAGACTAGAAGTGTGAGTACTATAAGATCTTCCCCTTAAGGGATGGAGCTGCTCTGGGAAGAGCATCAAGGTTCCAAGTTCCCTCCCTGGCAGCATCACCAAGACAGGGCTGAGAGAGTTTTCTGCCTGTAACCTTGGAGAAGCCACTGCCAGTCTGTGTAGACAATACTGAGCTTGATAGACCTATGGTCTGACTTAGTATATGGCAGCTTCCTATGTTCCTATAGGAAGGGAGCTGGTCTTGTGGTAGCAAGCATAACCTGTCCCCTTAGCTAAGCAGGGTCTACCCTAGTTGCATTTGAATGGGAGACTAGAAGTGTGAGCACTGTAAGATATTCCCTTCAGGGGATGGAGCCGCTCTAGGAAGAGCAGAAGGTTTCAAGTTCTCTCCCTGGTGAAATCTCCAGATAGGGCTGAGAGATTCCTGCCTGCAACCTTGGAGAAGCTGCTGCCAGTCTGTGTAGACAATCCTGAGCTAGATGGACCAATGGTCTGACTCGGTATATGGCAGCTTCCTATGTAAAGGTAAAGTTTGCCATTGAGTTGGTGTTGAATCCTGGAGACCACAAAGCCCTGTGGTTGTCTTTGGTAGAATACAGGAGGGGTTTACCATTGCCATCTCTCGCACAGTATGAGATGATGCCTTTGAGCATCTTCCTATATCACTGCTGCCCGATATAGGTGTTTCCCATAGTCTGGGAAACTTACCAGCGGGGATTGAAACTGGCAACTTCTGGCTTGCTAGTCAAGTCATTCCCCACTGTACCATGTACCTAGATTTAAAACAAATGGGTTGTGAGTGATAGGGTTAAAGCAGTAAACGTAGTGGGGATTAAAATTACATTTATTGTTTCTTTCAAACTTTTTGGACATAGCATCCTGATCAATCCATCTGAAGCAATCAAAATCCATCATGACACACTGGGATTTTTCATTGCCAAATCTCCAGAAGAAGCCAGAAGGTAACTTCCTTGTATTTGGGATTTGATGTTTGAATGACATTCTGAGTTGATGTTTAAGGTACATTTCAGTCCTTGAACTGTCATACATCTCTTTGCCGTTGCCTCTCCCCTTGAAGGAAACACACCTCCCATGCACACATAATGACGTGCACGCATCAGCTGAACACATGGACATATGGATATACTTCCACACACTTCCTGGCATGCACACAAATGTTCACACACAGCCTTCCGTCAGTAACTTCCTGGAGCTATTTTCACGATCAGCAAAAATTGGGCTAGGAAAGCCTAGCCCGATTTTTGCTGACCGTGTAAACCATCGGGCTTGCAGGCAAGCCTGGTGTCTTACAAGTGGCCAGCTCGCTTTTGTATCCCTCCCCAAAGCCCAGGTTTGCAGAGCAAGTGCTCCGCAAACCCAGGCTTTCTGATCGTGAGTAGCTGCAGTGTGGCTCCGCACCACAACTACTCATGAGTAGACCCCGGGGGGAGGCAAAAAGCCGCCTCCCAGCTCCGGGGGTCTCCCCAGTATTCCCTGCGCTCTCATGCAGGGCATACTGGAACTTCCGGGGATCGCGCAGCCCTCGAGCTCCCCAGCCTCTGCCGGCTCTGTCATAGAGCTGGCAATTGTGTGGGCTGTCAATCTGGCCACCCAGGGCTCTCTCCCTGCGCGCCCTGCTAAACCAGGACTCACTGATCGTGAGCCCCAGCTCCCTGTGTTAAGGCTAGGAATTGAAAAACCGACATAATGTTAACTCATGCAGCATCCAGCTGAAGAATAGCAGTATTGCCAGGAATGGAGTTCTCAGGTCCTAGACTGATCTTGCCCAACCAGGATCTTTCTAGGACAGGCTTTACTTGAGCCAACTAAAGGCTTTCTTCCTGGGCTCAGTTTCACGACTCCTAGATCCTGCCATGGTGTGCTTTCTGATCCTATTTCCTGTTTGGCTTGACCTCTGGTTGTGGTGAGGGATGTGCACGGAGCAGGCCAGGCCAGTTTGAATCTGAATTGAACTAGATTCCAACTCACCTGGCCCCTTTTTGGTCTTGGTCTTGGCTGAACCAGGTCCAGTCTGCTTTGGGCATCGAACCAGGCTGAGGTAGTTCGCAGGCCAGCTCAGTGGCTATACTTGTAAAGGGGAATCTGGTGACTAACCTTTTAACCAGGATCACCTTAAGACTATTCCCACGATCACTAGAGAGCAGGCTGAGGGACCTCAGCCCACTTTCTAGGGATCATGGGAACCACCAGGCTTGCAGGCGAGCCTGCCTAATTCCCCCTCCTCTTAAATGAGGTTAACGGAGCAAGCATTCCATTAACCTCATTTTTTTTGCTTATGTGTCACTGCGGTGCATGACAACACATGACAACACACAAGCAGCCTCCCAGGCTTGGGCGTCTCTCCAGAATGCCCCGCGTGCTCATGTGGGGCATCCTGGAACTTCTGGGGCCTCATGGCCCCCAATCCCCACAGCCCCTGCCGGGTCTGTGTCGGAGCCAGCAGCCGTGCTGCCCAGCTATGAGTGGCTGTTTGTCTAAGGGGACAGGGGGCTAAACCCTATCCCCCCACAGATCCCTGTCAGGCACTTCGCAGGTGTCATGTGAAGCACTTCCTTGAATTTGAGAATGCAGCCATTAAATGACCCACCACCACCGTTGCCTCTGAATTCATTTCGGTGTTGTTCTTTGGAGTGAAGACTTTGGGATAAATCATAAAAGGCTGGATGTGTACTTGTGTGTTGCTGCTTCCATTGGAAGTAGCCCTATGGAAATGCCTGTGTGCCACTTTAAGGAGTTTTGGAACAGCCCACCTCCACAACAGGGCTGCCCTTTACCTATACAACAGCCTCAGAGGGTTACAAATGCCAAGGTTTCGCTGTGCAGAATTGCGGCCACCGCTTTGATCAATTATGCCCTTGTGGACATTGTTATCATAGGATTTATGATATCTTTAGCCTACTTTCCTTAAGGAAAGTTAGCTTATGAGATCACCCAGTTCTGTGTTTGTGTGCGCGCACTCATGCATGTGGTGCGCATGCGTCCCTATTAACGTCACAATGCCTGAACTGATTTGGATCAAATTTAATACAGTTGGACCAAATTTAGTACTACATGTAGGGAAACCTCAGCGGTGTAGTTTGTGGTGATGTCATCCACCCCAATTCAAGCTGATGGATGCATGAACATGTAGGCACAAGTGAGCTAATTTGTGAACCGACTAACCGATTTGAACCAAATTGGGCACCATTGAAGTGACACATGGGGAAACCTCAACAGCATAGTTTGTGATGATATCATCCACCCCAATTCAAGATGTCAGGCATGTTAACCTTTGAGGTGCAGGTGGGCTAACTTTTGAAGATGGCAATTATTGATTCAGATCATAGTGAAAGGAAAGTAGGCAGATGAATTCTTGCCAGAGCTTCTTGTAGTATTATTATGTACACCACCCTGTAAAACTATGTTGAAAATTTGTTTATTTATAAAATTTTTAGAAAAATGCAATATCTTGGCCTTTTTCCTACTGTTTCAATTTAATCCATCCCCCCCCTTCTGCTTTTGTTGTCCAGGGCTCATTATTATTGTATACGTTGCCACAGTGACCTCTCTAATCCAGAGAACATTGGAAAATGTCGTTGTAGAAGGAAACGTATGAGAAATGCATACTCATATCAAGCTTCTCGTAATCTTGTTCTACATCAGAATTACATGGGTACGTGCAGAGATGGGTCGCATAACTGCCCTTCTTGGAAATCTACCCAGTGTTCATTACTGAGGGACAGCTTTGGAGCTGTAAAATTATCCGTCATTTTTGGCTAGAAATATTTAGAAATATTCAGTTACTACTTCCTATTTCATATGAATTCACACTTGGAATTCTCCTGCTAGGAATTATGTCAGATGTCAATATATCCCCACATACTCAATAATGGATTTGGGAGTGGATTATTCTAGCACCTGGAGAAAAGGGGATTTTGACTGAAAGTAGGCATGAAAGTCTATATTTAGCTATTTGGGCTTAATAAGGACCTCTTTGCAACTTAAAGCACCTATGTGGTTGTAATAAAGGCTGATGCTGGTGCTTAGGCTTGAACAGTTATATTTCATCGCTAAGATTGCGCTCTCTCTCTCTCTCTTCCTCCCTCCTTCCCTTCCTTTCGAGGGTGGGAATGAATCGATGGGTGTGTATGTTCTGTCATATTGATATGTGATATATCACCTTGTTGACCTGTCTCCGCCAATTCCTGGGGAGCAACAGCAAAGAAGATCTGTTCCCTTCATGCCTCAGTTGTGGCCTTCACACAGGCATCTGGTTGGCCATCATGTTTATCAGTGGTAAACAAGATGCTGGGCTAGATGGATTTTTGGTTGATCTAACAGCTGATCTAACATAGGAACATAGGAATCTGCCAAATACTGAGTCAGACCATAGGTCCATCTAGCTCAGTATTGTCTGCACAGACTGACAGTGGCTTCTCCAAGGTTGCAGGCAAGAGTCTCTCTCAGCCCTATCTGGAGATGCCAGAGAGGGAACGTGGAACCTTCTGCTCTTCCCAGAGCAGTGGCTCCATCCCCTGAGGGGAATGTCTTATAGTGCTCACAATTCTAGTCGCCCATTCATATGCAACCAGGGTAGACCCTGCTTAGCTAAGGGAACAAGTCATGCTATCCACCAGACCAGCTCTCCTCTTCTTCTGATGGTGCCTTGTATGCAGTAGTGCCCAGCAAATAGTGCACCTTTAAGCATTAATTAGTAGATGCTTGCCTCTGCCCCAGCCGCACCTGCAAACTGCTCTGAGCAGCAGTGCACACCCAGCACCCCCTGCTGCAGGGGATCAGCTCCACCACTCACATGGCTGCCGGAGGGGTGTCAGCTCCGTGGAAGTCAGGTGGGGGGCGGAGCCGATCCCCCACCACTGGGAGTGCTGGGTGGCATGACGCTGCCTCTCACCACCACCACCACCACCCCCAGTGACACCAGCACCAGCTGCTATTGCTTATATGGCCAAGAATTCCCCATCCCCTTCCAATGCCCCACAGAAACAGCTCACAGTTAGGGAAGCACATTTTGGGGCACCACTGTCTAGACCAGACCTGCTCAACCTAGCCCCCCCAGCTGTTTTTTGACTATAACTCCCATAATCCCCAGCCACGGTGGCCAATAGCCAGGGATTATGGGAGTTGTAGCCCAACATCTGCAGGAGGTTGAAGTTGAGCAGCCCTGGTCTAGACTGACATCCTGACTAAAGAAGAACTTGCACTAGTGTAAGAAGATGACAGAGTGGCACCCAAACCAGGGGTTCACCCCTTCAAAACAAATCCATTTATTTATTTATTCATTTATTCATTCACTCACTCACTCACTCACTCACTCATTTAGTGAATTGCTAGACCATCCAAAACTTAGGTCTCTGGGCAGCTCACAAGAAAAACACAATCAAAACAAAATGTAAACAGTAAAATCAAATTAAAACTTAAAACTGTAAATCTAATTAAAAGCCTGGGTGAGCAAATGTGTCTGAATTGGCTTTTTAAAAGTTGTCAGAGATGGGGAGGTTCTCATTTCAACAGCGAATGCATTCCAAAGCCCCAGAGCAGCAACAGAGAGGGCCTATCCCTGAGTCGCTACCAGACAAGCTGGTGACAACTGTAGACGAATCTCTCCAGATGATCTTAATGAGCGTTGGGAAGCATAGCGAAGAAGACATTCCCTTGCATACCCACGGCCTAAGCTGTATAGGGCTTTATAGGTTATAACCAGCACCTTGTATTTTGCCCGGAAATTTATCAACAGCCAGTGTGGCTCTTTCAATATAGGGGTAATATGGTCTCACCAAGATGACCCAGAGACCCACCTGGCTGCAGCATTCTGTACCGTGTTTCCAGGCTATGTATAAAGGCAGATGAGACGAGATGAGCCCCACATAGACGAGATGCCTTGCAGTTGTGCAAGGGCAGGCATTCTTGTGGTAGTCTGAAATGCAAGCTCTGGATGCCGTGCAAGTAGCAAGCATAACAGCTTTGCACTGCAGTGATATCCTTCGACGAGTGCTTTGTTAGTCAGTGTGCCCCATGCTCATTATCAGCTCAGAGGAAGGATCAGACCTTAGTGGAAGAGCATCTGCTTTTTCTGCAGAAGCTCCTGGGATCTACCCTTGGCATCTCCAGGTTGGGAAATGCCCATCTGAAATCCTGGAGAGCTGCCACCACTCGGTGTAAACCCGTGGGTCCCAACCAGGGTTCCTCCAGATGTTGCTGAACTACAACTCCCAGCATCCCCGGCTGCAATTTATTATGTTGGGTGATGCTGGGAGTTGTAGCTCGGCAACATCTGGAGGAAACTTGGTTGGGAACTACTGGTATAGACAATAGCATGAATCATCCCCTTTGCTAAGCAGGGTCTACCCTGGTTTGCATTTGAATGGGAGACTACATGCGAGCGCTGTAAGATATTCCCCTCAGGGGATGGGGCCACTCTGGGAAGAGCACCTGCATGCTTGCAGGCAGAAGGTTCCAGATCCCCTCCCTGGCACCCCCACGATAGGGCTGAGAGAGACTCCATGGAGAAGCCACCTCCTGTCTGTGTAGACAGTCCTGAGCTCGATGGACCAATGGTCTGCCTCAGAATAAGGCAGCTTCTTATGTTCCTATGGTCTGATAGGCAGCATCCTATTTATCATATGGTGATTTTCATCTTCCAGGCTGCCTGCAGTTATCAGTAAGGCCACTTTTACTGCATGGAGAACTGTCTGTCCCCTAGCAATACTAGCTATGTTCCTTTGGTTTGCCCGGGTTTGCATTTGAATAGGAGACTACATGTGTGAGCACTGGATGATATTCCCCTTAGGGCGGGTCTGTCAAATTCCTGGCCCACAAGCCAGATCCAGCCCATAGGGCTCCATTGTCACTCCCCGAGCATGGGTAAGGAAGCCAATCATTGGCCTGGAAAAACTGTCACTGCTACAGACAAGCTGCGACCAATAACCCCCTTTTAGCTGCCATTGCACACCCCGCCCTTCCTCCCAGCCTTCCTACACACCAATGTTCTGCTTCCTATTTCCCTATGTTCCCTTCAAGAATTATTATTATTTTAAAAATATCATTCCTTGCGTCTGAACAGCAGATGGCAGGCAAGCCCCACCACTGAGTTAGCAGGGTTGTGTAAATTGCACAAGGCTGGAATAAAAGGAACATAGACATCTAAATAGAGCTTGAAATCCCACACCTGTGTGGTTGTTCAGACATTACAGGTAAGTGTTGTGATTTGTCTGTAGTAGCCACATATTATGTAGGTAGCAATTTCTGATTCAGTTTCAATGTAGCACAACCCAGGGTGGAGTTGTGATTAAATACTGTTCAGCTGAGGTTAATATGTGGACACTACAAGCCAATGATTAGAAACCACAAGATGAATCCCATGTATGTTAGATTACCAAGTTCCATGTATTATATAGGCCAGGGATTCTCAACGTTGGGTCCCCAGATGTTATTGGACTTCAACTCCCATAATCCTCAGGCCCAGTGGCCTTTGGCTGGGGATTATGGGAGTTGAAGTCCGATAACATTGGGGACCCAACATTGAGAATCCCTAATATAGGCTGCATGGAGAGACATTGCCATAAAACACTGGTAGAGATCATACTCTGCATCTGTGGAGCTTAGTCACCTGAAAATATTAGCCATTAGATTCTCTTTTATCAAAGGGAAAAGGGTGGGGGGAATAGTGGATTTATTATTTATTATTATTTATTTATTCATTACATTTATAAACCGCCCCATCCAAAGGCTCTGGGTGGTGGATGTAGTTAATGCCAATAATGTGGTGCCCATACACAATGAACTTAATAATTATAACAAAGGTTCCCACTTGGGGTCACCAGAACATGTTGGACTATTTAATTTATTTATTTATTTGAAACATTTAATATACCGCCCACTCCGAAGACTCTGGGCGGTGTACAAAAACATGCAAAACAAGACAGCATTAAAATTACATTCTAAATAAAACTAGAGTAACTAACGGGGGTGTGGCGGCTCAGGGTGGTTTACGCAGAGAAATAATAAATAAATAAGATGGATCCCTGCCCCCAAAGGGCTCACAATCTAAAAAGAAACATAAGATAGACACCAGCAACAGTCACTGGAGGTCCTGTGGTGGGGGTGGATAGGGCCAGTAACTCTCCCCCCGCTAAATAAAGAGAATCACCACGTTAAAAGGTGCCTCTTTGCCAAGTTAGCAGGGGTTCAGATGGAACCATGGGTCCAGTTGACCCATGGTTCCACACCCCCTCCCCGTGCTCTCCCCTCTGTATTCAGACCTACTGCAGTCTCGCTGACCTGTAGTCAGTGAGACTGCAGAGAGGTGGGGGAGCTGGCTGAGTGGGCTTCCTTCTTTCCTGAAGGACAGTCCGCACAGCCAATAGGAGCCAGCGCAAGGGAAGAGCTTCAGCCTTCAGCTCCAGCTGGAGGCAAAGGCAAACCACAATCTCAGATTGGATGTAATGAAGGTGCTGCCAAAATGCAGCCATCAGTGTCATAACTCACTGTGAACATGAACCATACTTTTCTATGCGCTTATCTGATTGTATGGCCAATATGTCTTTGACTGGCCCTTGGTGTGATCCCAGATGGTTGACATACAATTGAGACAAGGAAGAAAACAAAGGCTCTCTATGCTATCTTAATTCCAGAAAATATCAAGGAATCTAAGTGGACTACAGATCGGGGCCCAGGAAAGTCACGGTCCCTTGGGATTCTCCCTCTTTCAAATATCCCTGACCCTAGCAAGTAAGTTATTGAGAGCTTTGTGTATCATGCAAATGTTCCTGATCTGATTTCCTGGGGAATTTTTGGGTGACAGAGAAGGATGAGCTTGTTTCCTTTTGAATTATGATTTAAAAGCCTTCTGGCTTCTTCCTTTTTTTCCTTTCATGCCAAAAGCCCTGGATTTGGCTGGAAGAGGATATGGCTAATGGTGGAGAAGAAACTGGAAATGTAGACATTCCAGAGAAAATAGCCTGTCTGACACTCACTCTCTCTCTCTCTCTCTCTCTCTCTCTCTCACACACACACACACACACACACACACACACACACACACACACACACACATGAGTTCATTGTATAACTGAACACGAGTTCATCCATAAAGTTCATTGAGTGGCCTGCTGCCAGTAACTCTCTCAGCCTAACAGGCTTGTTGAGGAGATGACAGTGTTCATATGTGAGATAAAGAAAGATGAAATAAATCCAGTGTGGCTGAAGGCATTTCATAGAGTGGGAAAGAAAATGCTCTCTGCACATCCCCAGAAGGATGGTTCTCTCTATTGTAGATGAATGTGCTCCAAGACAGCATCAGATTCTGCTGCTAAGCTTATACTTCCTGGGAATGAACTGGACAAGGCAGCAATGAAAAATCACAATTCCTTATTAATCTTGTGCAAAACATACAAGTATCATACAAGCACCTGCTTGCAATAAATTAGGTCAGCAGTAAATAGACAGTAGCCAAGTATATATACCCTTATACATCCATACAGGTATGCACGTAATGTGATGCATAATGTGATTACACAGTGATATGTAAAGGAACATAGGAAGCTGCCTTATACTGAATCAGACCATTGGTCTATCCAGTATTGTCTACACAGACTGGCATCAGCTTCTCCAAGGTTGCAGGCAGGAATCTCTCTCAGCCCTATCTTGGAGATGCTGCCAGGGAACTTGGAACCTCCTGCATGCAAGTATGCAGGTGCTCTTCCCAGAATGGTCCCACCCCACAAGAGCTCTTCCCAGAGCAGCCTGATCCCTTAAGGGGAATCTGTTACAGTGCTCACACCTTTAGTCTCCCATTCAAATGCAAACCAGGGCAGACCCTGCTTAGGAAAAAGGGACTATTTATGTTTGCTACCACAAGACCAGCTCTCCTCAAATAGAATCCCAAACAGAATCTAAATCCTCAAATAAAATACCTTATTTAATCCAACATATTGTTGTTGTTGTTGTTGTTGTTGTTTACACAGACAGGTTTTATTGACTGGTTTGTTTTATCCAGACATTGAGTCCTTCCCAAGGACATGAGATGGCTGGATTTTATGATCAGTGTTGTTGCTGTTATGATTATAGATATGGTTGCAGAATATTGGCTGTTCTCAGTAAAGTTGCTTTTTGTAATTGGCTGACGGTGATTTCTCTGGCCCCTATGGTGTTGAGGTGCTCTTCAAGTTGTTTTGGAATGGCACCTAGGGCACCAATTACCACTGGGATTATTTTGGTCTTTTTCTGCCACAGCCTTTCAATTTCAATTTTTAGATCTTTGTATTTTGTGATTTTTTCTATTTCTTCTATTCTGCTATCCCCTGGTATTGCTATGTCAGTTATTTTTACTTGTTTTTCTTTCTTCTCACCTACAGTGATATCTGGTGTATTGTGTGGCAGATGTTTGTCTGTTTGTAGTTGGAAGTCCCACAATATTTTTACATCTTCATATTCTACAACTTTTTCAATTTTATGGTCCCACCAATTTTTGGCTATAGGTAGCTTGTATTTTTTGCAGATGTTCCAGTGTATCATCCCTGCTACCTTGTCATGCCTTTGTTTGTAGTCAGTCTGTGCGATCTTTTTACAACAGCTGATTAGGTGGTCCACTGTTTCGTCTGCTTCTTTGCAAAGGCGTCATTTGCTGTTTGTTGTTGATTTTTCAACTTTTGCTCTTATTGCATTTGTTCTTAGTGCCTGTTCTTGTGCGCCAGTATTAAACCCTCTGTTTCTTTCTTCAAGTTGCCATTCTTAAGCCATTGCCAGGTCTTGGTGATGGCTGATTTTCCACTTATATTGTGCAAATATTGACCATGCAGGGGCTTATTTTTCCATTTTTCTTCTCGGTTCTTGACTTGTTCTTTCTTGTAGGCCTGCTTTGTTTCATTGATATTGAATAGTTTCACGTTATTGACCATTTGAAGTGCATCTTCTTCACTGTCCTTGATATATTCTTCAAGGCCTCTTTTCTCCTCCTCTACTGTTTGATGGACTTGCAGCATTCCTCTTCCACCTGAGCTGTGAGGGAGGTATAGCCTATCTACATCACTGCGGGGGTGCAGAGCATGATGGATGGTCATTATTTTCCTGGTCTTACAATCTAGTGTCACTAGCTCTGCCTGGGTCCAGTCTATTATTCCTGCAGTGTATCTGATAACATTATTATTATTATTATTATTATTATTATTATTATTATTATTATTATTTATTATTAATTCGATTTCTATACTGCCATTCCGAAAATGGGTCAGGGCGGTTTACACAGAAAAATAATAAATTAATTAAATAAATAAAATGGATCCCTGTCCCCAAAAGGGCTCACAATCTAAAAACTTATAACATTTATTATGAAACAACCACCCTTATAAATCATATATCTCATACACTAGTAAACCTTCACAGATAATCCATATGAAGAAGGCAATACAATCCACTATAAACCATACACATACAAGCCATACAATATGAAGCTCTGAATTGATGACATCTGTTCCAAAAAAGTGTCCCTGAGCCTTTCCAGACAGGGCTTTCAGCTCTTGGCATAACTGACAAGCACAGTCACTTCAAATTAGACTCACAGCATTTGGGAAGGTGCCACTCCCCTCTCTTCTCCAAGTTTTCTTTTGTGTAAGTTTGCTTGCGTCTGGGTTTTGTTTGTAGCCAATGGCTTCCTAGAGGACGAGGCGGGACAACAACAACAACAACAAATATTGGGACACCACACCTCCCTTTCCCCCCAAGGGTTTCATAATTAAAACATCCTCTGTTGAAGTCAACAAACACATGTTTCTGCTTCATTGGTTTGTGGATTGGACTGCCTGTTATCTATCAGGCTTGGCTTTCTATTCCCCCCTCCACCTTGGCCCCCAAACACACACACAGACATGTGTGCGTGCGTGCACACACACACGGCCCAAGCACATGTCAGCCCTCCTGCCTTCTGTTTTTGCAGCCCACTTCCCGGCTTGGATTGCATGCCCATTTTCTGCAAGGAAAGCCCTCTTCAAACCTTCTCTCCTCTCTGGATCTCCCCCCTTCAAAAATTTTCAAAGAGCGAAAAGGTAGCTATGCTGCCTAAAATCTGGTTTTCCTGCTCTTTGCCTCTGGGTTGAAAGCAAGGCAGATTCCAATTTGCAACTGACTTGCTCTTATCTAGGAGTGTGCAATTCGGATTTTTGGTGTTTCGATTTGGATACGAATAGAAACACCCCCGATTAGTTTTTGGGTCTGAATCTGATGCACCTGTATCACCCCAGATTCAATTTGGATCTGAATTAATCCGAATCTGAATCCGAATCCGAATCAATTCGGATCAAAAAATGGGTCCCAGGGCTAAAAGAGTGGGGTGGGGTGGTAGTGCCTAATGGGTGGAGGCTACCACCCAAATTGCAAAGGGATTTGGCAACGGGCTGGTTTTTGGTGAATTGTTGAAGTTCTGAGTGTAGATTCTTTGGTAGCAAATGAGATTTTGAATACCAACCATGAATCCCCTCTCATTTGCTATCAGAGAATCTACACTCAGAACACCTCAGAAACAACAGAACCCCGTAACCCATGGGTTTCCCATGGGGGTGGTGGCACCCTCTGTTCACTACACCACCACTCACTCTGGGCCACCCCAGCGCCCCCCAATTGCAGTTATGGGGCTGCTGAAACCTACATGATTCCCTATGGAGAAAAACCTTAAAGTTGCGTAAACTTCAACAAATCACCAAAAATCAGCCCTCTGCCCAAATCCTTTGAAAAACTTCTGGTAGCTTCCTTGCCCCCCTTGGGCACAACCACCAACCCCACACTGCTCTAGGCCTTCCCTTTCCCCCAAATGTGAAGCGATACACCTCCATTATACCTTATGGGGGAAAACCTTAAGGATGCATAAACTTCAACCATTCACCAAAAATCAGCCCTTTGCCCAATCCCCCTGAAATTTGGGTGGTAGCCTCCACCCATTAGGCACTACCACCCCAGACCACTCTTCTTCCCCAGATCCCCTTTTATGCCCCAAATATGCCCCAAAGACACTAAAACTTCAACAATTCACCAAAAATCAGCCCTTTGCCCAATTCCTCTGCAATTTAGGTGGTAGCCTCTACCCATTAGGCACTTAACTTAAACTGAGTAGTAGCTCACTGCCCTGTGGTTGGGAGTGGGGTGTAGTTGGCACATGGCAGTTGACAGTTGGTGCTGTCGAAAAGACAGTCAAAATGAATAGAAGAAATGAAGGTGTGTAATGAATCCTCATAAGGATTCATTGAGTGAAAGTTTTTATACACCAAAGAATCCAAACACTTGGAAAAATAGTGACCACACATTTTGTTCCATAACTCCACTTCTATAAGGGTTAGAGCTTAGCTTTTTTTTTTTTAAAGAAAGCTGGCAGTCTTTGGGAATTAATAGGAGAGATCTGAAACTCAAATTGTACCCGAATCTAGCCAATGGACCACAGGGGTGATTTGTTTTTTCTCCAAATCACCCAAATCAGCTAGATTCGGGTACAAATCAATTTGTATCAAAATCAATTTGCACATCCCTACTCTTATCATGTTAACATGAAGACTTGACATCAGTGCATTGCTGCAGCCCCTCCAGTTTATCCAGAAAACTCTGCTAAAATACACGATTTTTTAAAACTTGGACATAAATTGGGATGAGGTGAAATTCAGAAGGGAAAGCCCAAATTCTGTGTTATGTTCCTGAAGATCCCACATGGACTTTGGAGTAAATCTGGCTGATGTGTGAATGCACACACTCCTTTCCGATGGAGATTCGAGGTAAAAGCCCTGTTTGGAAAGACTTCCTGTAGGTGATCAATGGATGTATCCCATGAAGCTGTAAGTACTGGCAATCCTATCCAAAGAGACTTCTTCTGATGATGTACCATCAATCAGCCTTCTTCAGTGGCAGTAATAGGGAAATCCCTAACTCATTGTAAATCATCAAGACATTTTAGTACATACAATATTCTGGTTCTATTCAGGGTAGAGCCATCCTTATTTGTCTTCTGGGGCAAAACATACAAATATCATATGAGTGCCTGCTTGCAGTAAATTAGCTCAGCTGTAAGTAGAGAGTAGCCATGTAAATACACCCTGACACATCCATACATATATGCACATAAATATAATTGCATTGTGCTGGTTTAATCAGAAGGGAAATCATCATTAAGTTTCTAACACATATTCACTCCTCTCTTTCTCTTTGTTTCCCTCTTGGCCCATAACATCATTTGGGGGAAAAAAAAGTCCTCTCTCAACCTGCTGAAATATCATTATTAAAATGTGCATGAAAAGTCAATTATGCCAGAGGGAGGTATTTAAGAGAAGCGACTTTCCATACTGTGGGATTACACCTTGGGGATTACAGATATTGCTGAAATCTTTGCAGCTGTTTAACTTAAAAGAGGAGAGGATTTGAACTGTCAGATGCTCTATAGCCCTCACAAGAGGAGGGCAAATACGGAGGGAATCCATTGTTCCAAGTGGGCCTTGAAGCTGACTCCCGCCACCAAAATGATAGCGCTGGAGATTATTCCCATGAGAGGTTGCTTCATTATTTTCTTGAGATGGTTTTGTAGCAACCTTCCGAATTTGAGCTCTTTGCCCTAGAATATGGAAACACTGCAGTGCTCAAGTTTAGAGCAGGCTAGAGACCTGCTAGAGTGGCTAGAGTGGCTACTGTTCGGGTTCAACGTGGCTAGAGACCCACAAGAGCAGGGATTCTCAGTGTTGAGTCTCCAGATGTTATTGGACTTCAACTCCCATAATCCCCAGCCCCAGTGGCCTTTGGTTGGGAATTATGGGAATTGAAGTCCAATAACATCTGGGGACCCAACGTTGAGAATCCCGGCACTAGAGTTTCGCCCATGGGAAGGCGGAACCCTCATAAGGATAAGCAAATGGACAAAAAGATTTCAGTTGCAGTCAAGGGTGATTGATTGATTGATAAAGGAGATGTGCAGTCAGTTCTCTCTAGTATTCAGCAACTGACTGCAGTGTCTTGCTCTGCAGGGTTCCTTCCAAGGACAGGGTTCTTTCAGGGTTCCTTCCATGCCCTCAACTCCTGCCTGTAGGCTTCCAGCGGCATCTGGGAGGCCACTGTGCGAAACAGGATGCTGGACTAGATGGGCCTTCTTAGGCCTGATCCAGCAGGGCTCTTCTTATGTTCTTATGCTTGCTGTGCCTAAGGGTGAAGCAGTGTTTAGCTGTAGAGGGAGGATCCCAGTTGAGGAGAAACCGTCTGGGGTCATTTTCAGATGTCTGTCCTTGGAAGGAATCCTGAAATCTTTCTTCAGAATCCACTTTGGAGACATTTCAGTCTCATTGGTCAGGCTCCAAGAGCTGCTGTTTGTGAAAAGACTACAGGAGGACCTCATTATTTGTGGGTCCAGCACTTGCATTTTCATGTATCCGTGGTTGGGTAATTAGTACCTGACCTAAGTATACACACAGGGGAGGGGGAAAGGGTTAAACCTGCATATCCGCAAGTTGAGAATGGCCAGAAATGACCTCAGAGATCATTTCCAGCTGCAGTTTTGTTTTTGGGAGCCATTTAATGACTCATTTTAACAAAAAATGGGGCAAAACCAGCTATTTTCTGATGCTTTTCAGCTGATTTTCTGAACGGTGGATTACTTGCAAGCTTGGTAGGGTACTTTAGGGGGATATTTGGTGAGGGGAACACCTATTTTCAGCCAATGTTTGGCAGTCCAGGAACCTAACACCCTGATTCCCATAGCCTCATCATCCATAATTCATGGATTCACTACCCCCCCCCCACCGCAGAATGGAACCCCCACA
The DNA here is from genome assembly GCF_027244095.1 of Hemicordylus capensis. Taxonomy (NCBI): domain Eukaryota; kingdom Metazoa; phylum Chordata; class Lepidosauria; order Squamata; family Cordylidae; genus Hemicordylus; species Hemicordylus capensis. Next base: position 15,684,416 of record NC_069664.1, on the reverse strand, counting down.
AATAATGAGGTTCTCCTCTATGTCTGAATAAGACTTAAGGTTGGCCAACTCTCTAGGAGTTATCTGGAGCCTTCAGGAATTGGCACCAATCTCCAGGTGATTATTGAAAGCAATCCTGGAGATGCTAGTGGCTGACATATAGAGCAAGGATGTACCAGTGCAATGAGAAAGCAGCCTATCAGAACTTCCCAACTAACTTCACCTTTTCTAGGAAGCTCTCTGTGCCATCTGAAAGTATGTCCCTGAGGGGTGCACAGACCTTGGGGACATATTTTCAGGTGGCACAGAGGATTTCCTGGGTAAGAGAAGGCAGTAAAAAAAATATGCTTTTTCCTCCCGGCATCAGGACAGTTACAGTAATTGGGATGTTGTGATAGGTTGTTCTTTCACTGCACTGGTGCATTTTTGCTCTGTAGTTCAGCCAATGTCTTTAAATTGTGAAAAACATTGGGGGGGGGGCGGTCTGGGAATAGCTTCTGTGAGAGTTTGCAAGCCTAGATTGAAAGAGAAGGCCAGAGATTTATGAAGATTCATGTTCTGTGTCTGCAGATGGGAGGGAAGGGAGGTATACTCAGAGGATGAAAAATGCCTCAGAAAAAGATTTGACTAATTGCAAAAGGCCTATGAGGGAGCAGAACAAAACAGAAAGAGATATATACTTAGAAACAGAAATGGTGTGTGTGTGGGGGGGAAGTCCTGAGCTGTGGGTCTCCGGAGCCATCTGCTACCCGCTTCTTCCCCCTACACATGCTGCTGACCCAGTGCCAGCAGGTCGCTGCCCCATCCCAGCAAGAAGAGAGAGCTCTTTTAAGGCAGGCCTGTTTTCGTGCTGGATTGTAACAGTACACTGATATGGTGCCCAGTGTCCCCCATAACAGGGATTTCCAGAAGTTGTTGACTACAACTCCCAGCATCCCAAACTGCAATGGTCTTTGCCTGGGGATTATGGTAGTCAACAACTTCTAGAAATCCTTGTTACAGGTAACATTGGTGATGACCGTGTCAGACCATTGCTGGCACAGAGAGGGGTGGGTGCTGTCAGCAAAGGAAGGCTGGTGACTGACTAGGTGTGGGGTGCCAACCATGGCTGCGAAGGCAGGTGGCAGGAGCTACTGCCTCAAATTTCGTCTAGGGCCACATTAAGCCTTGCTAAGTCCTTGCCTCTCCCACTTGTTAATATAATTTCATTCAGATTCTGCTTGATATTCCTTACGAAGAAGCCATTTATAAGTTCAGGAGCCCACTGGTGGTTCTGAAGTATCACAGGTTGAAAACCTCTGGTCTAGACTTATACAGTTGGACCTTATTTGGAGATGCCTGAATGGTGGTTTCTTGATTTGAGAATAGAGATGTGCATGAAACAATTTTTTTTATTTCTTTGGAATTCGAATCAAATTCCAAGAATTCATTTTGAATTTGAATCAGGTTTAAATTTGGTCTGAAAATTTGTTTCAAATTTGAATCTCTTTGACCTTGTTTTGGCACATTTTTATGGGCCTGGGTGGTTTTAAAAAGGTGCTAAACAGCTCTCGAATCGAATTCAAATCGAATTTTGAAAATTCATTTCAAATTTGAATCAAATTGCACTTTTAAGAGGTGACTCAATACGAATTCAATGCACTTGAGTCACCCATATTTGAATCAAATTGATTCAACTTCAAATCGATTTGCACATCCCTACTTGAGAAGGCTCACAGTGTGAGTGTGTGAAGTTCTCAGCAAGATGTATTTATGCAATGGATTCCATTTATATCTCACCTTGTTTCCATGATTGATCTTGAGATGTCATCTGTAGAGTTCCCAGGCAGTCTCTCATCCACACACATACCTGCTGAGCTTCAACCAGGTTGCTGCATCATGTGCCTTCAGACCATGCCCTGATGTTCCTCTCTTTTTGATACTATAGTTTATTAGGTAGGGATATCTACACAGTTCTTGCCAGTTCTTGCATGGCAAACGCTTTGATGATTTCCTTTTTGTAAAGCTGTTGAGTCTTGCAGTTCAGTTTGGTAATTTGGTTATGTTTTCAGCTTCAGCAGAGTAGAAGAGGTGCTGTTGGATTCATAAACATTTATACTGGGTGCAGAAACACAGGGCCAACTCCTATTCTGATTTAAAACAACAGCAGCAAACACCTGAACCTCTTCACCAAACAAAACATTCATTAGAAATATGCTAGATGAAAGAGAAACCCCGGTTAAAAAAAGCAAATGTGTGTCCCTTCTTAACTGAAACTTATCTAACATCTGGATAATTGCTCATAAATACCTGTGCAGTTGCCAAGGTGCAGTTATGGCATGTCAGTCTTTAATAAATCTCCAGGGCTTAAAATCATATCCTTTGATGCTACCCATCACACCCTGATCCAAAGGCAAGACAAGGGAAGAAAACACCCAAGAAAGCAATAATACTAAGCACTCCTGCATTCACTTAATCTGGCAGAATGCATTGCACTCTTTATGAATGCATATGAGAGGTTGTGCAGGAGCCTGCAAAAAGGTCACTGATATTTTTGGAGCGATAAATCACACAAGGAGGTGGGGGGAATTGCATTTTGGCTGTATAACATTCAGGGATGGATTAGAGAGAAAGGGAGAGGAGAATTCTTTGAAGTCATATTTCTCTGCTGACTTGTTTTATTAGCTCCCTTTTAACATGTTACATTATTGCTTATAGAATTTCATTTACTTGGATTGGCAGCTTGATAAATATGTCTATTGGCGATGATTTGGATTGCTCTGGGCATTAATATTATTAAAACCTGTCACAAGGAAATGTCTGAAAGATGACTTACTGTAAAGATTACAGCACAAAATAAATCACACAGTGGTATTTGTTACCGTTTATGGCCTCTTGGAGCCGAGTCAATCCTTTTTTATGTTGCATTATTCTTCAAGTTTTTATAGCTTTACATTATATATCGCTGTCAGAAATGAACAGATGGGGTGTCAAACATGAGCTTTCTGAATAATTCCCACCCTCGGGTTATTTGTGTGAAGGACAAGTGTAAAACTCTGTTCTCCAGGAAAGGGAGACAGGCAGGGGTGGGGAATATACTGCTGCATGAAAGCAAGCTCTCCTTTCTTGTCAGTTTGGACAGGGTGGTTTTAACTTTTAACCTTACCTGGCTTGCCTTTAACCCCATGGTGGGGTTTCTAGAGATTCTAGCTGCCTGCAATATAGATGGAGGACTGTGGCTTGTGAGTTAAGCAGGCCAGAAGGAAGCACCTGGCACATGGAAAACCCTGCTTGTCATGTTTTCCTTCTCAACGGATGGGAAAACCCACCCTGCAAATCATATATGCTCTGACAGTACACTTAATATGGGTTATATGCCACCGACACATTTCTCTGCACTGTTCAGGAATGGTGCCACAACTATCTGTTCTCTCAGCACCATTGTTTTTCTGCACAGTAATTGCCAGAAAATAATATGTACCTTCCTATTTGTTTATTTTGCTATTCCTCAAGACTGTTCACACAACTGAGAACTGGGTCGGGTTAGGGTTGGTTTTGCACCCAGGCTTGGAAGTTGCTGGCACTCTCCATTTTTGGTTGTGTGAGATCAAACAACTAGGTAGGAGGAAGAAGTGATTGTGTGGGAGATTGGAGCTGGGGAGGGCAGACCATCCTACCCAGCTTTCATACCCAGCATTTGACCAAGGCAGGAGGAAAAGCTGCCCTACCCAGCTGCTGTCTCCTGCATAATCCCCCCCACCCCGCCAAACTAGTTATTTGTAGGGAAATGCATGAATATATTTGGATTCAATTTGAATTCGAATCAAATTTTCATCAAATATTGAATATTCTTTTCAAATTTCAATTGAATTCAAATCGATTCGAGCCTGTTTTGGCTTCCTTTTTAACCAATCAAGGGGCCTGAATGGTTTTTAAAAGGTGCCAAACGGCCCTCAAATCGAATCTGAATCAAATTTCAAAAACTCGAGTCAAATCCCAATCCTACACAACCAAAAACTGGGAGTATGCACAGCTCCGAAACATGGGTAGGACACTTGTCCTACACAGTTTATGGTTGTGTGAATAGCCTCCTTTTCTTGTTTGTAGGTGTTCCTCTCACAAATTGCTTCACTAAAGATGTAGAAATGTAGAGACAAATGCACAGGGACTGGTTTTAGTTGATATTCAATCTTGTGTGAACATTTGTGTTAGGAAAGTAGTGAGGACAAGCGTCAGGTCCCTTTAGCCCCAGTCAAAAGGAAGGAGAAAGGGCATAGTTCTCCCTTAACATAAACAGCCATGTAAGCCCTTCCTCCTCTAATCAGGGTCAGCCCAAAACATTTTGCCACCTGAGGTGAAGTAAAAAAATAAGATCCTGCCCCCCGCCTGAATCTGAGGGTGTGTGTGTGTGTTTGACTGGAAAGAACATATAGGAACATATCCTATAGTAAAAGAGTCTGCCCTTGTGATCTCTGCTCAGTTGAATCCATAGAACATGTATTTTCTCCACTATACCATTTATCAGGAAATGTGGAATTATTTAATTGCTCCTCTATTATCGTCCCTACCAGGTCGAACCAAAGCACTTCAATCAATCAATCAATCAAAGTTTATTACGGTCTATGACCAGCACAACAAGTGGGGGAAAAACAATACTTTATGTGACTTACTTACTAGCTGATCGAAGTTCTGAAATTAGTTACCAGGTGGCTAAAATCTGCTCTGCGGTGTGTAAAATTAGACAGTGTCTATAATCTATTAACTTTTCACTAGTTTATGGGTTGGTACTAAACGTTATTGTTTGTAACTGGTTTGCTTGACTGTATTATTGATCAAGCTAAAGTGAAAGTGAAACTGCCCCTTCATTTGAGGGTGTGTGCTCAGCATCTTCATTCCAGGAGGCTGAGGCAGTGATGGGCATGTACAAGCAGTGATGCCAGGGGTGAGTTCCTGGTTCAAACTGGGGAGGGAGGAAGAAAAGGTGCACAGGTTGAGGCAGTCTGACCCAGTGAGCATGGAATAGCAGCTGCAGTGGAAAACAGGATGGTGTTTGTGGTGGTAGAAGTCTGGCACTTCCCATGCCCTGTGCCCCGCCCCCCGCCCCCGCGATGACCGTTTCACACTGCATCATGGAAGGACTACCCTGATGTGGCATAGGAAAGAAAGGGGTAGGAAGATGGAGCAGCACCAAAAAGCCAAGACAAAAACAATTGTATAATATTTTTTAAAAGTGTTTTTACAGTTGCCTCTGAGGAAGAGCTCTTGTTGTGTTTGAAATGTGTCAGGCAATGACTGAATAAATAATTTATCTATACTCATTTAAAATCCTTGGGACCCCCTCCCCCCCCCCTTTTTTTGGTCTTGGCTCTCAGGCCGCACCCATTGCTTTAACCTGTACTGGAATTATTGGACCTGTGTAAGGTGGAATAGAAGTGTGCTCTAGGTAGCCCAGCAGGGGGAAGTTGGCCTTCAGGAAGACCAGCCATTCTACCAAGCAGAAGGGCTCTTAGCCCTGGACTTTGGGGCCAAAGTCCAGAGCCTCCACATCCCCTAGAGGCCCCTAAATCATCTTTAGTCTGCCCTGGGTGGTGTGGTTTGTGCCCTCAAGAACCTACATGTTGGAAAAAAATTATGCTTAACTTACAGCAGGAGGGGGGCTCCAAAATTACCTAGGTGCACCTCTGTCACCAAGTCCATGTGTGCATGATGGGTGTCACCATGTCCCTGGCCATGGAGAACACCCTCTTGCTCTGGACACTGGTTGGTGTGCACAAGAGGAAACATCTGGCAACTGCCACCAAGTCCTGCCAGACTTGGCAACACGTTACCCCCAAACTTCCTCCATCTTCTGGCCTTCCACAAGCTCCTGCAGGCACTGCAAGACACTCTGCTCAGCACAGTTACAGGGCTTGGTGGGCTCCTCACGTACCCATGGCAAGGTGCCAAGGAACCCCTCCCTGAACCAGCGGGTGGAATGTGGAGGTGGAACGGCTGGCATTTTAAAAGTGAACCTGGATACAGGCCCTTCAAATGTGTGGCACAGATAGGAAGTGTACTTCTGTATCTGTGTTCATCATAACAGGTGAATGACTGTACTTGTGTGCGCTGTCCACTGGTTGTACGAGTGTGGAACCTAGCATGTGAATGGTTCTGCAGAATGAATGTGTGAATGCTTCTGCAGACAAAAACTATATTCAGAGGATCAGGGTGTGTGGCTATGGGGCATGCTAATGCCGTGGGTAGGGCTAGCTGACATACTTATGTTCTCCTGCAGCCAGATACAGTAATGTATCAATAGAGCTCTTGTCTAGTGCATGAGAGTAGGTCTTTTATCATGAGGAGGCCTCTCCCAGTATCAGGGATATGAGGTGACTGTGGAGAGAAGCCAACCACTCACCACCTCCATGCCAGGGCTGATAATTCTGGGTGGAATTCCCTTCCCCCAAAGTAGCCAGGCACTAGGGGAAGCTGATTCCCTGAATCTAAGCAGGCCTTTCCAAGTGCACGAGTTAGTTAATTAGTTTCCCTTATGAACTCATGTAAACCAGTCTATTTATAATCTGGTCAGCTTCTGATTCTGTTGGGAGGATGTGGAGAATGGCTGAACCCCCTGGCACTGTGCACTTTATATTTTAATTACCCACAGTAATTCTAACAATTACGCATATATCATAAATCACATCATAATGACCCTCATTTAATTGCTGAATGGGGACTTGAGTTATACAGGTATGAAGGGAATTAATAAAGAGATTCAGGCTCTCCAGCGTACAAGCCTGCCACATGTTGCTTGTAGGCTGGGGAAAAGGAGCTCATGGCTCTATCGTAGGACCAGATCTTGAATCCTATAGAGCAGGGTTTCTTAATGTTGGCCCCCCAGATGTTGTTTGACAACAACTCCCAGAATCCACAGACATGGCCTTTGTGGCTGGGGATTCTGGGAGTTGTAGTCCAACAACATCTGGGGGCCCAAGGTTAAGAAACCGTGCTTTAGAGTGAATAGAGCAGGGCTGCTCAACTTCAGCCTTCCTGCAGATGTTGGCCCATAATCCCTGGCTCTTGGCCACTGTCCCTGGGGATTGTAGGAATTGTAGTCCAAAAACAGCTGGTAGGCCAAAGCTGAGCAGGCCTAGAATAGGGTTTGCTCTAGGTAGTAATCTAGCACAAGGCTTTTCCACAGAGTTAAGGCCCCATCCCTATGTGGATGTGCATATAATTTCCTAATTGGGTGGGGGAATACTCTATTGCCCCATCCAGCTCTTCTGCAGCCTGTTGACAAGCAATGCCTGTAATTCAATTAACCCACTAACTAGCCATGCAAATGAAGGTGATAAAAAGCGGTCAAAAACAATGGGGAGCTACCAAGAATGTCTGGTAAATGACAATATTGTCACTGGAGATTATTTGTCACTGGAGATTATTTGTCACTTCCATAAAATCCTTTTCTGCTTGCCAGTTCAGTTTTTTCCCCTGTCTTAAGACTTCAGCTGTTGCCTACCCACCACCCACCCCGCCACCAGTGCTGCATTTGCAAGAAAATCTCCTATGACTTCATATGGGTACTTTAGCATACAACCAGAAACGCAGACACCAGTCCCTAAAAAGCTGGCCTGCTCTTGAGGTGAGCTAATTTTTACAGAAGGAATAAAGAAATGGAGATGAGCATAGTGGCTACAACACGGCCAACACTTTATTACATCTAAGCAAATTCAAACAAATGACTAACGTGAGTATCAGATGGCAAGTAAAGCTGACATTAAAACCCATGAAGGACTGGCTGGATTCATTCTTCTGGGGCTGCCCTCTATTCCTTCACTGGGTCTAGAGTCATCAATACCCAACCCAGGAGTCCCTTTGCTGGGTGGTCCCCTTGGTTAATCCATTCCTTGATCCAGGCCAGCTTTTGAATGAGGATTTGTATTCCAGTCCAGGAGCCGAGGCAGGGCTAACAAATAGCCAGCAGCAAGTTGGGATGTGCGAACCAGCTCAAAGGCAAGCCGGTTCACCATCAAACTGGGACGGTTTGAGGGCTCACCCAGTTCAGGGTTCTAAATGTCGTCATCATCATCATCATCATCAATCATCATCATCATTCTGCTTACTGGTGGGTCTGGCAGCCACCAGGGGTGCTATAGTGTGGGGGGAGGTCTCCGGAGGTTCTTCCTCTCCCTGCTGCCCCCAGTCTTCAATGGGCTGGTTCAACCTGTTTTCAGACCATTTCAGCCCTCTCCATGATTCTGGCAGCCATTTTGGAGGGCCCCACCCATGCACCCTGGCCATTTGCATAGCCTGGTTTTGTTTTAAAAAAAAAAATTAGAACCCCAAACTGGGTATAACCCAAGCAAAGCTGGGGTTCTACTTTGGGGGTACAAAACCAAACATGCCCGGTCCAGTTCGAGTCCAATCCGGACTCAAACCGAACTGAGCAAACCAGTTTTGTGCACAACCCTAGCAGGAAGAGCATAGAAAAACAGTCTGCACTTGCCTCTCTGTATATGATATCTATTTCATTAAACTATTAATATTCCTGATTCCACTCCACTGTCTTGTCCTTGCATACCACAACTCTTTCCCTTCAATTCTACAAGGGGTAAAACCAAGCAGCAGTCTTCTCTGACTGCATGCCTTAGTCCTCAGCCTCCAAGATTTTTGAGCCCTTTGAGTGTTGTAGCAGCCACACAAGAAGCTCCTATCAAAATAAATCTTCTTGCTCCAGATTACCATTGTATCTGTGGATACGGGTGTGAATTCTGCATAAAGTGGGGTATGTGTCCACTAATGGAGGAAAATGAGAAAAGAGGTTACTTTAAAAAGAATATTTATTCATTTATTCATTCATTTATTTTTATTTATTTATATACTGCCTTTCATTCAAACAATCCCAAGTCGGTTTACAGCAAAATTTAAAAACAAGATTGTAAAAAAGACACAATTAAAATATTAAGCTAAAAATATAAAACAAATCTGATTAAAAATTTAAACCAAAAGCATAAAAGCAATACCGAGTACAAAGAGCAGCAGCAGAGACAATCAAATAAAAGCCTGGGCAAAAAGCCAAGATTTTACACTCTTTCTAAAAACTGTGATGGAGACCGAGGAGTGAATAGCCACTGAGAGAGCATTGCAGAGTCTGGGAGCAGCAACAGAGAAGGCCCTGTCCCGCGTGCACGACATCCGAGCTTCCCTCATTGTCGGCACCCGGAGCAGAGCCCCCTCAGATGACTTCGTCAAGCAGGCAGCAACCCTTGGGAGCAGGCGGTCCCTCAGGTATCCCGAATTATTTTGTTATTCAATATTTTGAATTTGCATAGGACCACTTCACATGATTATATCACTGAGATCATTAACACAATCAAAAACTGTGTTCTGCCTGGTTAGGGAGCTGTGTGGGCTCCCAATTTTCAGTTGTGTGGAAGCAAAGTAAAAGGAAAACCTGGGTAGAAGTGATTGTGTGGAAGCAAGGTAGGAGGAAAAGCTACCCAGGTTTACCTATCTTGCTTCCACACAACCAAAATTTGGAAGCACACATGACTCCTAAACCTAGGTAGAACACTGTGTGAATGACCTCAGTGAATGGTAAGTGGGGATTCTGAGATTCCAGTGGCACATACGCACGATTCTGATTGTGTGAACATGGAAACTTTGAGTGAAGTTGGGTTTACACCACACCAGCCTGACATTTACCGAGGATCGTGAATCTTAGATCTGGACTTCAGCTGTCATTCCTGGGTAAATGGGTTGGCACAGTGCTGACCCAACGTCGCCCAAAATTTCTGGGTTCACATGACTGGAAATTGGGAATGTCTCTGCCATGGGAATCCTCAATTACTAGGCATTAATTGGATTGTGTGAACCGGCCAATGATCAATCATGGAAAGGCTAGGACTTATTTAATAGGGTACAAGTGTTTGCATTAAAGAAATAGGAGGTATAATCACGGAACAATTATGGGATGCAGTTTGGACTGCACGGCCGCATGCAATATTCTCTAACAGATCATGCAAAAGTTGCTGGTGTGAATATTTGCTTAGAATAACAGAACCATCCATTTTAGTGCTTAGTCTATTGCCACAGTCCCTGTATCATAGATAAAACCATTTGGATTTCATGAGGATTGTTAAGCCTTGTATTAAGGGAATTAGTTAATTTGGTGGAGATAATCACTATTCAGATGTTATTGCTTATTTGGTTATTTACCTGTCCACAGAGCCTTTTTGCTGATTAGTGGTTAGAATGCTATAAATAATGATCCTTTCCAATTACAAACAGCACCTCTAGATATGTGTTAATTTATTAAATTTCACATGAGGGTAAGCAAAATACTTTGTTGAGTTGTTATGAATCATGGTGTTAATTCATGGTAATGAAGATTGGGAACGGCAGGGAGGTAACCGTCTCCCAAAACATAGCAATAAAGTAAAAAGCTAATATTATGAAGTCTTTGTTACAGAGGAATTAATTAATTTAATCCTACTGTTTGTGACAGCATTACCAGTGTTGGTTTTAAGAACCAATGTAATGCCCTGATTGGCAGACCAGGAAGATCCTAGCTCAGTTATGAAGGTCATTGAGTGACCTTGGGACTATTGGTTCTTTTCATCCTAACATATCTCACAGGGTGGTTGTGAGGATAACATGATAGGGAGAATCACCTATGGCCCCTTGAGCTCTTTGGAGAAGGATGGATAAAATGGCGTATATAAGCAAGTAGTAGAGGGAAAGTAGAGGGAAAATAATCATCTGCACTGCTATGAGCTCCTTGAAGAAAGAGCAGGATATAAATGTAAAAATAAATTTTAAAAAATGTAAATAAAAATGTGTGGTATGACAGCTCCCATTTAAACATTTATTTATTTATTTAGCTAGCTAGCTAGCTAGCATATTTTTATACTGCCCACAACCTGCGTCTCTGGATGGTTTACAGTTAAAAACATTTGAACATTACATCAGTTCAACAATCAAAATCATTTACACATTAAAATCATTAACATTAAAAATCATTTAAAAACCCAATGTTACAATATTTAAACTATGAATCTAATTAAAAGCCTGGGTGAATAAATATGTCTTCAGTGCCTTTTTAAAAATCACCAGAGATGGGGAGACTCTTATCTCAACAGGGAGTGCATTCCATAGTCCAGGGACAGCAATGGCCCGTCCCCAAGTTGCCGCCAGATGAGTTGGTGGCAACCGGAGATGAACCTCTCCAGATGATCTTAGCAGGCGGAGGGGCCCATGGTGAAGAAGACGTTGTCTTAAAAACACAGGGCCCAAGCTGTTTAGGGCTTTATAGGTAATAACCAGCATCTTGTATTTTGCCTGGAAATGTATCGGCAGCCAGTGTAGTTCTTTCAACACAGGAGTAATATGGTCTCTCCTAGATAACCCAGAGACCAACCTGGCTGCCACATCCTGAACCAACTGCAGTTTCCGGACTGTGAACAAAGGTAGCCCCACATAGAGGGCATTGCAGTAATCCAGCCTAGAGGTTACCAGCTTATTATTATTATTATTATTTATTATTATTAATTCAATTTCTATACTGCCCTTCCAAAAAATGGCTCAGGGTGGTTTACAAAGAGAAATAACAAACAAATAAATAATATGGCTCCCTGTCCCCAAAGGGCTCACATTCTAAAAAGAAACATAAGACACACACCAGCAACAGTCACTGGAAGTACTGTGCTGGGGGTGGATAGGGCCAGTTACTCTCCCCTTGCTAAATAAAGAGAATCACCACGGTAAAAGGTGCCTCTTTGCCCAGTTAGCAGGGGCAACTGTGTACCACCGTTTGGAGCTTGCTTGTAGAACAGATTAATTTATGTTTAAAAAGAATGTTGGGATGCATCGCTGCTTTCTCCCAAGACTCAGGGCTGAGATGGTAGGGTGTGCAACTTGCCCTCACCAGAAAGACCCAGTGGGCCATGGCTATCTAGTGACGTCTATTCCTGCCCATTTATTTCTGCCAAGCCTCTCTTCTCCTGCACAGTCCCGAAGATCTCCAGCAGACAGTGCATTCACTAGAATGATTCAGTGTTCTCCCAAGAAAAGGAGATTCTTGAAAGGCTTGCATCATTTGCAGGGAATATGGCACCAGGGAACATTAGTTAAGGTATTGTGAGATAGATGAGCATCCATTTTGCTTTTGCAATGATATCTGGAGAAGGATGCCTTTGTGATGAAGTGTGTTTCAAGCAGTCTTGCCTTTTTATTTCCCTACCCAGGGCTCTGACAGGTGTTTCCTCCAGGGCATCGATGCTTCCTATAACATTTGAGTGAAGGGAGATATCATCTGTGACAGCTTGGGTACATAGATCATGGTTTTATGATGATGGAAAAGTGTGCACTGATTGATTTGCTGAGCTGGGCTGAGTTAAAAGAGCTTGCAAGAAGATAGCTTCTCTCTTGCCAAAACACAATTTAATCACCAGCTGACCAATCTATCATCCAGGCAGGAGGGAGGAGGCTTCAAATGCTGGGGAGGTGCCATCTGACTAATGGACAGAAATGTATATTCTTGGCATAAGCATACCGAGAGACACTGGTTAATTTATTCTCCCATATTATCCACTGTTATCAGTGATTCCTTTATAAGAAGCTCATGCTGAATGGCAAACAACATGGCCCCTATACTGTGTTTTGCTTCCTGCTGCATAAACTCAAACATGTGTTCAAACAACAGCTTTTCATTCACTGGAAGGGAATTTGGCAAGGCACCATCATTAATTCCTGGCTTAGCTAAGAGGGAGACCTTTTGTGGCTTGCATATCATGTGCCGACCTCGTGATGGAAGTGTATTTATAACGCCTGAACATAATTTAAGAAAACAAAACACTCTGTTCATTTTTGTGCTTTCCTAGGAATCAGGAGCTTTCCCAGACATAGCAGGCTTTACTGTGAGGCTTTACTACGAGTTCGAATTTGCCCCCCAAAACATGCAAAATGTGGATTTTTAAAAAAACACATTAAAAAAAATTGTTTTTTAACATAAATTGGGCTAGGCTCTATGCACAGTCTAGAGCTGTGCTCTTGGGTTTTCTCAATTAAAAACCCAAATGTTGTGTGAAGTGCTCCCCAATATCTCACGTGGCTTTTGGTGCAAATCTGGCCGCTCACCATTCTGAGCCTATATGGAAAAGCCCTACATGGAAATGTTCCAGGTGTGTAGCCCTGATCTGATGCAGGTTTATTAGAAAATTACCCCCACTGTTAGGGGTGAGCACAGACCCCGCAATGTGGATTGGTTCTATTTCAAATTGTATTTGAGCTGAACTGAACCGCATTTCCCTGATCTGCATTCTGGCCAGTCCGCTCAATCAAACCAGTTCTGCAGTTCGGGCTGCAATACTTGTAAATGGGTGGGGGGGATCCACTGAAGCATGGCATGGAAGCAGCAAAAAAAGGTTTTTCAGGTGCTTACCAGCTCCGTGCTGCTCGCCAACACTCACCACTGCTCACTGCCCTGTAGGACACCTCAATCACCTCTGGAAATCGCCATTGGAACAGGCTGCCTGAGCAAATGGCCTGCACGAATTCATGGAGGCCAGAACTATGCTGCCTCTGCATCAGCAGACGGTTGGCATGGCTATTTCTGGAGGCGGTTGGGGTATACTGGGAGACAGTGAGTGGTGGCAAGCAGCAGGGAGCCAGTAAGCACTTTCACAATGATTCTCTGTGCCCGCCTACCACCACCACCCACTGCTCTTCAATGTTGAACTGGCTCACATCAAAGTGGGCTTGGTCTAGTTCCATCACGGAATGAACCAGCCCTGGTTTGGTTAATGATCAGGCCCCAGTCCGACCCGGTTCCACGTAAACTGTTTCAAAACCGAATGGTCCATGCACACTCCTGTGCACTGAATGGTCCATGTACACCCAACACATAGTCAGGTCCATACCAGGGGTCAAAACGCCAGTTGTTATCCATCAGCCAAAGAAAGTCCAATTTAACACCAAAATGTAGTGATCATGGAAGTGGAAGGAAAGCCGGAAATGGGCTGCAGATAGCAAAGTCCAGTGGCCATGCAGTCACCTGGGAGGAGGGGAGGAAGAAGGAGCTTGTCACCATCTACACAGCGGGCTTAGAGGTTAAAAGGGGGCACTGTGACACTCCCCTCCTCACCCCACATGAAGACAGCCACCGCCACGCCCCATCCCGCCACCGACAATGGCAGTCTCTAGGGAGCAAAGGGGAAATTCTCCCCTCAAATTTTATTATATTTACCCAAATACAAGGCAACTCTGAATGTAAGATGATGACTTAAAAGACAGGTGTTAATACAGGTTATATCTGTATTTACCCAAAAGAAAGAAGATTCCAAATTTAAAATGAACCACTACCACCACCCACACCCCAATATCTAACAGGTAAGAACTAGGGGGAAAACCTTGTCTTAGATTCGGGTAAATACAGTATCAGCTTGTCAAGAAGGGGGACTTTGTCAAATGCTTTGCTGAAATCAAGATACCTTATCTCCGTAGCATTGCTGAAATCTACTAAGCTAGTAACTCTGTCAAAAAAAGGAGATGAGGTTATTCTGGCATGATTTGTTCTTGACAAATCCATGCTGGCTTCTCCTGATCACCAGATTCCTGTCTAAATGCTCACAGACAGGCTTCTTAAAATAATTAGTCAAAGAAACCTCAATTTAAAATACCATTTTTCCTTTGAAGGTTCTGGCTCTGTACAATATGGACCTGGAGTCCTGGCTCTGACTGGAAGACCCTTAGGCAGTGCTTTCCCCATAGTTCTTTTAAGAGACTGCTCAGTCTCTCTTAAAGGGCCCAGCCAGCACTGAGAAAATTTAGGAAGCTGAGAAAGCTTGGGCGAAAAGATGGGTTTTCAGGTGGTTTTTGAAAATTGCCAGAGATAGGGAGGACATTACAGCGGGAAATCCTTTTCACCTTGAAGGTTTTTTGCCAAAGTGGCCCCAGCTTGAGAAATGGTGATGATCACTGCACTCAGGAACATAGGAAGCTACCATATACTGAGTCAGACCTTTGGTGGATCTAGCTTAGTATTATCTATACAGACTGGCAGCAGCTTCTCCAAGGTTACAGGCAGGAATCTCTCTCAGCCCTAGCTTGGAGATGTTCAGTTTCATGGATTTATGTACAGCGATATACATTCTTTACACATAATGCAACTCCTCCCCACTTTGGGGCAGGGGTTATTCCTTTTGAACAAGTTATTTATTTGTTTGTTTGTTTGTTTGTTTTAATCAAATTTGTACACCGCCCCAAACTTCCATCTCTGGGCAGTTAACAATAGCATAAAACAAGTTTAAAACATATACAAAAAAACCTTAAAACAATTTAACCATTTAAAAATAAACCAGAGATTAAAACCTAAAGAATTTAGGAAGCTGAGAAAGCTTGGGCGAAAAGATGGGTTTTCAGGTGGTTTTTGAAAATTGACAGAGATAGGGAGGGTCATATCTTAGTAGGGAGTGCATTCCACAATCTTGGGGCAGCAACCGAGAAGGCCAGTCTCTGTGTAGCCACCAAGTGAGTTGGCAGTACCTGGAGACAGACCTCCATAGATGACCTCAGTGGGAGGTGGACTCATAGTGAAGAAGACACTCTTTTAGATACCCAGGGCCTAAGCCGTTTATGGCTTTATAAGTTATAACTAGCACTTTGTATTTTGTCTGGAAACATATTGGCAGCCTGTGTAGCTCCATCAATAAAGGAGTAATGTGGTCTCTCCGACATGATGCCCTTCAAGCAGTCTCTCCGAGATGATGTGGTCTCTCTGAGATGATGCCCTTCAAGTTATGCCCTTCAAGCAGTGGTGTAGTGCAGAGATGGGCAAGGATGCAGTCCTGGTACTTCCCCCCTTAGGAGAGGAGAGCTGGTCTTGTGGTCGCAAGCATGACTTGTCCCCATAGCTAAGCAGGGTCTGCCCCGGTTGCATATGAATGGGAGACTTGATGTATGAGCACTGGAAGATATTCCCCTCAGGGAATGAAGCTGCTCTGGGAAGAGCGGAAGGTTTCAAGTTCCCTCCCTGGCTTCTCCAAGATAGTGCTGAGAGAGATTCCTGCCTGCAACCTTGGAGAAGCCGCTGCCAGTCTGTGAAGACAATACTGAGCTAGATAGACCAATGGTATGACTCACTATATGGCAGTTTCCTATGTTACTATGTTCCCCTTGCAGGGTCTCAAAGCCCTTGGCTTTCTACATGGAAATAATGTTCTGCTCTTTCAATTCCAAACATTATCATTCTTCCTGTCTTAGAAACATAGCAACCTGGCTTATACTGAGTCAGACTCTTGGTCGATCTAGATCAGTATCATCTGCACTGACTGGCAGTGGCTCCACCATCCTTAAAGGCTGAACAGCTTGGGGAGATAAAGCCGCTGAACCCTCTTGGGGTTGGCAAAGAGGGGCAGGCCTCAGCACTGGCCTGATCCACTGCTTCAAGCCAGAGTGTGATCACCTGGAAGCACTGGGGGAAGGACACTCTTGCCTGACCTCCAACTTAGGAACATCGGAAGCTGCCATATACTGAGTCAGACCATTGGTTGATCTAGTTCAGTATTGTCTGCACTGACTGGCAGTGGCTCTCCATGGTTTGGGGCAGGAGTCTTTCCCAGCCCTCACTGGAGATGTTGCCAGGGATTGAACCTGGGACTGTCAGCATTCCCATGGCGGACTAGTGTCAGGACACAAATGACAGGGAATGCCCACTGAAATGGACTGGTTTATTCACCGTGAATGCATTTCAGTAGGCATTCCCTGTCATTTGCATCATTCCTATGGCCATTGGGAATGAACCTGAGCCATTTTGGAGGGGCGGTATATAACTCAAATAAATAAATAAAACCAAACTAGTGCATTTCAATGGGCAATCCTTGTTATTTATTTGAGTACATTCCCCAGTCTCTGTGTGATCTTTGACTTCTTGTAACAGACCCCTTCCCACATCATTGCATCTATCTAATTGACGGGTGTGACCACTGGGGTGGGCGTAGCCATGGGGGCATGGCCATCAGAGTGGGAGTGGCTATGGGGGCTATTGGGGGGGTCTGTCAGGGAGAGCACCTGCACTTCTGAATTTGCAACTGCATCACTGCCTTCAGGGACTGTACTCCAATCATGAGTCATATCCCATTGAGTTTCACTGATACCGATAGGATATATTTGCCCTTCTCCATTAAGATTTCAGGTTTTACTTGTTTGATTCCCATCAGTGACTGTGGATGTCAGTGTCTTTTGGCTTCCTTGTTGTAGTGACTTGGGCAGTTCTGTCACCCCTCCCCCATTTTCCTTCCATCTTTGGCATGTCTTTTCTTTCCCCTGGTTGATTAATTGATTTGATTAAGTGCCGTCAAGTCGGTGGTGTCAACTCTTAGTGCCCACATAGAACCACAGAACCATAGATTCTCTCTGGGATGATCTGTCTTCAACTTGGCCTTTAAGGTCTCTCAGTGGTGCATTCATTGCTGTCGTAATCGAGTCCATCCACCTTGCTGCTGGTCGTCCTCTTCTTCTCCTCTTTCCTTCAACTTTTCCCAGCATTATGGACTTCTCAAGGGAGCTGGATCTTCACATAATGTGTCCAAAGTATGATAGTTTGAGCCTGGTCATTTGTGCCTCAAGTGAAAAGTCTGGATTGATTTATTCTATCCCTAGCACTGGTTTTATATTTGGTACTGGCTTTTTGCCTCCTTCCCCAGCTGAGTTCAGTTTGAAGTAGACTTGGGAAGAATATTTGCCAATGCATTAATTGGAATTGAAGAGAATGTTTCAGAGAATTATTCTATCCATTCTATTAAAAGCATTGCAGAATATTATAGCCTTTCTGATGTAATGTGTGAGGCTCTGCCAAACAAATTCTTCCCAGTCCCTGTGAGGTAAACATCATCAAGTTCTCAGAATCCATCATGTAAGTAGTATCTCCCTAGTGGCTGTTGCTGATGTCTCCACGGTTTTTATCTCAAGCTTTTGCTATAAGGACATTTTTCTTGGAAAGTGGTGTATAATTTTCCTTTAATAATAATAATAAACTAGCTGGGCCGGGACCTCTAGTTGCCGTAGCCATTTCCTTTCCCCTGCTCCCGCTTATTTTCGGGGCTGGCTGGCCACCCAGCCATCTGGCCAGCCACCCTCCTGCCAGCTTACTCAGCCTACCAGCCCACCACCTCCACTGGCTGGCTTGCCCGGCATCACCCACCTACTCCCGCCGCCGGCCACGTCTTCACACCTGCCCAAACGCACTTCCTCTTGCTAGCTGGTCCACCGGCCGGCTGCTTCCTCCCACCAGCTGGTCGCATTTTCTTTCACTGGCCGGCTGGCAGGCCCGCCTCCTCCTCTGGCCCACTGCTTCCTCCTACCGGCTGGCTGCGTTTTTTCTTGCCATCCAGCTGGCGGGCCTGCTGCCTCCTCTAGCCCACCACCGGCCACCATCACTGTTTTCTCCCGCACCCCCGTTGCTCACCCCGCCCAGCAGATGCTCACAAACTCTCGTGAGAACTGCTATGTATGGGATTAGCCATGGGTACATCTAGGAGAATTATATATAAAGATAATACTCAAGGAAACAGCTTTCTTATTTGGCTTGCATATATCTGTGTCGTTAACCTTTTGTTCAATTAACAAAAACATAAAACAGATTCTATCATGGCCTTAAATTGTTTTACTCTTTTTACTTTGTTTTTAATCTGTGTTGTTCTATAGTAAACCGTTCAGAGACGTGACTTTTGAGAGATATACAAATGTGCCAAATAAATAAATAAAACAAAGAGAAAGATGAGCCTGTTGCTAAATATTACATGTTGGAAGATATTTTACTAAAAGTGTTTATGAAAGATCAACTTCATAGTATACAAAAGAGTGTCTGGAACAAGATCAGTTGCAAACAAATCATCCCCAGATGTTGTTCGAGGCCTGGAAATAGGGGGCACTCCACACTAGGCAAACAGCCAGATTGGTTTACTTGTGATGTGGACTGACACATTAAAACTCTATGTTTGGGCATTTAAGCAAGCAACCTGTGCAACTCTCTTTTCCAGGGCAAAAATACTGTATTGCAATAAAACAAACTAGCTGGGCTGGGCACAGAGTATCTGTGCCTCTAGCTGCCTAGCCCACCTCCGCCTCCCCACCACCACTCGCCGGCACCATTTCCCCCACTGCAGTTGTTTTCTCTCCCACACCCCGCCTGCCTGGCTTCTTCCTTTCCCTGCCCTCTGGCCCACTTGCTGTCTGACCTCCATTGCTTGCCTGCCGTTTTGCCCTCCCGTCCGCCTGCTGTTTTACCTACCCACCCGCCGTTTTGCCCGCCCGCCCGCTGTTTTTCCTGCCCACATGGCGTGCGGCCCGCCACCATTTTGTCCTCCCACTCATCCTGCCACTGACCGCAGTTTTCTTCAGGTGCGGCAGCCGCTGCCATTTCCCCCCTCCCACCCGTCCCATGGCTAGCCTGTGTGGCAGCTCTCCAAACTACCATGAGAGCTGCCACACATGGGATTAGCCATGGGTGTGCCTTAGAGAATTAAATATATAGGCGATCTATCAATGCTTGCCACAATCGCCACGCCTTCAATGTAACCTCCATTTCATATGGAATGTCCAGGATGAAAATAGACTCTTGCGGCATTATAATGTTTCTGTTCTCTATTCTTGAATGCCTCTGTGCTCTCTTTTCTCACATGAAGGGTTACTACCTATCCCCACCGCAGGTGGTGGCTTATACTTAATGTCCATGTGCATGATTCCTGTGCATGTGCATTGTCTAAAGATGTACCTGCCTTGTGCTCCGAGGTTTAACATTGGCAGGGGAAGAGCTGGAATGTGGAGATCTCAGCGATTCTAGGGCACAAGTATGCACACTAGCAAAATCTGAATAAAACAATCCTTAAATGGCACAACCACAAGAAAACAGGAACAAGAGTGATCAGGGACAGCCAGAAAATAGGGAGGCTATTCTCACACACAGACAAAGCCAGGCTAATGAAGCTATGCCCTGCCTTGCCCACGTTTGAAACTGATGGAATCGCACCTGATCCTGGTGGTACATCAGCAGCAAACCTGCCAAGCCAGCCACCCTCTTAGCCAGGGTATATCTAGGGTAGGGCAGGCAGGGCATGTGCTCTGGGTGCCACTTGAAGGGGTGTGTGCAATTTTTTAAAATGATTTTTTTTAAAAAGAAATGGCCACCGCATATGCTTTTATGGCCTCTTTGAGGCCCTAGACCATGCTAGGCCTCGCAGAGGATATTTGAGCATGTGCGGCAGCCATTTTGTTTTTGGTGGCCATTTAAAAAAATTATTTTTAAAAATGGCCACCACACATGCTCAAATGGTCCCTGCGAGGCCCTAGGCCTCGCCAGGCCTCACAGAGGCCATTTGAGCATGCAGGACGGCCTACAAAATGGCCATCATGACGATCTTTGCAGGCCCAAACAGGCTTGAAAATCAGCCTGGGACAGGCTGAGGCAGTGAATTAAGAGGCCAGCAGGGGGAGGGGGAACCTTTGCAGACCCCCCCCCCGCAGCCCTTAGGAAGCCCCCTGAAGGGGCTACTGGTAAAAAAATAATAATATAATATGTCACTGTACACATATTCAGTTTGGCACTATGTACAGAGAATCAGGGCTTGTGAATACTGAGCTGAAGCTTATGAGCTAGCATTGTATTCATTTGCTCTTACTTTGCTTCTTATGATAAGTTAGTTAAATGTGATGTCAATAATATTAATGGTGAGTTTGTCTTTGAATCAGTGTGAAATCCTTAGTATTAAGCCCCACTGGGAGTCTCTTTATCTCATTTTAACTGTCTTTCTGAAATACTAGAATATATTCCAAGCAGTGACACAGTTTACTTGGCATATCCTTGAATTATTTTCAGAGTATTTGGGAAAAGTCAAATTCTCCATTTATTTTTAAAACTTATGTAATAGTGATGCTGCAATGCATAGTAGAGAATTAGACAGACACTTCTGTTTAGTTTTCCGAGTACACCTCCACATAGTATTTGGGTATTTTATGAGACCCAGCATACTGAAATTTGTAGTTTTCCAGCATTTTTTGGTGTGTCCACTGCTAAATAGTTTTTGAAATATTAAAAGATTAATGAGCTTGACTTGTATTTTTCAGCTGATATTATGGTAAAGTTATCGGAAAGATGGGTGTCAGATGTTTGGACAGGGGGCGCAATTTCAGTGCTTGCCCTAGGCTCTATTTTCCCTAGAGACGCCTCTGCTCTTAGCCCCATTTCTTTGATCGTCTGCCAGCCTTGGCTGCTTGCAGCCAGGGCTGGCAGACCATGGGGCTCCTGGAAAGCATTTGGGTGATCCCCACAATGCACTGCACATTCATGAGATGCTTTATGAAAGTTCTGGGGGAAGGTGTGATGCATCCTGCCCCCACCCCGCTCTCCGCACTGCCCGAGGAGGCAGCTTCACGTCTGGCTGTGCAGTCTCCAACCAGACCAGAGGCAATAGTCATCAGCAGGAATGAAAGATTTTTGAGGCTTCCTCCACACTCTCCCTTGAGCCCTTTCTCTCTGATAGTTAGGGGTGTGCACAAAACCAGAAAACCCAGTTCAGTTTGAGTAGAACCAGATGTGATTGAACCGGTCTGGTCCAGTGCACAACAGCTCGAGTCCAAACAAGTTTGGGTGCAGCTCAGGTGTGTGGGGGAATTAACCAGAAAAATGGCATTCTTACCACCATTACAAGGCTTCAGGGGGTGCTACTGCAGCCATGGGGGAATGTCTCCTGAGGTTCCCCCTCCCACAGCCGGATTCCCCTGGTCTCAAACGGCCTGTTTCGGGCTGTTTTCAGCTCATTCTGGGCCTCTCTTGGATGCCACCCATGCGTACTGGAATTTGCGTGGCTGGGTTCCAGTCATGCAGATGGCCAGTGCACATGTGCGGCGGCCTCTAAAATGGCCACAACCGGTTTAGAGAGGCCCACAACAGGCTGAAACTTCCCCAAATGGGCCGTTTGAGACTGAGGGTGAGGCAGGTGGAGAAGCCTCAGGAGAGCCTCCATGGCTGAGGCAGCACACCCCCCCCCCCGAAGCCCCACAATGGCAAATGTCCACCATTTTTTTGTTAAAAACAAACAAACTGGCCCCGGCCTGGCAGGTTTGACTCGACTTCAAGCTGAATTGGGCCCAGACATGGGCAAGCCCTTGAGCTGGGCCAGTTTGAGTGTGTTTGACCTCGAGCCAGCTCACACATCCCTACCAATCATGAGAAAGGGCTTATGAAGATATTTATGCGTATGCTTCAACTTGAGGCTTCTTTCTTGCTGTCATCCATGTAGATGGACGTAGCCACACCAAAAAATGCTGGAAAACCACAGATTTCAGAATGCTGGGGCTCATGAAATACCCAAATACTATGTAGAGGTGTACTCGGAAAACTAAACAGAAGTGCCTGTCTAATTCTCTACTATTGAATTTATTGACAGAACTGCTTCTATAGGGAAGTCCTTCTCAGAGAGGCAAAGGCAATACCAGCTAGGCCACTAATCCATTATTTTGTCCATCTAGACCTCAAAAACCCGTGAAAGAAGGTAGTGACAGCATGCTAGACGCAACAGGAATGTTCCACTGGTGTGATTCTGTTCCTTTCAAAAAAGCCCTTTTGGTACGTATATGAAGTGAATGTAGCATTGCTGATTTGTTCCTAGTATGGCTTCTGAGCTTTTAACGCCTGCATATAATGAAACTTTTTCCTGCTAAATATGGGTGAGTTCAAACATAATGCCAATAGGTTGTGCTACTAAGTGTAGTTTAGTCTCGATACCCTGATTTCTGCTCTAGATGTGCAGGCAAACGGTGGTTATGGTGGCTTTCTTTTTCTCCCATCTCCCCTGAGAATCCCCTGATGCTGTCCCAAACAGCTGCATCTGAGGACAAGGCAATCCACATCACCGTTTGATGTTGTGTTTACCATCTCTACAGGCCAGTAATTATAGTTATGCCATTTACTATAATGTTGGTCAGTAGAGGAAGAGGGAAGAGGTTTGTGTGTTCTGAGTTCCAGGCTATCAACATGGTGAAAACGCTCAGGTTACGACACATGGCCCCTGAGGGGTGGTGGCCCAGGTTCTTTGAACCTGTTCACACAATTTTGACTCTGCCCCTGGTGCTCACAAATGTCTTCCATTCAAATGCAAACCTCTGCTTAGCAAAGGGGACAATTGATGCTTGCTACCACAAGACCATCTCTCCTCTCTAGACCAGCTCTTTTCTCTAGACCTCTCTTAGCAGTGAATGGGCTAGAAAGGAGGTCGGTCCCCACAAGAGGTTATTGGACCTTTCCCTCTTAGCAGAGTTAGACTTTCAGCAGATACCTTGCTAGGCCAAGATGGGTCTAAAATGAAATGAAACATGAAGAGCTTTGCTTCTGACACAGCCGTGGAGTCCTCTCATATGGTACTACCTTCAGCGTTCCTTTACTCCACTGCCCCAATTCTGTCAGTACGAAGACAGACATGTATTTTAAAGTGTGAGGGTGGAAGTGGATTGAAGTCATGCTTGTTGCATTCCAGAGTATTTTGTGTTCATGACAGCAAATGTGTGTCACACATTTGGAAGGTGTGCCTGTCTTCACCCTCTGCTTACCAAAAGCATTCTTTCCCTCATATTCTACCCAGGCTCCCACCCCCACATTGTTCCTCATAAATTGTCTATAGAATGGATCATTTCAATTGTTTAGCAACAGTCATCAGAGTAATAATTGGACTGAAGGAACATTCTACTAAATACGGCTCAAGATTTCATTCAGTTAAATTAATCCAGTTAGTTAGAAATGATCATTTGATTTGGCTACAATTCTAATCGCTCATCAGCAAATTTCCCGACACAATTCTTTTTTATTTCCCTTCAAAGTGGCAGGAGGGACGTGAAGACAGTCTTGTATGAATGTACTTGTTTGACAGCTCATGATTGGGCATATGGACATATACCATGTGTCGGGATGCTGGCTCACCTGGTTGCCTGTGTGGCCCTGTGGAGTCCAGCAGAGAGCATGGCATCCCTCCTTTGGTGCTTTTGTCTCCCCCCGCAAAGGGAACGGGGGTAAAATCATTCCAGGCTGGTCAGACCCTGGTGGGGTTCAGCAAGTGAGGCAGGGAGAGCTGCAGGGAACAGCTCCATTGGGGCAGCCATGCTGGGCGTGGCAGGAAGCAGGAAGTGAGACGGGGGAGGGCTTAGAGTAGGCTTTAATCCCTGTCAGTTCTGTACTGGGGCATTTAAAGCCAAGGCAGCCAATGATGAAGGCTTCGTATGTTCCCCTGGAGAGGGAACTGGCTGGATGCAGCAGGCAAGGAGGAGGGCTGAGGTCATGAAGGAACCTCCTCCCCTGGCCTATTCTGAGGCTGACCTTGCCTGTCCCCATCCTGTAATTCTGGGTTCAAGAAAAGCCAGGAACACACCTCCTCCCCCTTGAAGCCTAGCACCATGTACCAATCATGTCAAGATTTCCTCAGTCAGCCCTAATAAATATTCACTTTGTCATGACATATGCAGAGTGATGATGCAGAAATTAGCACCATCATTATCATGAGTGACATTAGCCTGATTCAGACATTATGCTGTATGAGCGTACAGATGTCTGCACATGTGTTTGTGTGAATGGTTGTGCCTGTGTTCATTTTTAAAGTGAGCCTGGATACAGGCCTTTCAAATGCATGGTACAGATAGGAAGTGTACTTTTGCACCTGCATTTAGCATAACATGTGAATGACTGTACTTGTGGACAGGTCTGTACCTACGGACACTGTCCACTAGGGATGTGCGAATCAAATTGGATACAAATTGATTTGTAAACAAATCTAGATTATTTGGATGATTTTGAGACAGAGCAAATCACCCCTGTGGTCCATTGGCAATATTTGGGTCCAAATCAAATTGCGCCTGATTCGAATCGAATCAATTCGAGATTTGGATTTGTCCTATTAATTCCCCCCGATTCCCAGCTTTCATTAAACACATTTTTCAAGTGTTTAGACTGTTTGGTGTCTAATAACCTTTCCTCATAATGAATCCCTATGAGGATTCACTACACACCAAAGAATCTAAACACTTCAAAAATTCCTAAAAGATAAACTGAGTACCCAGTGGCTTGCAGGTTGGAGGGTAGTTGGTGCATGGGATGCCACTAATTCCCCACCAAGCAGTGGGGTCAAAATGAACAGAAGAAATGAAAGTGTGTAATGAAGACACCAAAGAATCTAAGCACTTCAAAAATTCCTAAAAAATAGTGTTTGTGTGTGTGGGGGGGGGTTGTAGTTGCAACATGGCAGTTGACAGTTGGCACTGTCAGAATGAACAGAAGAAATGAAGGTGTGCAATGAATCCTCATAGGGATTCATGATGAGAAAAGGTTATACACCAAAGAATCCAAACACATCTTGCTCCAAAACTCCACTTATACAAGGGCTAGAGCTTAGCTTTTAAAAAAAATAAAAATAAAAATAAAGCTGGGGATCCATGTTAGGGTTAGGATAGAGCGACTTCAAATCCCCATTATTTTCTATGGCAGAAAATATCAAAATAAGTAACGAGATATAGGGTTGGATTGAGTTACATTTTAGATTATTATAATGAATGGAGCCCTCTGTTTTTTGTAATGGATGAACTCGGGTGATATGGTTCTGTTTTATGTTTCAACAGTTTATTATTTTATTTGACCAAGGTCGCTTTTATGTAAAGCTTTTATACTTTGTGTTTTGCTGGTCAAATGAATGTAACAATAAAGATTTTTTTGAAAATAAG